>NW_020455754.1:9761510-9998697 GCF_003342845.1 Nothoprocta perdicaria
CCCCCCCCCCCACACACACACACACACACTCTGTAATGGAGACAGTCAGAAAGAATAATGTTTTGGCCGCAAGAAAGAGGCTCAGGATGCAATTAGGACATTTAAATCTGCACAACCCTATAATGTCCAGGCATAAACAGGTGTCTGAATGTGTTAGATGAGGTCAGAGGTTTGCAGCGATGCCTTTGCTTGCTTGGTGAGACTTTGAAGGCAGAAACCACTGGTGTTTTCCAGGCAGCTGGAACTGCATCCTGGAATTGGGCATTAGCAGTGGGTTTGCTAGTCCCTGTGATGCTTGCTCCTGATAAACAGAAATTCTTGGAAAAACCCTCTCATGCTTGGAGGTCATGCGGGCGGGACGGATCGGTGATCCGGGGGGCTGTGCTGCTGTGTCCGTGCTGGATTTCTCTGGGCCTGGTAATGCTTCGTGCTGCGAGTTAAACAGTAATCGGGGACCACGGTCATGCGGCTGTTGCTCCAGCTCCCTCTGGCTTTGGAGCGGCTCCGGCCGCTCCCGTCCTCTCCCCATCCTCACACCACACGTGCAGAGACCCATCCTTGGTGCCCTTCTGGTCCCCAGTTTTGGAGGTCTGGGTCTTGCTGATGTGGGGATTGATGCAGCATCTCCTCCTGCTGTGTGTTATGTCCCCTGGGGAGGGGATGTTTTAAATGCCCAGTGGTGCTGCTGGCACCCAAGTGATGCTGCTGGTGCCCGAGCGGTGCTGCTGGTGCCCACGAGCGAGGTGTGCCAGGGGAGAGCTGCCCGTGCTCCATGTAAAGCTGTGGATGGCAGGAACTGGGCTGAGACCAGCAAGCCTAGGTCTGCTTGCTGTGCTCCACAGCCCAGCCTGGATTTAATTAATGAAAGTCCTTGTGATGACCTTGGCATCTCTCCTTTACCATCCCGTGCCCTCTGCTTAGGCGTTTCTTTTAAAAACAGCCTTGGGGAGACCTAAAATAAGTAGGCGCTGCTTTGACTTCTACCTTCCAGTACTGAGGGGAGTCTAGAGGAGGTGGTTCCCACCTCAGTGTTCCTTCCATCCCTTTGGTTTTAGAGCATTTCCATGGAGGGAGGTCTCCATCCGTGTCCAGGATAGCGCGCGGGAGCTTTAGCCGGCTGGCGAGGGCGGAGGACGCCGGTGAGCAGGCCTGGCAGCTGCTGGTGGGTAGAGAAGCCCACGCAGCCTGTGTTTTTGCTGGCTGTGTCACATGTGCTGCAAAGACACACGATGTTACAGAATCGATCCCTCTGAGCTATTTCTCTATGGATCGCTGTGCACGTGCTATGGGTCTCTCCTCAAGTTTCAGTTCTGGTGCTCCCCATGCTTTGCTTCTCGGATGGACAAGTTAAGGCAGGGGTTTGTCTGGGGACACCCCAAAGCAGCTCCAGGCCCCATTGGAGCGGCCCCTTTCAGAATCCCCCTTATCTCCGGGCAGGGGTTTGGGGGAGAAGCGAGCGGGAGATGATGTTTATTCTATCTGCTGAACGTCCTCTCTCCTTTGAAGGCTTCCCAAATGTAGGCCGCTTATCCCTTTGTACTTGTGCATTCGTGTTCATGTACTTCTCAGGATCAAGCTTCATTATTTCATTTTAAAAATGGATTTTGGAACAAATGCTATTTCCGCCTACGTTTCCCCTAAGATGCTCTTGGCTCTTTGGATAGTTATGATCTCATTCCATTCCTGTTACTTACCTTCTTACTGGCATAAGTGGCGCCTGGAAAGTTTAATTCCCAGGATGCAGATTTTGCTCAGTCTTGGCCCCCTCTAGCAGCGACATTAATAGGCACTAAGTGCCCTGTGCTGTGCACTTAATGGGCCCAGCCAGGCCCTGCCACGCTGCACGGAGGTATAGGCTGTAATTACCTCTAGCAGGGGCTGCAGGACCTGTTTTTATTCTTAACACCCCAGGAAAACTGAATCACTAGATTTCTTAAAGTGGTGCTGATTCACACTCTGGTCTAAGAACTGACATTTCTTCAAACTCTCCTTTGTTTAGCTTTATTTTTGCATTTATTGTTTGCTTCCTTTTTGGCATTTGTTGTTACTTTTATGTCATTCCTCGAGGCTCTGCTCTGCTTTTAACATCCACACGCAGCAACCCACAGTGCAGGAAATCATGGTTGCTGCGTGTGGATGTTAGAAGAGGGGGTCCTGGGAGCCCGTAGTGTCCTGCCAGCAGCAGGGGTTTGTTACTGCCAGGTACTCGCAGGACACGCCGGGTATTTGCAGTGTGTCCCGTGCCGTGTTGGGCTGCACGCTGGCCGTAACAGTGATGGGGAAAGCGAGCATAAAGCATGAGGTTCATGCACAGGCTCTCAGATACAGCTTTTACTTGCATACCTCTAGGGTATGGGTTTGTTTTGTTTTGTTTTTGGAGGGATTTAAGCATGATATTTGGAGACGGGATAAGGTTTGGATGCAAAGATTGACTTGGAGGTGTGAGACTGGGAAGGAGGCGGATGAGCAGCGTGTCTGTAGCACAGATGCCTTCCATAAGGCATAACTGTGTGAACAGGTTACAGTGGGATAATTTGGGGGAGAAACTTGCAGCACATGGTGTGCAACTGCTGATGTGTACGTTTGATTTCCTCCACAGGTTTGAGGTAGTTCCTAAGGAGGAAGGGTGGCATTACATTGCATTTATTGCAGGAACTACCACCAAGCTGCCCAATTTAGCTGTGGTGACTCTCTCATCTGTATGTGCAAGAGGAGAGCTTGTAGTGGGATAGATGGGCTAAATGCAGTCAGACCTTTGCTTTAACTTGGTCAGAGTAGTATTTAGCTGCCTTCCTCAGAATCAGCTTGTTGGGTTTATTGAGTTCCCTGCTGTCTCTAAATGTAGGAGGTATTTTTGGGGTGATATTAAGAGGCTTCCAAGAATCTTGACCATTGCCCTTAGTCACAGGAGGAGGACAGTGTCTTGGTGAGATATTTATGTGCTGATGCTTGGGGAGCAAGGGCCTGAAAAGAGACCTTTCAAAGCAAACTCTAACTGTGCTTTTGCAATGAGTTGCAGGAGACATGTCCGAAAGCAAAGCCAAGAAGATTGAAATAAAAGATGTCGATGGGCAGACGCTGAGGAAGCTGATTGATTACATCTACACAGCTGAGATAGAGGTCACAGAAGAGAATGTGCAGGTAAGCTGGGTTCGACCTCTTCCTTGGGAAGTGAAGTAAAACACTGGCAACTCAAAGGTCCAGGGTACTTTGAGGGCGAGTGATCTCTTGAGGCTGTAGAAGGCAAAAGGTTGAGCTTGAAAAGAGCTGCTTCCACTCTCTGCTTAGTCTTGAGGCACTTTGCTGCTTTCTGTTCACTTAAGTCATGTTGCATTTAGCTTTCACATCATGCTCTTATAATGAGGTTAGGCATTTGCCTTCCGAGGAGCTGTGATGACTTGTGGGTCAGTCTGTCGAAGGTCAAAATACACTCAAACAAGCAGCAAGTCAAATAGCTGTTTTAAGGTCACAGCGGAAGAATTTAGCTGTTAGTTTTTAAATTCTTCTGGGTAGTATGAATTGTTTGGCAGAGCTTAGAGTAGAGTATATTGTTAAAATGAAAGCATTTTTTTTGTATGTGCATGCTGTGCCTGAAAGATCTTTGAGGTGAATATTTGTTTGGAAGTAGAAGGAGTATTTGAAAGGGAATCTATGGATAAAGCAGGATGCTCAGGAGCAGTTGCCTGTGTTGCTAGACTCTGACCGTGTATAAGCTGTCAAGGGTTTTTCTTTGACAGTATTTTCTGTAAGAAAGAAGCCACACACTCGCTGGACCTTGAGGAGGGTGCTGGGTGCTTGTGTGCAGGCAGGCTGTTCACTTGCTCCCTGTTTTTGTCTGCAGTTTGTTGCCTTCCTCTTTGAGCTGGATATTGGACAGGCTGACAATGATCTTCACTGCTTCACCCCTTTGCTGCTTGGATGGGGAGGACACCCTGGCCTTGTTCTTACACAGGAGTTCCCCTGGGCTGGCTCTCCAGTGTGTAGCCCTTTGGTTACCTTTAACTATGGTCCATATGCAAGCTCATAAGGAGCTGGGAACACTGCCTTGCTCCCGTAATTCCTAGAAGCACACCAGGGTGGAGTTCCTTGACCCTTTAGGATGTTCCATTGAGGAAAGAAAAATGCCCCTTGTCACACTGTCAGGCTGCTTTTCCTTCCTATAGGGAACACGAAGGCTCTATCTATGTGTTGTGTGGAACGTATGCTTTCCTTCTCCCCTACTGGTTCCTAGCTGGCTTAGAAGCACCCACTCGACATGTGGGAAGCGTGGAGCTTGGGATACCATCTGCTGTTCTGGATCCCGTTGATCTACGCTGAATGAAACTTCTTTTCAGTCACTAGGCATGGCCCTGCTTCTTCCCTGCGTGAGCATTTCAGCGCTCAGCGCTGGCTGCTCCTGCATATAAACAGCTCAGGAAGCTGGGTCTGATGGCCTAGGGCTTGCAGAGAGCTGAAGGAAGGAGCCCTGTCCTCATATTCGGTCTCCCATCTCACTGGCAGTCTCGTCAAAAATAGGAGTCTGCTGAATACTGAGGTTTGGGAATGGAGTTTTTTCCTAATCTAATAAAGGAGGCCTTTTCTCTGCATGATTAATTTAAATAACCGCTCTGTGAATAACTCTTTGGGATAGAGGTGAGATAATTCATGAGAGCTAAGAAATGAAGCTGGTCTAAAACGAGATTAAGTGACGACTTTAGGTTTTACTGTGCGTTTAAAAATATCCATGGTGAAAGTGTTTTGTGGAATTAAATCTAACTGGGTGAAGAAATCAATCAATAGAAGGTTTGAAGAGAAGTCTCCATCCTGTCTACAGATATTTTTGGCAATGACCAAAGCAGAATAAAGAGGTTAATATCTGCTGTAGGATGTTTTGTTTCACTACAGAAAGAGTTGACAGAAAAAGATTTATGATTCCAAGGAGCCTGGTTTTTAGAGAGAGATTTCAAGGTTCAGGAATGATGGAAAGTTGAGAGGCTCTGTACTGAAAGGCGTTTGCCTCTGTTTGGTTTTTCAGCTTGTTTGGAAGGCGTGGAACAGGGCAAGGATTTCTAGTTTTGGGGCAGTCATGAACTAGCGTGAAGAAAACCCATTTGGGCATGGCCATCCCTGCTGTCTTCTGCTTTTCCTCTCTGACCCACATACTGGGGTAGCTGTAAAGACATCTGCTTCTTTCACATGACAGAAAGGTCTAAGTTGAAGATGGAGTTGGATAAATGCATTAAGAAGAAAATTTTACCATACAGTTTCTGTAGAAGTGAAAAGAAATGAACAACTTGGAGATGCCTATGTGCAGCTCTGGTTGGCTTCAGTGGAAACCATATGCTTACAGCCTGGTACCGTGTGTCTCTATGTAAAAGCTGTCTGTTTTAACATACCCGCTCATTGGATTTTTCACTTGAGTTCTGTTTTTAAAGCTGCAAGGGTGGCATTGCTGCTTGCTTTTCACCTCTCACGTCAAAGCTGCCCGCCCAGCACAGGGTGATGGGAGCGAAATCCAGCAATGCAGAAGGGGCTTGACGTGACTTTCCAGAGCAGAGCTGAAGCGCAGCCCGAGCGGGGCATTCAGGTGCCACCAGCTTCTCTGCAGAGCTGCTTGACCTTGTGGAGCGTTGACCTGGACACGGTGAAGGACCCAAAGCTGTTATGCTGTGGCTGATGTTTAGTGAGCAGGCAGAGTTCACCAAGAGCACGCTGGAAAATTATTTGGCCAGGTCTTTGAAGGTTGGAGGTGTTGATGCTTCTGTGTTTCTGAAGCGGATGAGTGGCTGGCTGCTTTTGCTGGCTCTTTGTGTCCTTGTCATGTGGTTCCCTGGGTGTTTGGCAGAAGATGCATTGCAGTGAATAGGAGCACAAGATCTCTTGTGTCAGCAACGCTGAGGCACAACAGGCTGATGTTGAACTGCTGGTGGGATGTAGTCTGAGAGCGTCTGTCGTTCAGGGGGGTGGATTTTACTTAGGCTGTAAAAATGAGGTTTTTCATCCATGAACAGCTATGATGGACAAAAACAGAGAAAAATAGTGACAGAATTCAACAGCTATTACTGAAAAATGGGTTGGGACTGAGTGACCCAGGAATGGAAGCAGTTGTATGTGCAGGGTTCCTCTGCAGGGACAAGTTGTTCTCCTGGGCCTCTGCTAAGCGTTTTGCTTTTGTGAAGCCTGTTAGTGAAGGCAGGAGGGCAAGGAGATGTGGAAACGATTCCTTTGGGTTCCCATTTTAAACCAAACCCATCGAGAAACCAGGCAGCCCTGCGTGGAGAATGTTGTATCTCCTGCCTGTCTCTGGACACGAGCTTCTTGGGGCCTTTATTTCAGAAAAGAAATGGTGCTGAAACCTGTGGTTTGTGTGATGGGGCTGGTGGTGCCGATGAGCCAGGAGAGGTGCGGGGAGGCCTCTCATCCTCCTCAGAGCTCTGGTGGAGACCCCAGACCTCTCACTATACATGGTGGATGTGGTCCCTGTTCCCTGTGGTCCCTGTTCCCTGTGGTCCCTGTTCCCTGTGGTCCCTGTTCCCTGTGGTCCCGGCTGGTGGCACTGAGTTACCTGCAGGCAGCCTGAGCCTTGCAGTCCCAGATGAGAATGTCACTGCTGTCAGGGTTGTAACGACTCTCTGGGAAAAGTCCTGATTAACCTAGTTTCACAATTAAACTCCTACTAATGAAGTGCAGGATCCCACGTGCCTCATGTGCCCTTGTAGCCATAGGCTGGTTCACGCAGAAAGAAAATGGAAAATGTGCTTCTCGGGGGGCTACATGTTGGAACTGTCATCTGTGCAGACATAATAATAACAAAACAATGTCTTAAGTGGGGCAGAAAGCTTAAAATCCATAGCTCTTCCTTTTCAGCAGCATCTCAGGTAACCCGGAGGACTTAAGACTTCAAAGCTGAGATGGGAGTGGGACAGATGCCCCTTTCATTTTTCCAAAATAAAGGGGTGATAAGTGGGACACTTAATCTCTTTCTCCCCTGGTCCTCTCCAAAAGCTGTAGCTACAGAGAGTAAAAGCCAAGGGCAAAGCACGGTTCAGCTCAGCTTTAGGAGCTAGAACAAATTGGGGCTATTTTCTTCCTTCTGTGAAAGATTCTTGTCTTGGATATATGGCTGGAGCAGTGTGAGCCCTCTAACAGCAGTCGTGCCTGCTGTTCTGTATTGCAGGAGTTGCAGCTGTGCTCGGGCAATGCAGCTGGAAAAGGTAGATTAAGGATGAGTAGGCAACAGTGATGGCAGCTCAGAGCCATCCCATTCCAAGCCTGTATTTAACCTGCCTTGCTGGCACGACATCCACGTGCTCCTCTGGTCACTGTTTCTCCAGGAAGCTCTGGAAAAGCATCTTGCTGTTTGTGTAGATATTGAACCCAGCTCTGGTTGCAGATGTGCTGCTTGGGCTTGCATCTAGATCCTGCTTGGCTTGCCAGTGTGAACGGATGGACCAAGCTGTCCAACCAGATAGTTGCAAGCTTGAGATAGTTTTATATACAGAGAGAGACATTATAGAGTCTGTTGACTGAGACCGACCACTTCTGGTTAAATAGATTGTTGTTATATTGTTATTATTGTTATAAATAGATTGTTGTTACTGTTTAGCACCATAAATGAGTTCTGTGTATAATTTATTTAGCAAAGAATTTGGGTTCAGTAAATAATTCTGTGATAGTTTCAAAGGTGATTAGATTTCGGTAAGGAGGTTGATTTAGTAGAGAAACCAGCAGACCTGTCTGTGCTTTCCTGTTGATTGGGATTCAAGGATAAAGAGCCAAATCCAGGCCCAAACGAAGTAACTTGCCTGGATATTAGTAGAGTTGTGCTTTGGTTCGGCTGCATAATTAGGCAGGGCATTTCCTCTTGTTGTTCCTGCAGGAAACGGAGCTCGTGCTAGCGGATATCCTCTGCTTGCTTTTCGCTCTCCCTGCTTGAAAACAAAGCGAGTGGCGAGATGTTCAGCTGGGAAATGAAAAAGAGAACATCCACTGATTTGTTGACAGGCTATTTATATTCTACTTTTAAAAGGGGTATAAGATGAAAATCCCCTTTTTTATCGATTATAGTGGAGTAAGACACCTTCTACTTTGACCTGTAGAGCAAGCTGAGACTACTCATGTCCAAGAGGCTGTACTGGGCAGCTGGCCAGTGATAGTGGTGAGAAGAGCCCATCTTAGGGACAATATCCCAAAATATTCGAGCCAGTCCATGTGCTTGCATCTGCCTGCGTGTCGCCCAGGAGGAAGCCTGGCCTCCTACATTGCCACAGAGGGTTGAGAAGGATCCAACTTCTTATTCAAGTCTTGATTTAATTAAAAGCAGGAACTAATCTCCTCCAGACATCAAGATGTTAGGGCCAACGTGGACTCATAGGTTAATTGATTTCTTTATTTTCTTGTTACCTATTGGGTAACAACAAAATCCACCTATTGGGGTGGATTTTGGAATGCACTGGTGGTGTAGGAAACACCTGGGGGAAAGTTGTGAGTTTGCGACAGTTCTATGATGGACAGGGGTGCCAGGGAGGTGGGCAAGAGAGCTTCATTTCCCCTTCCCTGCATGCCAAGTCGAGGGTGGTGGGCTCTGTTAACCTGTTTGTTTTGTTTAACAGCCGCTTGTTCCTTCAGTCACAAATAATTTTCCGGAAATCTGTGCTCAGATGGCGAGCGCAGATGCCTGGTTAGGACACATGTGAACCAGCCAGGGTTGTGGAGGAGCTGGAATAAGAAACGCCTGCAGTTGCTGTAAGATCACAGGAGAGGAAATCACTGATGTCATGAGCTGTAACATCCAGACTGACTTTATTTTTTACTTCCTGTTCTCAGTTGCTGACCTCAAAGGTGTTCTTTCCAGTAGATGCCACATTCCTCATGGGATTTTGTCTTGCTTTTTTACACTTTAATATTGTGGGTGCAAAGGAATCACTTCATTTACAGGTGCAGAGTTGACCCCATCTTTCCCGAGAGCCTTGCTGTAGCTAAAAACCTCCTGGAGATTGCTGAGAAATCCCTCTGTAAACATGGCATTTGACTCATAAACACAGGTCACAAACACGGCCCTGCCCATGAGCCAAAGAGAGTTTTGTTGGAAATGCTCTAGGCTTCAAGGTTGTGAGGATGATGAAGCATTGGGCTTGCTTCAGCTTTGAAGGTGGTAGGACACAAGTAAACACAGGAAAAAGACCTCTGTGCTTGGATCTACCTGGAGCAAAACCAGAAATTGGATGTGTCCAGAGTTGCTTCTGTCTTGTCCTCCCCTTATTTGCCTTGAGGTCTTTCAGGAGAGTAGACTTGAAGAAAAGAGCTCCACTGGATCCACGTGGTGAAGCTATTTCCATCTCTCAGGGCACAGAGCGGGAGCTTCCACATTTAGACAGTGCTAAAACTTTAATGCAGCTTATTACATCTCCCAGTGACGTGGCCCTGCGTAAAGAGGAATTGAACCTTGTTTAAGTTGGGAGTCCCACTTTCTCCATTGCTAACTCTCCTTTCTTGTCTCTTCAAGTTCTCCTTTCTTGTCTTCTCAGGTTTTGTTGCCAGCTGCCAGTCTCTTGCAGCTGATGGACGTTAGAAAAAACTGCTGTGACTTTCTTCAGTCCCAGCTGCATCCCACGAATTGCCTCGGCATCCGCGCCTTCGCGGATGTGCACGCGTGCACCGAGCTGCTGCAGCAGGCGAACGCCTACGCAGGTGAGCAAGGGCTCCTCTGTTTGGAGAGTGCAACCTGCTTGCACGTTGTGCTGGCTGATATGTTGAGCAAGATCTACATAACCTGGTGAAGCTCTTCAGTATTTGCTGGAAAGAACATGAAATGGATTACTTTATCAGACTGCAGACTTGTAACTTCTTTGTGATGGTGCAAATTGGTGGAATTGATTTTGATTGCAAGGAAAACCTTGGAGAGAAAAAGGATTCTTTGGCTGCCAGTCTACAAAATGTTTCACCAGGGTATTATTCTTAAGAAGCTTCTCGTGCTGGTGTGCTAGTGTCTTCTCCTTGTACACTGGCCCGTGACAGCAGGAAGATATGATGGTGAACTCTGGGAATAATTGGCAGTAGGCAAAATGAAATCTCAAGAGGAGCAGGAACCGTCGGCTAAAACAAATTGTTGTAAAATGTGAGCCTCTGATCAGTGTGTACTGATAGCTGCTAGCTCCATGGGTGGGTGTCCTCCTTAATGCCTCTGCAACACTTGCTTCCCTTGACAGTGCTTGTGCTTGACTGCAATAAGCAGGTTCAGGCAGCTGCTTTCTGCATCTCTGTTCTAAGGAATAAATGTAAAACTGCCCCAAATGGGGCCACGCTCTTCCCTACCCTTTCCAGCCTTCTCCAGAAAAGGAGCCCTTGTTATCTTCTTGGGAGAAGCTGATAAGTTTTTTTTCCTGCTCAGTTCTGTCTGTTTATATAGGCAAAAAATACACCTGCGGTCTCCTGGAGCCACCTGCTCTGTCCTGCAGTGTTTTTCTTGCTCCATTATTTTCTTTAACTGGACTGTAAGTAGGCTCTGTGGAATAAAACTAGGCCCACCAGGTCCTCCCCTCTGCTCCTGCAAATAAAAGTAAAACCTTTTCAGTTGCTCTGGCTGTATTACCCCCTGGAGGAAAAGGTACCCTGGAAGGAATGGTTAATTGTGTAAAGGCTTGCTCGCAATATCTCATTATCCTTGCTTCTAGGCCCTGTTTAATCTTTAACCCAACAAGCAGTGCATTCACTGTATATTTATTTGGTTGTTTGGCAATTAGAAGGTCTGCTTTGTTGTTTCTTTGGCCTTCGTGTGTCCCAGTTAGTACAATAGCCCATGTAATGTTAATGAAACGCCATTAATAAAAATGCCATTAAAATTCTTTTCACTATGTCGTTTATGTAACGAGCATTAAGCAGAGGCAGAAGTCCACAGACTTGAGAGTCTGTGAGTGTATGAGCTCAGTTTCTTGGGAAATGTTTAGCTCAGACGATGGGTAACTGCAGGAGGGAGAAGGGCCTTCCTGATGCAAGAAGGCCCAAGTTCTTACTCAAATCAGTAAATACTTTACTTGCTTCCAACAAATACGAAGAGCTCAAATATCTTTCTACTGCCAAAACGCCAATCTGGAATGAATAGGAGATTGTGTCCAGAAATGAGAGAACATACACATTCCTGTGTCAGCAGCATTTCCTTTTTCACAAATATTTAAGGCCAGTTCGTTAGAACTTGTGCACACTTGCTGGCCTAACACAGGTCATGCAGCCTTAGCCAGATAGTGTTATTTTTAGTCAAGAGTCTTGGCTTAGTTTTGGTGCCCAGGAAACTAAGTGGGGTCTGTAGCACAGGCGTCCCTGAGTGCTGGTGCCAGTAAGGAGTTGTTTAGGTGAGATCTCCGAGATGCTCTCTGGACATTGTGGCTTCTTGAACCTCTCTAGTGCTGCTTTTTGGCCAGCAAAACACCTTGCAAAGGTGAAAATAAGAGGTGGATTTTGCTGCAAGGGAACTCTTTGGTTATCTGAATGTGAACTTCTCAGAGCTAGGGGCACTAGGGCTTGGAAAAAGCAGCCTCAGATAAAGTGTCTGGGACTCAAGTTGAAGGTAAATGGGGCTCTGTAGGTAAGATTAAGAGGACACACATTTTTAACAAATGCTTGTGAAATTCTCTGCAACCAGTTGGTGGCCAGTTTGTCCTATAGATCATTTCCTAGCACCCTGTGGTAGCTGTAATGCAGAACAGATTGGACAATGCCTTTTGGATCCACACTGCCATGAGCCAAAACCTCCCAGTGTGCAGCTGTAACCAGCAGCACAAGCTGCTGTATTTGCTTCCTAAGCAGCTCCTAGAGCTGCTGCAGGAAGGGAACGTTCGGAGAAAAGAAGGGATGAGCAGAAATTTTTAAAGTCAGAGAGAGGCCAAGGGACCTAGGGATGTGGGAGGGAGAGGCTGAGAGCCTCAAGGAGGGCAAAGACGAAATGACCTACAATTCGAGAGCACATTGCCTTAAAACCAGCTCTGGGACTAGTTCATGTTCAGCGATTTTGGGGTCTGGCATGCAGTGTTTGCCTGGGTCTCTCTGAGCTTTTACAGTAATGGTCTCTGAGTGCTCTAGTCCTTCCATTGACCTCAAGCCTGGATTTCGTTATAAGTTTCTGTTCCACCTTTTTATTTGTTGAACAGAGCAGCACTTTCCCGAGGTGATGCTGGGAGAAGAATTTCTTAGCCTTAGTCTGGACCAGGTTTGCAGTTTAATATCAAGTGACAAGCTCACGGTCTCCTCTGAAGAAAAGGTACTGTAAATTGTGTAGCAGCAAATGTAAAGTATGTAAATGTAAGTGTGTTGGAATGTTTCTGAATCTTATTCTGGAAACTGTTCTTGTGCTCTGCTATTTAGGGGCCATTTTCCAACAGACCCTGCATGGAAAGGAAAAATAAAAATAATGAGAATCCTAACAGCACATACAAATGACCTTCACTTGGTTGTTCTTTATATGAAGTAATGATTCTCAGATCCATATCTTTGCCCCAAACCCTGAGGGGCAGAACTGAATTCCATCCTGGAAAGCCAGGAAACTTCCATTGGCATAAAACTCCTGTTACCTGCCTCAAAATCATTGAAAACTCAATTTCCCTTGGTTGAGGAGGAATTACTGCCTTGTGCTGCACCTTGGGACAGAATAACTAAAGGAAGTCCACCACCAGAAGGAAGGAAATGTTCTTCTAGTGTCATTGGTGCTTTTAATGAAAGAGGGTAAAAAGACATTGGTTGACGTTGTTCTGTGGGTTAAAATGTTCTCTGAGCTTAAAAATGAAAGAATGAGACACACAGGATGGCCCAGAGGTCATGGTGCTTGGTGAGCTGTAGGGCCCTTGCTTTGGCATGGGCCTTGTTGCATGACCTGCAACAGATTTGGGGAAAGAAAGGCTCTTCTGGAGGGTCCTTGAGCTCCTCAGCTCAAAGTCATCAATATGTGGAGATGGACCAGGGAGGGTCCTTCGGAGAGGCTGCAAGGTTATGTGGCTTGGGAGCTTAGGACCCCATTGAAGATATGCTGCCCCTCAGACCGAGCTCATCCTCAGCCCTGATGAGCTGCAGGTGCCAGTGCAAAAAAAAAAAACCCCGAAACCCCCAAACAGTGTAAATTTGTGGTGAAACAGCTTTGTGCGAGCCAAGCAGCTTTCAAGGGGAAATGTGAGTTTAGTAACCGATTTTTTCCAGCCTGGGCAGCATTGTCTGAGAGCTTTTCTTGGCCTGGTGCCTGGGGAAATCAAAGTGTTTGCTCCCTCGCTGCAGCTTCATGCAATGCAAGCCAGCGCGGCTGCGGCTGCTTTCAAGTTGAGCGTGTGGGTCTGTGAGAGGACGAGTAGTTTTTCCCTATACTTCCTTTTTGCTTCATATATAAGTGCGTACACTTGTATGTATCTGCACGCGATGGACAGGAATTTACTCCTAAACAATATGACGGAGCAAGTAAGCAAATACAGGGACCATCCAAGGGCTAAATTATGACGAGCAGAGTTTGTGAGATGCTTTCTGGTTCCTGCACTTACTGCGGCTCCTACATATAATGCAGCCAGTGACCCGGGGTAATTCCGTGTCTCAGAGCAGCTGGGAGTATCCGAGCCAAGTCCTAACAGGGCCAGAAGGAACAGACCCACTGAGGGAAGTATTGCTGCTATATATACATATAAAATATATAGCTTTAGCTTTTAGGTCAGGCACGTGTGCCCAAACAGAGGCTGTTTCTCCCTCGCCCACATTTGCTGCTGCTTCACCTTCCTTTAAGACTCATTCTCCATCTCCTTAACTATAGTAGGATGTGTCCCACGCTGGTGTCCTGCTCTGCAGCATTAGTGCCAAAAAGATGGATGAGGAGCATGTGTTATTGGCTGAACATTGCTTTTTCCCTCCTTCTGTGCTCATTTGCAATTGAAAATCTCAGACCTACGAATATTTTTTCCTATCTTTTTTTCCCCATTTGGGGCAGGGTGGGGGGAAATGTGAAGGTTTTGCAGTGGTTATTCCTTCATGCTTGCCATGATTTCATTACATGGCTCCCTGTTGCTTAGCTTAAATCCTCCTTGCTGCTTCCTGAATTCTAAACAGCTCAGGAGGAGCCTTTGCTGGGGTTGGGAATGAGCCCTTGCTTACTGCTCATTCCTCGTTTGTTTGTTTTTTAGCCTGTAGTCCAGCCAGAAGGAGGAATCCCCATCCCATCTACCTCTGCCTTGTGCATGGCAGCAGTGTGAGCCCCTGCTGCACGTGCCTTGGCTGTCCCTGCTTGGGGACCACGCGATGGTGCCTTGGGCTCCATCAATTCTTACGAACCAGCCGAGCGTGGGTGGAACAAAACGGTCTCCTGGGGAGTGACAGGCGGGATGGGGAGGGGAATAGGGAAAAAACAAACAACTCGCTGCAGCCTGGCCTGACCATGTGGTGACCCCCACGGGCACTTGCGGGAGGGTATGTCCTTGCACGAGCTTGCAGGCTGATTTTTGCAAATGCCAGGAGAGTGAATGACACTTCCTGGCTGCTTCCCACTGCTAAAAGAGCAGCGGTGTGTGGTTGTCCTGGACCCTTGCTTAGCTTTGGGGGTGAAACAGCTCATCTGGATGAGATGCTGCTCATTAATGTGCACAGTAAGCTGAACGCCTCGTGCCAGGTGCTGTGCCTGCTGCTGTGAGGTTTTCCAGCTGTTGTAATAGACATCTTGCTTTTCCCTCTGAAGATATCGCTAATCACGACACCTCTGATTTTGTGGAGGCTGCTGTGCAAGCCTGGTCTCTAACTGGCATCAATTGTGCTTTATTTGTGTAGGTGTTTGAAGCTGTTATCTCTTGGATAAATTATGAGAAGGAGTCTCGCTTAGAGCACATGGCGAAACTGATGGAGCATGTTCGCCTGCCCCTTTTGCCCAGAGATTACCTCGTACAGGTTAGTTGGAAAATAAATAATTCATACTTGTGCTTAAGCTGCACTTTCCCACTTTTGTGGGAAAATACCCAGGTGATGCTGTTGCAGGGCTGTGCAGTTATTTTGCTGCTGCATAGGTAAGCTGAGACTGGGGGAAACCTGCCTCGTGTGTTAATGTGGGCATGAGAAGTGCCTTGCAGCGGAGCCAGCTCTGCGGAGGTTGTTCTTGTCGAGACATTTTTTTGTCATGTATCTAAAAAAAGGGCTATAATTGTAGTAAGATTGATATATATACAGGGTGAACCCGTGCTGTCTTTTTGTTCCTCTCAGTTCTGCCTTTTCATTTAGGAAAACTTATTTTGCCCCCAAATTCCATCCTGGTGAATGCTCCTCCTTGGAGATATTTGCTCTTAAGGTTTTAGAGAGCTGCAAAAATATCCTGCAACTCTTCAGTTGCAGGATAGAAGTGAAGAGTTGCAACTCTTCACTTTCCAAGGAAAGTGAACTTGGATGCTAATGCATGCCTGTGTTTGGAAAGAGCTGAAATTAAAGTGTCTGTCCTCTCTGTATTGGTGCTTTGGGAGGGCAATTCCAGTTTTGAATGCTTTCCTCAAAACTCTGTGAGCAGCACCATCATCAAGTCCTTTGGTTTAAGCACTCTTTCCTGCGTGCATGTTCCCAGACAGTTGAAGAAGAAGCTTTAATCAAGAATAACAACACGTGCAAAGACTTCCTTATCGAGGCCATGAAGTATCACTTGCTTCCACTGGATCAGAGGCAACTGATAAAGAATCCTAGGACCAAACCGAGGACACCAGTCAGCTTGCCCAAGGTAAGCCCATTCCGTCTCCAAAAAGAGGGGGAAAAGGTACCTTTGTATCGTCTGACACAATATTTCTGGTGGTGTTTCCCATGCATTGCTTTGCACCAGCTCCTGGTTGATTTGAATTTCAGTGTTTGGAGAGAGGCGCACATGCTGTATGTCCTATATGTTGTGACCAGTCCTTGATGTTGTCCTTGTGGGAGCAGCATCGAGGAGTGGAATTACCTGGAGAATGTACCTTAAAACTGGTGATATCTGGAGATCAGTGAGTGTCATTGCTTTCTCCCTTACTGTCCCGTTAGTGTAATGAGAGGGCAGGAAGCAGCCACCAGGCATGAACGGGAAGACTGAAGTGGTTCCAATAGACTAAGCAGCTCCTGAATAAATGTTATTCCCTACATTTATTCCAGAGACAAGTGATGCTCTGGCCTCGATTAGGAAGTGGGGGAAAAAAAAGCGACAACAGCGAATAGTTCTCCATGCATAAGAGATAGAGGCAGTTGGCAAGTCTCTCAACAAACTGTCGCTGAAGTTATTAATAAGCACTTCAGAGCTGCAAGATGTCAAAACCACAGGGTATTGCTTTTCTTAAGTGTAAAGTGTGCCGTAAATCATAGAGAGGTTATTTTGCTGATGCTGTGAATAAGACCTGTGCTGTGAGGAAATATCGAGGTGTTTAGATATTAGACTTGGGAAATTTCCTGTGAGATTTGGTTTTGCAGAGCACTGCTGTGTGTGTGTCGTGCCTCCCACCTGCTGGCGCTTTACAGAAATTGGTTGAATGTAGCTTTTGGGCTGGCTTGACCCTTATTAAAGGACTATATAAGTTAAGGATGAAAATGAGCAGTGAGTCAGGTAGTTTAGAGGCTCTCAGCATCTGCTGTGCCATGACTTGCAAGTTCAGAGCCAAACGTTCTGCAGGTCTGTCCTCCCTTCCTTTGAACTGCAAAGAAAGGGAACTGGTGATGATCTTGCAGTGATCCAGTTACTGAGAAACTTTCCTCCCGTCTGCTGGTGCTGCTGAGACAGGATTATGTTCTGCTTTGAAGTCCCTTAATTCTTTAATCGTGTGGCGCTCTGCAGCTTTCCTGGGGGGGACGGTTATGTAAATAGTGGTCAGGCTGTTGGTT
The DNA here is from genome assembly GCF_003342845.1 of Nothoprocta perdicaria. Classification (NCBI taxonomy): domain Eukaryota; kingdom Metazoa; phylum Chordata; class Aves; order Tinamiformes; family Tinamidae; genus Nothoprocta; species Nothoprocta perdicaria. The sequence goes on from NW_020455754.1 coordinate 9,778,320, forward strand.
TAGATTCGTTTTGCTTTCTAATGTCTCATTTTTGTCTTTGTGGATCAGACATTTCTATCAGTTCAGTCTTCCACCACGTTCATACCTCTAAAGCAACTGTGATGGAGTCAAACTGTGACCTTGAGTGACACTTTTATCCTCCCAGCTAAGCACAGCCGCCTTGCGGAGACTAAAGCAGGAGATTCCCAGCTACTCTTGGAATGTGTGTAAAGCCAATTACCTTCTACCAGCTCCTTGGTCTTGTAAAGATCAGGTGGTCTGGAATAGCGTTTGCTCCTGCTGATTTGTGGTGCTATGGGGAGGGGAATGGGCTCTTCCTCTTGGTGGCTGTGATGGATAAAAGCAAACGCAGGGAGAAGAAAGTGCAAATTGAGCCGCTTCTGAGTGAAGGCATCGCAAAAGATTTGGTCTCCACCTGTGCACATGTGGCTCAGTGCTCAACTGGAGCTCAGCAGCTGTGGGCAGAGCTGGGCTGTCACCTGGGAAGCTGCTGGATGTGATGAGAGGGGAACAGCTGGCAACTGCATGAGGAGGGAGAATTGGTCTCCTTGTGGCAGGATGGGAAGGACCACGGTGCGTGTGGTCAGCTCACACTGATGAGTTCTACTGTTGATCAGCTCCCTTTAGCTCTTCCCTATCTTCCAGGAATTACTGCATTCGCATCAGTAAGGGTTCTAGCCAAAGATCTTAATGAAGCTGGGAAATTGCTCCCTTCTGCCATCTACCCCCAGCCCAGCACCCCTGGATTTCTAGTAGTTTTGGCCACTTCCCTGAGTGCCACTGTCCCTGCGGGTGGCAGTGCAGCTGTCAGGTCTTGTTTGCTAAAGCAGCATCCATTATTTTTAGCACAGTCATGGAGATAATGACTGAACAGCAGGCTGGCTATGGGAAACGTGTTGGGATCTTCTACACTTAGAGGTGTCTCTGCAGGTCATGTTGCAAAGTAATTCTGGTTTTTGCAGGGGAAAGGGGCAGGTTGTCCACATCAGAAAAGATGAGGAAGGATTGATGGGGGCAACCGTGTTTAGTGTGATTAAAATGGCAATAACTGTGTGCAGGATCTTTTTTTTTAATCTTTTCTGTAATAGATTTGTCTGAAATAACTGTCTCTGCAGAGGCTGTTGGTAGACCTTCACCATCTAAAGGTTCTGATTTCTAGGACTACTGATGGTGCCATTGACCACTGCTCTAGGCTGGGTTGTGCCACTGGGTCCTTTGCAGCTCCTCCAGCTGTGAGGGAGGTTTTCAAGCTCTCATCTTTCCTCTCCAGGTGATGATCGTGGTGGGCGGGCAAGCGCCCAAAGCCATCCGCAGCGTGGAGTGCTACGACTTTGAGGAGGAACGATGGGATCAGGTTGCTGAGCTTCCCTCCCGGAGGTGCCGAGCAGGTAATGGGATCACTTCATAGAATCACAGAATCCTTAAGGTTGGAAGGGAGCTCTAGAGGTCATCTAGTGATGTGCACACACAGGGTCACTTGTGTGACCTTCTTATGTGTCCAGCTCTTAAGGGCTGGACAGAAGGTCCTCGGTGGTTCCTTCAGCCTTTCTCTGTGTGCCTAGCTTCCAGCAGCTTGCTCTTTTGCTATTCTTTTTCTTGGGAAATGTTCATCCTTCAGGTTCAGATGGATGCCCTGCTCTCAAAAGGAGCTTGCTGCCAGCCTCTTGCCTTCCATAGCCACTGTCACCAGTTCATTAGGCTGTCTTGAGGCTGCTCTTCTGTTCCCATTCCCATGGCTCAGTAGTCCACTGGAATCTGATCATCCTGGCTATTTTCCTAGTGAAAATCAAAGGAGCTCAACTTGACCCTTTTGGCCCTGAGGGCTGATGGAGAGCAGATTTGCAAAGCCAGGGTTGTTCCTCTAGAGACAGATGGGAGTGTGGATCCCCATTTGTTGCCTTCCCCATGACTCAGAAATTTAATCTGAAGTCAGTCTGTGCCTTATACTGCTGTGTTTGTGTGAAGTGCATTCTGCCTTCCATAGGGTATGAATGCTTTATTGTTCTTGGCTCTGGTACTCCTAACCCACAGGAAATGCTCAAGACTGCATTCTGCTCTCCCCTTCTGTCTTGCATGCGCTGAGCAGCAGCCGATGACGCTTGTTTTTCAAGCAACCGCTCAATTCGCAGGTTTCCCAGCTTAAAAACCATCTTAAAAATCTCCCTCTCTTTTACTAGGCGTGGTGTTTATGGCTGGCAACGTTTATGCCGTCGGGGGCTTTAACGGCTCCCTGAGAGTGCGCACGGTGGACGTGTATGACGGCGTGAAGGACCAGTGGACGTCCATCGCCAGCATGCAGGAGAGACGCAGCACGCTGGGCGCCGCCGTGCTCAACGACCTCCTCTACGCCGTGGGTGGATTTGATGGCAGCACTGGTAGGTGGCCGGATGGAAAAACTACAAAGAATGTTTCAGAGCCAGCTGCAAAGATTGCAGAGCTTTGCTCAAGGGCCATTAGTGAGACTCCAGCTCCCTTCAGCTATGATCCTTCTAGTGAATGAGCCCCAGATTGGATTTTTGTGTGTGCTGTAACTAGCCACATGCACATTCGTGACTCTGTGCTTATTTATTTTAGTTCTTTCAGTCTTGTCCTAGAGACAGAGAGGCGTATTCAGGGCTAAAAAGAGCAGTTTCCTCATTTTTCCTTGGGTTTCTTGCATGGCAGCTGGAATTGAATGCAAACAGGGCACCTTATGGGGAGCGTGTTTGGAGCCCTGAGCTTCCTATTTCAGCTGGTGATGGGTAGAGTACCAGGGTGCCCAGATTATCTTTTTAAATGTGTACATGGAGTCTAGGTTGTTCCCAGCACATCGATGGGGCAGCCATCCTGGGACAGGGACTTTGTGGTCCCTGCTGTCCTGCTGCTGAAGTGGTGGGGTTGGTGGCCTGGGTCCTGCCTGGGTGGGAAGGAAAGGCAATTCCTGTGGTACAGGAATGTGGTGGGAATTACGGGCTTGGGAGGAGGTGGAAGGCAGATGAAAAGTGCAACACCAATCTTTTTCTCTTCTCTTTTTTTTTAATTAGAAAACCTGTGTATCCCCTTTTTAACTAGGTCTGGCATCAGTTGAGGCCTATAGCTATAAAACCAATGAGTGGTTTTTTGTGGCTCCCATGAACACAAGAAGAAGCAGTGTTGGAGTTGGAGTTGTAGAGGGTAAGAAAATCAACAGTTGTTTCCATCTAGCAAATGATCCTGATCCAAGCAGAAGCCTCAGCAGCTAAGTGCAATAGAGAGGAATGGCAGGAACTTTTCCTTAAACTGCCTTTTGTTGGCAAAGATTTCTTTGTGGCTTAGTGGCTGTGGCTTTTTCCATTCTCCTCTGTATCTTCATGAAAGAGTCTGTGCGTGGCTCTCAAGAGCCTCCAGCCTATTCTGCACCTACCGGGCTCTCCTGAATTCCAGTAAGGGTTTGCAGGTTTGGTTGCATCCTAATTCTTTTTGGACTTCATCTAATTCTTCACTTGAATGACAAAAAAAAAAAATTAAATATGTACCTGTGAGATGCATTTCTGTGCTTTCCTACAGGAGACATGAAAAAATCTTTTTTTCCGTAGGTTTGCTTGAAAGAGCAAATGAATATTTCACCTTTTGGAGTTTGATTGGAAAAAAAAATATATATAATGGATATGAAGAGCTGATAGCGTCGGTATAGGGAACAAGCTGCAGGCTATAGTTAATCCATAGCCTGTAGTTAATCCATAGTGCTTGTCTGCCTGCAGAAAGTCTGTGGGTACTGAAAGCATCTGGTGATGGATGGAGGCCAGGGAGCTTTCCCTTGCCTCGCTTTGTTTGGTGCTCTTGCTTCGGTTCCTTGCATAGTACCAGGCAGATTGAAGCAGCAGCAGGAGGAAGTGTTTGAAATATTCATACAGATAAGAAAGTGTGGATCAAATTGCCTGTGCCTTTACAGAAGTGCAAAAAAGCAAAACAAACAGAAAAACACTCTAAAATCTTATCCTCAAGCATGCGTAAGGGCTAATGAGGAGCCAGGTAGTGTGGGAGCCACAAGTGTGGATCTGGTCCCTGCAAACCTCCCTGTGTCAGTTGGCAATTGGGCCTCCAGGGAGGGCAGTGAGCAGAGATGTGCTGGGATGAGAAGGGAGTTCAGGAGCTGGAGCACTGTGTGGGGATGCGTCTCATGGAAGACAAGAGCAGGCCTGTTCTGGAGTCATAAAAACAGCAGGGAAACAGGAGGATGGAGAAGTGCAGGACTGTAGGTGGAAGCTGCTGTTGAAAGTATTGTGCAATGAAGAATCAGTGTGTGGACAGGTTCTGCTAGCACAGATCGAGAATTGGTCCTGTTTTATACACAATGGTGGAGTAGAATTTTTCTACATGTTTATTGAACTCTATTTTAGGGTTTTTTTTTTTTTTTGTAGGGCCTAGGGAACATGATCTCAAACAAGAGTGCTAGGAACTCTAGAAGAGGACCACCCCAACTCCCTTTGCCCAGAGAGCTCATAGTCCAAGTGCAAAAAGGAGCTGATGCACGAATAATACAGGGCTGGTCAAGTAGGTTAACAACAGGTTAGTTGGACTGTAATATTGGTCAATCTGTGAAGGGTGATGGTGGAGCAGCATCAACCTTAATCACTTAACCTGCGGTGCAGGTTGGTGACATCCAGTCACACTCCTGTGGTCTCATTGGTAGGTGGTGTCCAACTTCCATTCAGCTGAGGTAGGTAGGTCATCTTGATAGCTCCCTTGATAGCTTCCACGCAGTGATCACTCGGTGCAAGGGAACTTCGTTTTAATGTGACCCAGACTCTGCAGAACTGGGCCTAGGTTTGCAGGCAGGTGTTACAATAACATAGGAGGTTGTGGCCTATTTATTGCTTGTGTGATCTTGCACCAATGTCAGCCTTCGACAGCTGACATTGGTGAGCGTGAGGACACACTAGATCGCACGCTGTTTTTTCTCTCTTGTCCAAGGTCAGCGAGTGATGGGGAAATCCTCAGGGATTTTGGGTCCTCACTAAGCATTTGGGTCATGATGTTTCCTTGGCTTGGCTGGCAGCGTAACTGCTTAAAAAGAACAGGCTTGTTTGCGAATCTGCCTCAGTTGCTGCTGGTGGGAGTCTCCCCAGATGGCCCATCAGGTCTCCCAGGGCCACCCTGAGCTGGGATGTCTCCTCATATGGGACTTCCTGGTGCGACGGTAACGTAGATCCCTTGTGAAGGTGATGGCATCTCTTGCAGGCAAGCTGTATGCCGTGGGGGGCTATGACGGAGCATCCCGCCAGTGCCTCAGCACCGTGGAGCAGTACAACCCGGCCACGAACGAGTGGAGCTACGTGGCCGACATGAGCACGCGGCGCAGCGGCGCAGGTATCGCCCCGACGGGTGGTCAGGGCTTCTGTAGTTCAAAGCACAGCGCTGTTGGATGACTTGCAGATCGTGTTGAAGTCGCAGTTCATCTCTGCTTGCCCCTGCTGAGCCAGTTTCTCCCTAAAAGCTCTTAGTTGCTCTATTAACAATCATCTTATCTTGAGATGAAGGAGAGCAGATGAATATGGGTCCTGTTGCTTAACATGTGGTGAGGATCCTTCACGTGCCAGACTGGCTGCTGTAAAACTGCAGTGTCGCACACTCTTGCTTTTGAGTTGAAGAAGCTCTTCACGCCTGCTTGATGCTTAAAGCTGTCCCAGTGCAGCAATGTGGGAAAAACAAATGAGGATCTTGGTGTCAGTAATGCATGAAAACACAGCAAGAAAGTCCATGTCTGCGGTGACACTAGTTTTACTGATGTTTTTTCTTGCTTTCAACCACTGCTGTGGTGCGTGCAAGCCAGCGCGCTTGCAAGAGCTGTAGTGTGAGCGTCCTTGGCTGTCTGCAAAGCAGCCTGGCAGTCTTCCCTTCTGCAGGTGTCCTCCGAGCTCACCAGGCTCACACGTGGCACGTTGCCACCCAGCAGCCTGCGGGGAGGGCTCGTGAGGTCCTGCAGCAGCAGATGCCATCCAGCCATGCATCCCGCAGCACAGGGATGTGTCCTGCAGCACAGGGATGCCGGCGCTTGGCGCAGGGGAGAGCGCACTCAGACAGCTCGCTCATCTGCATCCCAATGCTGACATCTAGCGAGCTTTCCAAGGGCTGCATGGGCAGGATGTCACCCCTCCTTTCTGCCAAACCTGCCGTGGTCACCGGGCCAGAGGACCTGGAGGCATCCAGGTTTTCGGAACGCCTTGGAGGGTCCCAGACAAGGGTATTAGGAGTCCCTTTCCCTGTGCACTGGGCTCACGCTGCGCTCTCCCGCAGGCGTCGGTGTTCTCAGCGGGCTGCTCTATGCCACCGGCGGGCACGACGGCCCCCTCGTGCGCAAGAGCGTGGAAGTCTACGATCCAGGGACAAACACCTGGAAGCAAGTGGCAGACATGAACATGTGTAGGAGAAACGCAGGTAACCGCCGCGTGCACTTTTGTGTGGCTTGGTGGTTCTTGGGTCGTCTTTTTTTTAATGGTGCTGAATGCAAGTATTTAGTAAGGACGTGATAAGCAGGTGGATATTAATCTCTGTGCAATGAGTGTGAATGTGGCAGGCAAATGAGTCATGGGGGAGAAGAGATGGAGAGTAGGGTGGCCTGGATCTGACCATCTATGCTCTTCTTTGGAGGTGTGTGTGCCGTGAATGGGCTCCTCTACGTGGTTGGAGGAGATGATGGCTCCTGTAACTTGGCCTCTGTGGAGTACTACAACCCCATCACCGACAAGTGGACGTTGTTACCAACCAGCATGAGCACTGGGAGAAGTTACGCAGGTAAATACAGGGTGTGAGCGCTGGTGGCAGAGCACATGGCAGTCCAGCTCCCTAACAAATGCCCCACAGCCATGATCGTGTCAGGCATTTCTCATGAACCTGCAGGCTGTGCCTCCTGGTGCTTTGGTTTTACATTTTAATGTGTTTAATGTAGCTTTCAGTAGGGGAACCCTAGACAGAAAGAGCAAAGACATCCTGCTGTCTCCTAACCCGTTGCTAGTCCTTGGCCTTGCAATATGTTTTTAGCTGCGTTGAAAGCCAGGAGCTGCTCTGACCTTAACCGTGTGTCTGTCTGTCTGTTCCCGTGACAGGTGTGGCTGTGATTCACAAACCCTTGTGACACCCAGCCGAGGTGGTGCGAGGAGCAGAAGTCAAGTGGATCCAGCCAGGTGGCATTGGGAAGGTGACCCACCTACGTCTTGACCCATCTCATCGCTGTCAAACTCTTTGCGTGACAAGTGACACGTTACAAATGTCATCTGCTTGGCAGTGTCCCTTGTTGTGCAGCAAGGGGCAGATCCCTCTGGGGATGCAGCCCATGCTGGGCACGAGGTGTTGCTTGTTGTCTGTGGTGCCATCGACTGTTCCTCTCCACGGGTAGGTGGGGTGAACGCTGTACTTGGACTGTGGGCACTGAATTTCTCATGTGGAACAAAACTGCTGCATTTGGACATGTGAGTAAAAATGGACACTTTGGGATTTCTTCACTACTGATGCTCCGTATGCATTATTGGTTGAACTTGCTCATTGTGCCTGAAGGGTGAACGTTACTACTGACAGTGGAAACTTGGAAGTACCACGAGCAGAAACGGGCTGGAGCAGGGTGCTCGGACTGTGCGGTGTCACCATTGTCACGCATTTGTCTTTGCCACTGGACTACTCTGTGTGTTCCCGGGACGCTCGTGGTGCGGTGGGAGATGAATACGGTGTCATCTCTGTCACCAGTGCCATTCCCTGCACGGATGGGAGCTGCTGGGCAGTGCCTTTTCCGGGCCGGGGTCTCGGCACCTCAGCCGCGCCGCGACCTCAGGGAACTCTGCTGCTCCGGGAGGCCACTGCTCCCATCAAACAGCTACTGCTCAAATAGGAACTATTCCCTATTCCTTCTCTGTGTGCTTCTTCATGCTGTGCCGAAAGCCTCCGTTCTAGCTCTGTCCAGCATTTCAGTGCCATGTCATAAGAGATCGTTCGGCTATCGAAAGAAATACGTGATGTTGCCATTGGTGTAGACACGGTACAACAAGAACCCTAGGTCACCCAAGTAGGGTTAATAACAGAGATAAAATACCTCCAGTGTCTTAATGTTTCCCGAGTATGGAGATCTTGCTAATCAGTGTCATTGTAATTATTTAAATTTTTTCTGTGCTGATTGCACTCTTCCATCAGGATGAAGAATTGGTAAGATAAAACACAAGGAAACAGCTAAATGAGATCCAGCTGTGGAGCAGCTGTCTTTCTTACATCCCAGACCCTTAAAGCTTTCTGTGTAAATGGGTGTTTGACTTATTTGGGGGGGACACCTGTACTCCTGCGAGCCATGGCACACTTCTCCAGGCAGGGGTAGACTGCCAAAGACTCTCCAGCTAAAGGGGACCCATGAAGAAAGCTCTTTCATCTCCCCTTTTCAGTTTTTCAGCTCACTTTATGCATTTTATTGTCTTCTTAACGCGAGTTAGTTTCCCTGCTCTGTCTCGTTTCTGCCCCTGTGGATGAAGGGTTGTCTGTGGTGGGCACCAGGACGGTGTCTGTGCATGGTGCTGCTGACTGTTGCACTTACCGCTGTTCTTCTGCCGTTTTAAATCTCCACAGACTCCTCTTAAAAGAGCTGCTTGTGACCTTCTGTGGTGGAAAAAAGAAATACTTAAAAAAAAATTGTTTTTGGAGAGACTTCTGGCTAAATCACCTTTTATAGGCAGCTTTTGCAGCGGAGGCAGGTGACTTATTTACAGAAGTTGATTTTTCCCATTGGAGCTGGCTCAGACCTTTCAGCCCGGGTACCTGGTCACTGTGAGGGGACCAAGGGTCGCTCCTCTGCTCCGCCTTGCCCAGGACAGGCCTGGCCATCCTGGGGAGTTTACAGTCCTGCTCGTTCCTCTGGGATGCTCTTATTTCCAGGAGCAAAGGAAGCTGCAAGAATGGCAGTGGTGGTCTTGATATCTCCCCTTCCGTTGTATGACAGGTGAGAGATCTCAGACAAAAAGGTGTCATTTCTGCAATACCCTTGAAGCGTCTTGCTTTGGGTTTTCTGGTCTACACGGAAACATACCGAATCAGGTGTAACATTTGCTGCTGGTGGTGGACTTTTTTATTGTAAAAGCTAATGATGGCGGTAGGAGCGTGTCCACCAACTAAACCTGAGTCCAGAGGTGCATCTTTAGGTGCCAGATGATGCCTTGGTCCATATGGGTGCATGAATTCAGCGTCTCCAGGGCTGGTCCACAGGCGTTTCCCTTTTCCTATGGTCCTTGCAGATATAGGATGAAATGGGATGGGCCAAGCTTAAGTCTCCCTCCTTGGCCCTTCATCAGGTTGGGTATGTGCCTACAGCTAGGTAAAAGCTGGGAACAGTTGCCAGCTAAGATGCTCTGCCATAGCAGGGAGTTCTGCTGGGGCTAAGGCAAAGATTGGTATGAGACTAATAGTTTCTGTGAGAAACTATTTTTTGGGAGAAAAGCAAACAGTGCTACAGAGAGGCAAACTGCAAGTTTGCAGTTTATTGTCCTGAAGGGTGAGTATGCCTGAAAGTTGGTTTATTTTTTTTCCACTGCTATATCTGCTTTTCTAACAGGAATACCCATCCCTCTCTAAACCTTCGTCGCTTTGAAGGAAATCACGTTTTTGGGTGGTTTTCTGCTTTTGTAAAATGGCATTTTGCACAGCCATGGGCTTGCTGGACAGGGCCAGGGCTGCCCTGGCTCGCGGAGCTGCTCCGGCTGCCGCTGCTTCCCCCGCTCCCGTGTCCCCCCGTCCCCTTGCAGTGTTATGCAAGTCAAGTGACCTCGTTTTCCAGCTATGCAATATGAACAACAGTAACGTATGACAAACCAGCTGTATTTCCCCCCCTTCTCAAATGGCTTTTCCGATTCGTGTGTCCTTGGTGTGTGGTTTCCTGTTTCTGTTACTGATTCGGAGCCCCTGAGCCAGATCCTTTCAAGATTGCCTTTTTCTAGGACTGAAAACATAGCGCTAGTGCTAACAGATTTTACTGTAAATATTTTTATAAGACAATTGAAAATAACTTTTTGGGATTGCTTTTTATTGTTGTCAATGACACTTATGTTAAAATCTTGATCTAATTCTTACACTCCACTGCAGTTCTTGCTGGCCGTGCTGTAGGTGTGAATAACTCGTATGTTTTCTGTGCAAGAAATTAAATATTCTAACTAAGGTCTGGGATAGCTCTTGTGTTGATCCTAACATATTCTAGGCGGGACAGCAGTGGGCTGAACCTTGGGAAATAGGTTGAAATCCATTGCCTCAGTCACCAGTACATGCGTTAGTAGATATTCTGAAATAATTGAGAAATTATTTTTCTCCAATTAATTTTCTGTGCTGCTCGTTTGCTTTGCGTTTCGCTTGGCGAACAAGCTTTCTGGGCGAGCTGGCGCCTGCAAGACCAGGCGCCCGTACAGAACCCCTCAAATTGCCCCGGATCACCCAGGTCTCGTGGGAGGTTTGGTCAAAGCTTTACAATCCCTGGGGCTCGTTCCTCCCGGTGCCTATTGTGAATATTGAAGTTTGCACCGGAGGGGAGCACGTGCACCGCAGGATGCGTTTGCATTGAACAGCGTGTTGTTAGAACCACTTGGAATCAAGTCCATCTTTCCCATTTGCGCCTAATAGATAAATTGTGAGTGATTAAAACCAATTTTCTTTTCATTGCGTTTAAATACTTTTTCTGTCTGGCTGTGCAGCACGCTGTAATTACCATAAATCCACTTGCCAGCATTTGCATGACAGCACCACGAAAGCCTGAGACTGTCTTCGTGTCTGGAGACCCAAATCCTTAATATCAAGTAATGTGGGAAGCCCGTTCATCAAACTGACATGATGGTTCAGCGGAGAAATGCACCTTCTTCTTAACCTTTGGGATTCATTGCTAATAAAATTTAGGACAGGTGCCCCCTTGGCTTAACACCATGCCTGTAAATCGTATTCACATAAAGCTATGTGATTGCTCAAAGCTGGTGGTTGGGAGTATGTTAGACATTATATCCTGGAAGTGAATGATTTCACTCTTCTTTCTTTTTTTTCCCCCTCTCTTCTTGTCTTTATTCATGGAATTACTAAATTATTTTCCTCTATGGTGACAAGAAATAAGTATTGAGAATGTTAATTTGTATATTTTATGTATAAAGAAACACTTTACGAATAATGGAAGATTGTGAAACAATTTACCTGAATGTGAAATTATTTGTTTTCATAAAACAGACTTTGATATAATAGCTGACAGCATAACGTAATGATTTGGTTGACTGTTTAAGCCCAGGTTTTGATTATTTTAATTTATTTTGCATGAGCATGAAGGATCAAGGCCGTTGCAAAGTAATTCTCTTGACAGCTGTGTTGTCCATTGCGACAGATTTTTAACTCAAGGAGCAGTGTTCACTGGCATAGTTAATATTATAACAGAGAAATCACATTGTAGTTCCCAGGACTTTTAATTTGAATAAAAATTGGACTAATGAAATTCTCCTGAGTCTGTTTTGGGTTTCTTCAGCTTCTGGTGGTGACATTTGCAAGAGCCAGCATGGGATTATTTATCTTCTGTAAGTGCTCGTAGTGACCTTCAGCACCCGATTTGCCACACAGGACCTGGGATTTCCCTGCCGGACGAGCATCCGTATGCAGTGGGTGGCACCGTGGAGCTGGGTGACTTGGCAAATATTCCTCACTTAATTTCAGATTTCTTGCTCTTTTTGCACCCTGCCCTCCGATCCTTTGGGATAGTCCATGCCCCAGCTGTATCCTCCGTGGCAGTAGTTCCCTTCTCTTGCCTGTGTACCCCACTGGTGCAGGGCTGCTCCGGGAGCCTAGGGGGATTTTCCAGACTTTTCTCTATTGGAGAAGAGCTCAGCCTGGGAAACTGCAAATCCAAAGAGAACAAAATCTGCCTGGTGTTTCCGAAAAAAGGCAGCACATGGGACCCCTGCAGAGGTGCTCCTGGAGCCTCCGCTGGCTCCTCAGTGACGAGGGATGTGGCATTACACAGTGCTACACCACACCATAAGCCAGCCCCAACATCACGTAGCGACCTAGTGATGCAAACTATGCCAAAGAAATGTGCTGAACATCAGGTGAGATGTATTTGGCACTGCCGTGTGCCACAGTTTGCAGACACGAGCGCTGCCTTGTGCTCCCTGTGCTGGGCACGGGCATCCTTGGGCATCCGTGCCTGGTTCTGCCGAGCACCTCCCTGCACCACCGGCGTGCTTCGGAGTGGTGACCCCTTGACCAAAACACCCCTTGGCCACCACGTTGTCACATGAGATGTCACCCGTGAAGGTCACTCTGCAGCTCTTGTCCCCCTTAGGCCAAGAGCTGGGGCTGGAGGCCAAGTCCCAGCCTGTGTCCAGCCCAGGGGATGCAGCAGATGCCAAGAGGGCAAACAACTTCGGGTACTCTATATTTTAAAGAAGTGTCATCTTCTTTCTTAGAATACGTCTCAAGACTTTGGCCTGTTTATAACTGCGTATTTTCTCTTTCAATAGCTGTATTTCAATGATGAACCACCTCTCTGGAAAGAATATGGAGCTACTTAGAACAGCTCGGGTTGTTTAATATATGAAAAAAAAATCAAGCAGTCATTTGAATAGTCTTATTTAAATCCAGCTCTTATTTAGATATAGACAGACACAAATTACAAGTGCAAATGACCGTGTCATCCCTGGGAGATGAATCATCCATCATTTTGGAGAGGTATGTGAACACTGAGGATAGGGACTATTGATAACTTATTTACTAAAAAGACTATAGCTCTAACGAGGCCTTATGGTTAAGGGGAGTGAGCAGCAACTGTGGTTGCTTTGATTGGGAGCTACCTTAAAAGCAGCTGTGCAAAACCCATGAAAATGCATTGCTTAATCAGGGACACCTGCTTGATACTTCAGCTCTTAATTATGATCAATTGGTTCAAGCTGTGGGTGTCAACCATTTCACTTGCTTGCATCCCTTAGCCCTGTTCTGTCACTGTTTTTCCAGGGAGAATTTAATCATTTCTCTGTCCTTCCTCCTGCTTTTCCTTGGTGCCTTCAAGATGGCCTTGGACCCTGTATGGATGCTGCTGTGTGCAGCAAGGGCTCTGTGCTTGAGGAGACTCCAGGGTGCTTGACCCAAGAGTATGAAGAAGCAGTGAGTGCAACAGGGAGGGAAGGTCTGGGTCTGGGGCTGTGTGGCCTTTGAGCAAGCACAGAAATGGTGATTTGTCCTTTGGACTGGTGCTTTATTTTGAAAGAAGTAAAGGTCCCTCTTGGGTCCCTCTCTTAAACATCCTTAGAAGGAGATGATGGGTTAAGGATGGAAAATTACAGGTTTTCTCTCTGCCAGAGCTGCCTTGGAGCTGGAGTTTGCTGGAGCACCTATTTTACATTTAAGTGGTTCTAGTATTTCTCATATCTTGTTTGTCACAGCAGTGCTATCATTGTAGCTATGGTCTCAGCATTCATTTCTCTCATGCACCTGTTGTTAAATGATAATGAACCCAAATCACCCAACTCTATGTTTCCAGTGTGTTTAATGATTATTAATAAGTGAATATGTCTGATGATAACTATTACTTTTGTAAACTGCCCTTTCAGGGCAAAAAGGGGAACAGGAAATCCCAACAATGTGCAATAGAAAATAAAATGGAAAAATAGTATAGACTATTTAGTAATAGTCTAGTAGTAATAGACTATTTAGTATAGACTATTTAGTAATAGGCCAGAGAAGTAGAAAAAAGGGTTCCCTTCTGTCGCAGCTGGTGTCTATCTAGAGATAATTTGGATTTTGCCAGTTGTGTGCCTGGAGATATTAGATACAACCAGACTGATTCCCCTTGAGCTTCTGCCCAGGATCTCATTGAAATCCTTAGTTAAGTCTGCAGTTCCTCACGTATACGGCAAATTTGAGTCAATGCTGAGGAAACGTGTGTTTTCTAGCGCTTTGTCAGGGTGCGATGAATGCAGCAAAAGCCTGGCAGTCAGGGGCATCCGATGGGGCCCGGAGGTTTCCGCCTTGGGCTGTGCCATGCGGATTGCCCGACTCTGGGGGTCAGCACAGCCAAAGAAACGAGCGCGAGCCCGGCTGGCAGAAGCTGTTTGCAGTGCACTGGGTCCCGTGTTCTACAGCATTTGAAGGCATTCGGGTATGTTCTCCCTCTTGTTCAGAGAAGCTATGCAATGCGTGTGCTATGTTTTGCATCTATATTGGGATCAAAAGTACTGGAATGCAGCCTTTTCTACTCTGTTTTCAAGCCTTATGGTACGTGGGTCCGTCATTTGGTGACGGATGCTCTGCTCTGCTTGTGGTTTTACTATTTATGGCTGGGATTGTAAGTGGAGCCTTATTTTGGGCTTCTTATCGCCTTCTTGAAGCTCCTCTTCTGTGAAAGCTAAGGTGATTTACATAGGCAAGTCAAAGTTAAAAATCAAAGAATAAGTTGCTCTATTATCTGATCACTTTTAAATATCCTCTAAATTGCTCAATGTGCTCAGCTTTCAATGAGATTTTGACAGATTAACAGCTGACAATTCATCTCGGAGCCCTGGTAAATCTAGCTTTAATTAACTGACATTTTAATGGTCCCTACGTGGTCACCAGCTTCAATATAATTTAATTTAACTCAATTTGCTGGGCATGATTCTGCACGTATGAAATCCGGAGCCAAACCCGTGTTTGTATCCCTGCTGCAGGCATTGCCAGGAACAGAGGCTGCTGTTGGTTACTCGCAAGAGTCATTAAGAGCAGGTAAAATATAACAAATATCTGCTGAATTCCACTTTACATCTTATGTCAAACCTAGGCTTCAAATTTCAGGCAGACCAGAAGAAATAATTCTACCTGCTACTTGAATGCAGGCTACATTTGTCCAGAGAAGTGCAGGGCATAAGTGCACAAGCCATACCAATGCTCACAGCTAAGTGCTAAAGACTCTATTAAAGAGACGCAAATACATTTGTACCTGTATTAATTTAATTTCTCCCTTGTAGCTATTAATTCAGCCCATCAGAGGAGCGTTTCTGCAGTTTACTTGCTTGCAGGTTAGCTCTGTTGCTTCTCATCTGCAGGTCGGATTGCACCAGTCTCTACGGCAAAAATGTGGATTTGCTAAGAAGCTGAAATGCCGTATTTATGATCTAAAATGTATTTTAGTGATGCAGGGTGTGTGTGTGTATGGGGGGAAGCACTGTGCTTGTTATCTTAGCAGTTCCAGCCATTGTGTTGCGAGCTGGAATAGCCTCAGATGTTTCAGTAAGCAGCATTTTGGTTCCCTGTAATGGTAGGAAGGAACCACGTTACTAAAATTAAATAATTACATCACGTTAACTTCTTCTTCAATATTACCTCCGCACAAGAAGAGTTTAAATGAAAAATTGACTTCTTGCTCCTGTTGGGTGTAATGCTGCTTCGACAAGCTCTTACACACAGCGTGTGAAACCTTGCCAATATTCGGAATATTGCTAAATGTTGCCTTGAACCATGCAGAGTTTTAATGCACAGGATGAAATTAATGAATCTGATGATAATGAAGGTATAACTGAATGAGATGCGTGCTATGCCTGGAGGCTAATCATCAAGTAATTCGAGTGAGGCTGCAATTATGAGATTAAGAGTTGTCTGATAACATTGTTTACCTTTATATAAAACAAAATCCAACACTTAATAAAGCAGCAGCAAATTAAGTTAGAGGAAATTAAAATAGAAAGAGTTTGTTTTGTCTCCCTTCCCTTTTTTTTTTTTTTTTTTTTTTTTTTTGCAAAACAGGTAGATTGTTGGTTGTATTTGGAAAGCCTGGTGTTGCTGCAAACTGAATGAATGAGCTGGGGGAAGGCAAGGGAGTCTCCCCAGTCTGGTGCAGAGCTGGGAAGGTCTCTGCAGACAGCAACTTGACTTCGATGCTCTGGCAAGAAATGTTGCAAAAAAATCATCCTGTTGCTATTTGTTTTCTTGGCCCACATCTGGAAACCTCGTTAAGAAACAGGACTTAGAAATGAGGCAATTTTGTCACTGTCATTCTCCTGGTGCTTCGGCTATCTAGTCTGTGCTGGACTGTCATGATCTTTCCAGCAGACACCATTGACACCAAATTGCCCCAAATATGCCCTAAATATGCCTGGTGTTGTTCCATGGCCCCTGTCCAGGTGCCCAGGAGCTGGAGGAACCTGGATGGAGAACATCTAGAAGCATATGAGGCATCTCCAGGCAGGTGGTCAGGAAAGAGCATCAGAGTGATGTGTGAGACACAATTATACTTGAAGAAAGAGCAAAGGCAGGGCAAAAGTGTTGGAAAGGAATGACTTTGTAAATGAAAAACTCTGAAGAAACAGAGGATTTTGCAGAAAATGTGATGCTGAGAATAGTAGGGTGGCTTTGTGGGATCTATCTGTGGAAACACCATGGTGCTGGAAGAACCTTCTTGTGTTAAATAGAAATGCAGACCTGTAGATGGGGAATTTCGAGGAGAGATGTGGCACAAGGTATAGGTTGTGATTTGGGGTAAGTTAAGGGTGATCTTGGCCATTAAAGCTACCAGGACAGAGATGGATTTTTTTTTTTTCCACCACAAGATGGCATCAAAATTGCAGTGAAGGAAGGAAAGACCCTTAGAGAGCCTCAGACTGGAGGCCAGAATGGATTTGAGATGAAAATACTTGATGATTAATAGCAGACTGGTAGAAAGCAAACACTTGTCACACAGGAGTGTCTTACAGAATTGTAATTATCTATTTTTTTCCTGATGTATAACATTAAATTACCACCATCAGATGGTCCTGTGTGGCAGCTGGTCATGGTAGGAGTTTCCTAAGCCAAATTTGGTTGGAAAATGTTTTGGTGGCTGCTCTTTGCGCAGACAGGGTAGAAGGGGGGTTTGGTCCTCTGAAAACCTACCAGTTGTTCAGATAAGCTGCCAGCAGTGCTTATCCTTGTCTAATACTGAATGTAGATTCTGTTTGCTGTTCGTTTTATGGAAGTTCTCATTAAGATGCTCTACTATTTATCTCAACCTCTTTTCAGGGCTCCCTTTTGGCTCTGTGTGGCGTCATAGAATTTATTTGGAGTGAAAGTCTCTCTCAATACTCTTATTGCCTCTTTAAGGTCCCTGCGTGCACCAGCTTGCTTGAAATGTGTATCAAGTCTGCAGCACTCCAGTATGGCTTTATTCCTATACAAAGGGCTAAAACCATAATTCTTTATGATTTATACCTCTATCTTTTTGCTGGTTTGCTATTAAAGCAACAGTTTTCAAAGTGCCGGTGCCTGGGGATTTGATTCATGGTGTCACAGGGTTATGGCAAGGAATTCGGAGATTTATCAAGCCCTAACCCCAGAAGCTTCCCTTTTGCCGTGTTTTGTGACTTAGAGCTGCCAGTGCCTTATTTCGTCTAAATCCTATGTGCATTGCCACGGTTTTCATAAGAGGCATGGAATTCATATTTTTTTCATATTTTTACTTATTTTTTTATTTAAAAAGACACAAGCTTCAGCATCTTCCTTGTGGGTGTGTGGTAGGATGGAAACACAGGGGGCTTTCTCATTCACACATTCTGGTGTAACGAGCAAACGTGGGTGATGTCAAGCAACACTGAAGCTCTGGTTGCTCGTGCAATGATGTGAGCGCTCTCAAGTTCCTTGTGGCTCCTGTGAGTGGTCTTACAGCAATGAATTTGCTTGATCTTGCCTGTGCTTTGCATGCGGAACTGCTGCTGAGGACATGGGTAGTAGAGCTAAGGGGCTTCCAGGCTTGGCTGCTGTGGCTGCTTATGAGGTTGCTCCATCCCTTAAAAAAAAGTTGCTCGACTTGACAAACCTTTTTATTATGGATGATACTAGAGAGATAAATAAGACTGGATAGACACAGTGTGACTGAGCTTTTTCTTTTCTTGCAAAAGTGAGATGAGATTCTGGCTCTGGGGGGTTTGTGTTGACCTGCAGTTGCATTTGCCTCATGGCATCTCCTGACCCGATGTAAGCTGGGAGCAGAAGTATTTCTCTTAATTGTTTTAACTGCCCTGGTAGGTAGGCTTTGTTTTTGCTCTTGGGGATGTTGGACAGCCTGTGTTATCAGCCTCACATCTGGAATGTGCTGGAAAGAGCTCTAGCCTTTTGCGGTCAGTGCTGCCTCCCTCTCATCATCTGCTTTAACATCCCCACGAGTTGAGGTCCCGTGGCAAAAAGGAGGAGAGGGCACTGGATGCAGTGGGAAAGGAGCCCAGTCCAACCTTAAAACAGGGCAGAAGTTTGGGTTGAAAACTAGGGGAACTGCTTGGAGCCACCTACCCAGAGCTCAAAACGAGAGTGGCTTGGGTGATACTAAATTAGCTGGAATTTTAAATATTTGGGTCTTAATGTACTTCAAAATTCAACTGGAGCAAGGTGGAAGTTTCTGGCACATTTCTGACAATTGTTGGGACTTTTCTCCCCTACCAATTTAAACTGAGGTTCATGAAATAAAACTGAACTAGAAGTCAGGGCGCTTAACAGCTAAGCAGGTTGTTGATGCCAGTTCCACATCAAACTCGGGCCCTGGCAGGCAGCCCTGCTCTGCTTTTGGTAAAGTTTTCTCTTTTTGTTAGATCAAGGGCTGCAGTGAGCCTGGAGCCATCCCCTCAGACCTGCTGCGTGCAAGACAACAGATGCTGCGTATTTTTATTTATTTATTTCTGTAACCCCCAAATCTAATCATGCTTGGAGCAGTCCCCCAGGTCTGGAAACGCCGCTCTGGTTTCTGGCTTCCAGGCATCGTGACTAGGCTTTAAGGCAGTAGAACGTGTGTTTTGGTGATGCTGCCTCTTTGTGGCCCTGGGAAAGGAGGTGGCCTCACTCCTGTGTGCAATGTGCAGCACGGGTCCCCATGTTCAAACTGGACCTGGTGCCTGCAGCTCAGCAGCATCTGAGCAGCAGCATCTGGCAAGTTCTTGAGGCAGGTTAAGCTTCTTCTGTTGTGCATTTTAGGAAATCTCTCAGATGATACACGAAATTCTAGTGTGAACCTGCACCGCTTATTATTTTTTCTGTGCCTTAGCAGGAATTTCTTGTTTTCAGATGTAGCGAGCTGGCGTGTTGTCCTTACTGCAGCGTCCCGATCCTGTTCTTTGATCCTGGCTCCTGGAGATTCAGAAAGGGCCAGAAATATGACAACTGCCTTTCAAGAAAGCCTAAGCGATTAAACGAAGGTGACTTTCCTGCTGTCCGGCTGCAGCGTGTGGGGGTGGTTGGATGAGGGAGTGTGGAAATGGGGCTCCCTGGGGTTGCTGGATCCAGGTGTGCAGCTGGGGTGGCCTCCAGAGCAGGGGACACCCTGGGCATGAAGCAAGAACATCAAGTCTGTCTTCCCCATCCTTCCACAGTCATGATGAGGGAAATGGGGATCTCCTGTTTTGGATATTGGGTTTGGAGGTTGCCCTCTCAGCAGATCCTCTTGCATTGCACTCCCTTGGTCTAGTCTTGGTACTGCTGGAGGAAACCCAGTGCTGAGAGAACAGCTGGGCAAGGCACCATCAGTCTTTTTAGTGTCGTGGCATGATTTGTTTCAGCTGAGACCTTCCAACAAATCCTCAAGATTTTCAGCAGCTATAAGCTTTTTATAGCAAATCCGATTTTTGCACCCATCTGGTTGACTGGTTATAAACATACATCTCTCGAGCTGGCTTGTTATGTGTTGCCAGTATTAAAAAAAGGAGGAAAAAAAATAAAAGCCCACAATGTGCAGTGGAGTATTCAGCTGTATCTGCTTTTGATGACTTGCACCTCTAGCAAATGAATATAAGCAAGAAAAGCACTTTGCATATGAAATGCTGGAAACAAAAGACTCGAAACACAGTAAAGCAGGGGGCTGGTGTGTTGATAAACATCAAACCAGGCCCAGGCATTGCTGTCTAGGTTGGTGCTTGGAATAAAACCTGGTACAAGAAGTGAGTTATGGAAGCTGATGGTGAGCAGAGTGTCGCCTTGCCAAGGCAACGTGCTGCCTGTTGGCACCTAGATTCAAAAGCATCCAGTTCCGTGCATCCCGTCTCTGCCAGGCAGCAACACTAATTATTTTTTCTCCTTTCCTCTGAATCTAGCTAGTTTGAGAAATGTCTCAACCACTGGGATTTTTGGCAAGTTAAATTTTTGTGCGTTTTGGCAGGTTTGCCATTGAGTGTTGCACTTGATGGTAGTATGTTGTTAGCAGTACAGTATTGGAGAAGGGTCCTATTTATGTCTTCCTTAAACGTGGCTGGGGTTCCTGTTGCTTTGGTGCCCTGTGGTAGGTGATTTGGGTGGATTCATTGATCACACTTGCAAGGGTTTTGAACACTTTTGCAATGAAAATCTAACACCAGGGCTATGATCAGGGCAGAGAAGACTGATGGATCTAGGGTTTAGCCCAGGATGGTTGTAAGAGGACTTAGAGCCTAGTCCCACTGCGTTCCCCTTCCAAAATGCTAGAATTTGTGCAGTTTAGGGGACAGCAAGGATATGTCTGAATGTGACTTGGCTTTAGTAACCCAAACTGAAGGGCTTGGGTTAGACTCGCCGCAATCTGGTGAGACGACGTGTCTAATCCTTAGGTGATGGCTGATATTAACCTCTCTGCTGGCGTGTGTATGATTTTGGAGCATGTGAAGCAGAAAATCTCTTAGCATGCTCATACAGTTTATTGGAGGAATATTACTTCCACTTCCTGTGCATGAGGTAATGAAATTAATTGAACAGATGATTCTGGATTGAGCCTCTGGGCTGCCCTAGCCCTGCTCCGTTCACCTTGGTGCCTGTGGAAAATCTGGTCCAATTTAAGCACTGGCATCGCCTATGAGGAGGAGAGCAGATGCTCTGGATGGAAGGTCACTCTGCTATGGTTTCCAGCACTGTCATACCAAAAGGAAGCTCATTAATGATGAATATGAAGGTAACATATGCCAAACACAACAGTCATAATGGGCAGATTTCTAAGCAGAAATTTGATGGATCCATGATACAAATTCCTTCACAGCAAATTAAATTTCCTTCAATTGCATCCTCCTGAGAAGGAGAGGTGGAAACAGCATCATTAATAGATGTTGAGTCTTGCACACTCTGTGCCTTTCATTTTGCTCTACACAAATGTCCAAATTTCCATGCAAATATGGATTAAAATGGTCAACATGTCCTATATACCCATCATCTGAGCAGTGCTCGATGCTTCTCATCTGTGGCCTCCCGAGCAGGTTCAGTTACCTTGGGAGGTGGACACAGGCACCCAAGTGTGTCCCAACCACTAGGCTCGCACCTGCTCTCCGTGCAGGGCTCATTGTGCGCCTTAATACAGATATTATCTGCGGTAACCATAGGAAGGGGTAGGGTTTGACCTAACACTCTGCACCTGAATGAGACATAGCTAATAAAACGGTGCCTTGTGTTAAATATGAACCCTTTTTAGCTTTACCTTTCCCTCTTTCTAGATCTAATTCTCTCCCAGCTTCATTTGCAAATGCTGCTTTGTGTCCCAGCCTGGGTTGCGGTTAGACGGCCCTTCTGTGACTGTCAAAGTGATGGCTACGTGTGTTCAGCTCGAAGGAGCTTGGCTCCTTCGGCACGCGGCGGCAGCACGCAGGGCTGAGGTGCGGGTACGAGGGGATGTGACACCCCCCGTGCTGCAAGGGGAAGTTGCGCTGCATAATCCTGTCACTGAAGTGCTGGGAACAGCAGGGAATTTTGTTTAGCTTAATATATCATATAGTTCTTACCCTAGGCTGTCGGCATCGCTGCAAATCCTTAAAAGCAGGCAATGCAAAAATGAGGGTTACAGTACAAAAACTCCCCCGTCCTTCCCCAACACAACCAGCCTTTTTCTCTTTAAATAACCCATCTATGACAAAAGAGTGGCAGCATCCTTGCTGGCAGTGCTGCAGCAGTCCTGTGCCAGGCTGCAGGCGGTACAGGGGGAGCCTAGCGAGCCACGGCCACGCGTTAGCTGTTTATTTATAGGATCGAGATTAATGTTGTGTAGGTGAAAATCGTGTTTGTTTATAGGCTAGTGACTAATGTAATGGGTGCAGGTGGCAATGGTGATGTTGCTCCTCTGCAGGAGTGCAAATGAGTGACCATAGTGGGGTGCTGCTCCCCCAGAACATTTGGGCTCTGTTGCCAGATCACGGCTGTTGGGTCTATTTTATAGGCCAGAAACCAATCTTTTTCCATGAGTAACAGCTGAAGGTACCACAGTGTGTATCGAGAACAACCAGGGATGGCAGGAAACCTGCAGGAGGACAAAGAGCACAGAAACCCTTTTTCATAGAGCATCCTTCAGATTTAAGATATTTTCAAATGCTTGACAAATAACTTAAATTCTGAGTGTTTGGGGATCGTGAAAGCAAGTGTAGCACCACTAGACCTTGTTGTTGAAGAGGGTGCCAAACTTCCTACAGAAAGTCTTCTATGTTTTGCACAAATGTCTTGTCAATGAGGGAGAAAGGAACGGTGGAAAATCTGGAGAGCTGAATGGGAATTTGAGTAAGGTACCATCCAGCAATGACTGCATGGGCTGAAAGCTCCATGCTAACAGCTTCTACCAGCACCTAAACACCTACATGGGATTTGCAACCCAAGTTGATATGCTAAGTTGATGCATTGAGTTGACAAGTTGGGTGTTGACAGTTGGACATGGGGACAACATGGGGTCTACTCCAACTGTTGTGGGAAGCCTCTTGGGCAGCAGATCAGAGCTGCTTGGCTTTGCAGCCCTGAAATAGCTATTTCTTGGGATTCTCTTCAACAAGTCCTGTTAATGTTTTACTGAGTGGGAGCAGAGCGTTACCTTTTGAAGTTGTTCATGAATAAGTCAGCTGCTCAGGATAGCATTAAAATAGCAGCCCCACTGCAACCAGGACCTTGGGGCAGTTAATAACTTTGTGAATAAGCCGATGCAGTGAACCAGAGATGCATCTTCTGAGCCCCCTCCAGCCAAACCAGAGGCAGCTCTGATCTCATGGGCGCTTTCATCCCAGCGTGGCCCCGGAGGGAGCACTACAAGGCTGGGTGGTAACAAGGACCACGGTGCCATAAAAAGGAACATTTTCACATGATGTGTTGAGCTAGCTGGGAAAAGAGACAGCAACACGCTGCACGCGGCTTCAAGTTTTTCCATCAATTACTCTAATAAGGAAAAATGTGTATATATCTTGACTATGTAGTTAGAGGTGGTTGGGCTGAAAGCTTCTCTGGGAAAAATGTCTTTGCTGGTGGATGATAGGGAATGCACTTTGTCTGGTGCAGGTAAGAAAGCCGACCCAGATGGAGTGTCATAAAGGCGAGAAGCACCATAAATGTGTTGTGCCTGTTACAGGGTTTATGTGGGAGATTTGTGGCAATCAAGAGAAAGGCTGTCTGTGCATCAGCGCTTGGAGAAATGCGTTTGTGCTTGCACGAAGATACGGTTTATTCCAGGGTCATCTGTCTGGGGAAGCACTTCTAGGAATCTCTGTTACTGGAGACAAGATAGTTGGTCTAAATACAGAACCACTTGATCTACACGGTTATCTCTAGTCTCAGGGTAAAAATAAGTCTGGAAACGCCTTTGCTTGCCCCAGCAAAGCTGAGCAGCCTCTGAAACTGAGCAAAAGTCTTCTGCATTTGGCTCAAGCAGGTTTAAAAAAATTGTCTTTTGTAAAAACTGCCTATCCAAGGAGTGTTTTGTAATCAAATCTCTTTGGGTGGGTTTAGCCTAAAAGCAGGCGTGTGGCTGCTCAGCCCTGCTCCTGCCTTGGCTCCTCCAGGACCAACCTGCGGCTTCTGAGCCGCTTTTCCTGGCCTCTCTGAAGGGCTCTGATGTTTAAGGCTAAAAGCCTTTGAAGTGAGCTTTCTTATTTTATTTTCCTTTTAATATCTGTTAATATTATTTATAATCTAAAGGAGAACAACTTTCCAAATCTGTTTGAAATATTTCCAAGCTGCTTATCAGGATGCTGCTTTATAATCCAGCACTAATTCACATTAGCCAAGGGCTGCATTTCAATTACAGGAGCTCCGATGCTGACGTCCCTTTAGCTGAAGCAAAGTGATTTTTAACTAACGTGCTCACTCCTCCTGTCAGCTTCTCGGGCGTCCCTTGATGTCTGCCCTCGTCCATCTAACTCCTTCCACCGTAAATAGGTAATTTTTCGCCATAGGTAATTTTTCTTCCTCCCCCACACATCTGTCCTACCCTTTCTGTTGGTTGATGTTTGAAGCTCTAACATGTTTTTTCTTCTAAGCAGTACTTGAATTTGCCCTTGTTGTTTTGGTAGCAGTGCTAGAATGAGAGCAGAAGGAAACCAAAGTTACGCATGGTTTCCAAAAGGCAGTAAAAACAGATTAATCTTGAATAAGAATTATTTAAGTACAGACTACTTGTATTTACTGTCCTTGTTGGCATAATATCATCTTAACATAATATCCTCTTAGCGTTTAGATAAAAAGAATTGTCATGGACTGGATAAACGTGGGAAGAGAGCAAGGAGTATCTGTAAGTGAAATTATGTCCATTTTTGCAGAGGGCCAGGAATTATACTGCGTCTCAGTGCAGTAAGTTGGAAAGAAAGCAGAAATGTGATTCTTACCTCTTATTAGACATGGCTTGGGAAAATGTCAGAGATATTGGGTTGGTTTCAGCCTTTTGTTAACCCAAGGGGTTCTAAATAAAAATGTGGCTCATATATCCATATATATCCATAGTACCAAATCTTCTTCTATTCCTTCTCCTGCTGTGAGGGAAAGAACTAGCATGAAATCCCAGTCCTCTCCTGGACCTTTAGGGCCACTCTTATCCTTGCAGAAGATAGTCTGACTCTACCAAAGGCACAACACAGGATCAGGAAGGTGCTTTGCAATATGTCATTGCGCAGACATGCCCAAAATCATCTTACCATCTCACCTGTCTACTTGCTTGAGCAGTTTTGCAACTGATGTGATTGGATCCCCATGCTTGAAAACTATATTGAGGCCCAATTTCTCCCTTTGACAGAAAAAGCACTAAGCACTAAGAGGAGGAATGTTCCCCTCAATGCAGCTCTTCTTTTTGGGTTCTTTGCATGGGACAGAACCTTGAGATGTCCCAGGGGTGCGGGGAGATGCCAGCAGCACCTGCACGTGTTCCTCAGCTCCTCACCTTGACAACTCAGGCTAATTTTGGGTGCTATGCCCGTGTGGCCCCAGCAGCAGCCGTGGCACCAAGGCAATGGTTGTCACGTTAGGGGGTTCGTGGTTTGGCAGTTGGCAGGGCTAGAATGACACAAAAACATTTCATGTGAAGCAGAGAGCAACAGGTGACGTTTTTATGGGAATGGCTTTGCATTAATGTAGATTAACGTTTATGTTGTGTTTTAGATGCAACCGTAAAGAAAAGAGCGAGGAATAGAGCTGTCCTCCGGCGTGGGCATTGCAGGGGGAGCTGAGCTGCGTGTTGCACAAGACCAGAAATGGGTCATGGAGCAGGTCTGCCCCTCTCCCCTATTGCAAGTCAATCCTAAGTGTTTCCCTGCATTTTCCTAGTCTTTTAGGTGCATGAGTGCACACAAAAAAAAAAAAGCCACAGGAGCCTCGTGCACCATCCTAGCCCTTGCAATCCCATCCACGTTTGTTTTGCACAAACAACTACCCGCTGTGTTGCAAGTTGGTAAAATGTAGCAGCTCCTGGGAAGGAGGAGTATCTTGTGGGGCTTTCCTTTGCAGCTTAGCTTGTTTGCTTGTTTGCTCGGTAATTTCTTTAGCTTCAGCAATTTGCAATGATATCTCTGTTATTAGCAGGCATTAGCCGGATTTTGCATGTTTGGCTCTCCAGAGGAAACTCTTTTGCTTTTGGGTATGCTGTGAGCAAATCTATGTGAAATGCAAATTTGAAGACCAAAAAATAATAAATCTAGCAAGCATAATGCATTGGTCAGTCAAGGAATCAGCATATATTTTCAGGCCCTGGATGGAGCAAGGAGCTGGACTTGAAGTTCTTTCTTACCACAATTTTTAAGTTATAAAGACAGAGTAGACTTTCCAGTCGGCTTTTCCTCTTCTTTGCCCTCAAAGGCAGGGGGATTGGTTCTTTTTATGTGCATTTTTTTTTCCAGACCATGAATTCTGGGAATCCAGGGAGCCACAGCTTTATTAATTCTGATGAAATGCAAAGGGCCAGCCCGATTCGCTTGGGGAAACTGTGAAAACTGTGTGGAACAATTCAGATAAAACAAGGAAAAAGTCTCTTGGTAGCTTTAGATACTTCTTGTAGCTTTGCATGTGATTTATAGCAATATATTTGAATATCCAGAGTCATATCTGGAGGGGTTTTGTGCAGAAGGAAGGGAGTAATAATGGCATCCTGCATTATTCTTCATTTCTGGTTTGATTTCTCCTGGAAATGTCTAAAGGGATGTGTGGGTTTAGAGTGTTTGAGAGTCTTCCTGCCCCACACTGCTCCTTTGTGCTGGAGTGGTTGATTTTAATAGCCAGGTCCCCCAAAAAGTTTCGCTAGGGATTTTACAGCTAGAGGAGAGTTTCACACCTGCTCAGCAACACCATTGCCAGTGAAAGTCAAAGGGACATATGGTCTTAAGCCATTTAGAAGGATAGAAAAAACCCGCTCTGCATCAGGGTCTGGATTATTTTTAGGCTGTGAGCATGCCATAAATAAATTAAATGAAAACCTGGGAGAAATAATAGAAAGGGACTGTGCCAGCATCTGGCAGGCAGAGCTATGTGAGGAAAAGTCTTTTTTTTTTTTTTCCTTATGTCTCTTAAATAAAATTCCTACACAACCCCTGTTTAAAAATAATACACTTTTTCTTTTTTCTTTTCTTTTTTTTTTTTTTTTTTTACCCAGGAGGTTTTTTAAGGCTTTGGTCTAGATCTCAGCTTCAGGCTTTAGTGAGGCTCAAATCTAGTGTTGGGTCTCTCGTCTTAAGCAACCCCTGTGTTGTCAGGCATCACTCAAACCCCTGATTTCTCCCTTAACTCAAAAAATGTTTCTCCCCCACATTTCTTTTAGCACACTCTGCACTTTTCCTCTCATTTTTCTGTCTCTCTTGAGCTTAAAATGTATTCTGGGAAATAATAAGAGAAAAGATAAAGAGTTGATTTAGTGCTTAGCAAATATTGGAAGGAGATTTGTGCATGTGATTAGAATTTATTTGTTCTCTTCTTATGTGGCAGAGGAGGATTTGATGTAATAGCTAAGACTATATGTGGAAGAAGTTGCTGAAGAAGGCTTTTTAATGTTGACAGACTATGAATTTAAAATTAGCAACTGCTAGTCATCGTTAAAGCCTTTTTTTTATAGGAGAGGGATTTCTTACAAGAGTACATATTGCTCCTGTTGGTGGGCAGAAATCCATGACATGCCTTTGCAAAGAAGGTGGAGTGTTTCAGGAGCATCCGAGAAGTGCAACGGAAAAAGTGAGATGGGAAATAAAAGAGGAGATTATCCTGCAGTGTGAGAAGTTTCTTCCATTTCTTGTTTTGCCAAACAAGCCCTTAACTTTCAGTCCTGTTGTGCTTGAGCTGGAGGTGGTGACCAGCTGCCTGCCTTGGAGCTGAGTTATGGCTTGGACCAGAGCCATAACTCTGGTCCTTGGAGGACCAGCCTCTCCAGGCTTTTTCTGGACTTCTGTGTGATGTCCTAGGGCGATCAGAAAGGCCAGGCTCTTCTGATGTCCTGACCATGGTGTGTGGGTATTGTTTGCATGCTGCAAGGGAAAGACCTTACTGGTATGTTGTGGATGATGAAGCAAGGAGGAAAGAAGGCAGTGCTGATGGAAATGGGAGGAGGATAAAAAACCTGGATATTTAGAAAAGGAGGAAATCCTTGTTTGAGTAAATATTCATCTCAGAAAGACTGGAAATAGAAGGAAAATTAAGTTTATTTTTATGGTAACATTACAGCAACATAAGGTTGGAATAAATCTTGAAATGGCTTATTAGAGAGCATAGAGTGAAGCTTGATCAAATTGTTTATGTATAAAGAATATGTAGGAAAATGGATCTAT
The DNA here is from genome assembly GCF_003342845.1 of Nothoprocta perdicaria. NCBI lineage: Eukaryota > Metazoa > Chordata > Aves > Tinamiformes > Tinamidae > Nothoprocta > Nothoprocta perdicaria. Next base: position 9,806,243 of record NW_020455754.1, read on the forward strand.
ATTGAAGAAAAATATGTTATTGAAGGAAAACAGATATGAGGTTCCAGTTCAGCAAAGCCTGAGAGTGATGCTTTCATCTCATTTGCTTTGCTGAACAGGAAGGGACTTCGTAATGAGTTAGTGGCAAAGAAAGTGCAGAGCTGGATCCCAGGGCAATAGGAGACTGGAGAATTGAATCAAAGGGCCTGAGGATGCCCAAGGGAACCATCTCTTCTTGTTGGCTGCAGCAGGAACGATGGGGGCTTGGCTCGTGTGCCAGCTTCAACATCTTTTGGGGTTCACTACTGCATGAGTCCACCTAGTGAGTCCCAAGGGGAGATAAGAGCAGATACTATCAATAGGACTAGAGTTAAAACACTGCAAACTCACCTAACTTGAAAGTCAAAAGTCGAATATCAAAAACATTTCAAAACTGTTTTTGTCAATTCTTGGTTTTTTTTTTTTTTTTTTATGGCCAGGAGAGAAATAGAATAGGAAGAATGAAAGAAAGGTATAGAAGTGCATTTTAAGAGAGAGATTGTCAGCAAGGTACAGTGTTTTTGTCAAGATTTATGTATAATAGACAGAAAAAATAGAGAGAGAAAGAAAGGCAGAGATGGAGAGAGAGTATAAGAAGCCAGATGAACTGTCAGGCCTAAAAAGTGTCGTCATCCTGGAAGCAGCTGAAAAAAAGTCAATAGAAGGCAATTGACTTTAGATAAATTGTCCAAAAACATGTCAATGCTTGAGGTTCAGACAGAGGTCTCTTGACAATGGAAAGCTCTGCGTTTCCTGGACAAAAGGCTGCTAAGATTATTAGTAATGCATTGATAGAGAGTTTATGGAGCAGCCTTAAAAATAAATGATGAAGGGAAAATGATAAAGAGCAGCTATATCACAGGCCTCTGTTCTATAGCAAAATGACCCCTGATATGGAGAAAAAATGGAAAGTAAATAAATGTAATATATTTTTCTTGATTCTATCTTTTTGCAGTAACAAAATGCTATTATATGGAACATAAAAGAGGTATCATCTAAATGCATAATTCCTAAAATAGAGTTAGCACTATGAAAGTTGATGTATATGAAAGTCTACTCTAGTAACAATAATGTTTATACGTGCAAAGCGTCATGGTGCAGTCTTGGTTTATAATGCTGGTTATCTGTTGATATGCGTTGTGTATTTGCCCTCTTCTATACCCCCCAAAAAGAGTAAGGAGAAAGAATTTTACTGTGTTGTTATTCAACAGATGAATAACAATTAGTGCTGTACTCGACTACTGAAATCTCGAGCAGGACTGTTTAGAAATCATGGGTGGCCTAGCAAGTGTGATTCTAGATACATGGTTAATCAGAGCCCTCTTTAATCGTGCAGAAATCAGTTCTGGAAAAATATCTTTGAAGACACTGTTCCTGATAAGGACTGGTTGTCCTTGGTGAAAGTTTTCTTGAATCTCCTCCTTAACTAGTAATATACAGAGGGAAAGGATGCTGTAGAAAGTGGACTGCCCATGTCCATTAATATGAGGTCTTGTTCCTAGGCTCCATTTTTACTTGGCTTCAAATTCCTCAAAGTTATTAATGTGCAATGCAGTATTTGCCCTGCTTCCAGTCAAGGTAGGTCTGTGGGTGAGGTGAAGTCTGAGGGTTGCAGGACTCAACTGGGATGATTTATTTCACTCATGGAAGATTTAAGAAAATTGAATAGTGTTGGAACCATGTGTCATTTTCAGTGTGAAAAAAACAAGAGATATTAGTGGAATTTTAGTGACTATCTTTTCAGTGGATTTGCACTGTGATTAGGCTGTCTCTGGTGCTCTTTGCCATGTGGGACATTCATGAGCATGAACAAGAGGGAAACAGGCAGCTTGTCTAAGTGCTTTAGGAGCTCCACAGTGCAACAAAATGTGGCTGTTAGGAAGTGACATTCTGTCTGTATTTTGATGATATCAAGTTTGAGAGAGTGGTAGGAAAAAATTAGCAGGGGTGATTTGCAATAGGGAGGAGAGTGTAAAGGCTTGAAGGTTTGTGCTCAAGTGTGAGGAAGAAAAGTAAGACAAAAAAAGCAGGGCAAAAGGAGTTTTAAGTGAGTTCTCTGAGATACCGTAATTAGGCAATACTAGGAGAAACGGAGAGGTGATTCTAGTAGCCAGCAAGAGGGAAAGAATTTGCAGGACACCAGCAAGAGTCCTTTATGCCTGTTAATAAAAGGCAAGGGAAAAAGGCAGTCTAGTCGATAACATAATATTTAAGCTTGTTTTTTAACCCATATTTTGAATAATGTACTTTTATTATTTTCTAAATAGTTGCACATTCATGATTACATATTTCACATTTTGGCAAGGCACGGTCCCTCTCCTGAAAGGCAATTACCTCATGAGAGCTGGATGAAAAGCATCATTTACAGGCACGCTAATCGCGTTCTCTGCTTTGTCAGCCAATGTTTTTCGGCTCAAATTTTTGTGAAATGCTTAGCTTTCAATTCCCAGTTTAATTCAAATCCAAGCGCAACTTGTAATTTAAAAATTCTATTTATTAACTTTGCAGTGCTGTTTTTTTGACCTGACTCTTTCTGCCATGGTTGACCCAATGCTTGCTGTTTCAGGCTCCTGCACGTGCTCCTCTCACACGTACTGTGAGCACCAAGGCCAGGCTCGGCACGAGATCTTGCAAGCAGTCACGTAAGATGCCACTGTCCCAATTACCGCTTCAAAAGTTCAGGATAGAAAAGAGCTGTCCAAAGAAAAACCACATCACATTTGAAATCTAGACTGACTAAGTGGCTTAAGAAGGCGGAATTTAATTAAATGCCTGGAGCCAGCCTGAACTGTTGGGAATAAATCTAAATTAAATATGATTACAAAGTGATCTAATAGAATGAGATAAGTTATACGTAAATTAGACATAGCTTGCGTGACGGAAACAAATCAACAGAAAGTCCTTGGGTGTATATCAGTCCCAGTGCATTTTTATGACACTGATCAAAATAGGAGGAGAATTCCTGATGCTGTGGCAGAAAGGAGCCTGTAAACGTGATTGACAAATCTGCCAACAAGAGCTGTTGCTGTGCAGAGGGGAGATGGATGGCGCAGTGGTTCCTGTACAACATGCTCTTAGCTCCTGCGAAGTTATAAATTGTAATGAAAAGGCTGTGTAGCTGCTCTGCTGCTTTTGATAGCAGAGAAGGTGGTGTATTTAAATGGAGAATGTTGGATACAGAAATTAGATTTCGGGCTCAAACAGAGGAAAATGGTTATATCTTCCTTTCTGCCAGGGAGTATGGCTTGTAACCACAAAGAGAAAAAGTTGGCCAAGTTATCTATTAAACTGCAATGCTTTTTGTGCCTGACTCGGGTCAAAGCAATCCAAGGATTTCATCACTGACTAGGAAAAAAAAATATTGCAGCCTGTGTGTGTGTGTGTGTGTGTTATGGAAAACAAACATATTATCTTGTAGCCGTTCCTCTAGTATAGCCAATAAATGAATTAAGATGAATGTGGCCACTAAGCACATTTCCTTCTTCGATCTTCACTTCTTTGATGGCAACCATCCATGCTGGCAGAGCTGGCAATGGGCGGCTTGCCTCCGACTCACATGCCGTCAGGGAGGATCCCAGGGCTTCTATTGGGAAGCTCTGAGGAAAGAGGAACACATTGCACAAATGCAGTGATTCCTTTTGCTCGGCCTGTGAGATGATGGAGGTTTAGACCGTGTGAAATCACAACTCCTGCTGTGTTTGACTTACCCACTGGCCATACAGGCTGGTATGGAGAATGGGGAGCAGCAGAGGCAGTTAATTCATCCCCATGCCGTCCCTTCCAAGGAAAAATGCGATGATGACTTTTCTTGCTTTTTCTTTTTGTGGTGCGGGGCTGGCCTGGCAATGTGTGGCAGCTCCCTCAATCAGCAGTGCTGGCTGCACAATGAACAGGGCTTCCTTGCATGGGGAGTTTGAGGCTGAGCAGGAGGTTTCAGGGGGGTGACAGTGCTGGGGCGTAAAACACGGTGTCCCCTAACCTTGCACCGGTAAGATGGAGCCACCTTCTTCCCTAGCTCCCACTTAAAGCCAACTGCAATTTGGAATGATTATGTCTCCTCCTAATTGCAATTATTCCTACTGAAGATCTTCCTCTTGTCTGCTTTCCCCATCCTCAGCACCTCTGGGAGCTGGGCGAGCGTGGGAGAGGGGCAAATGACCCTTGGGTTTCAATGCCCCAGGCTTTTGTACAAAACTCTGAGCTACCTTTTTTTTTTTTAATTACCTTTGTATCAGAATCCCTTTACTTTTTTTGCATTCAAGATAATCTTGGTTAAAACGCAGGACAAAAACAATGGGTCAGATTTGCACTTGGCTTTGCTGGCTTGTTTCACCCAAGGTTTTGCCCTTTGCTGTTAAGGCAAGGGAGGGGCTGTTCCTCTTCAAATTCAGCAAAACATAATCATAATTCCATGTGAAATTAAATTGTTTATAGGCCATGAATCATTTTCACCATTCCTGATAACTAATGTCAACGGGAGAGATAACTATCCTTAATGCAAATCCCGAGAAAAGCCAGGATAAGTAATTGTTTCTTGTTGGCATCTTAATTTTGCAGCTCGGCTCGATCTATCTGGTTGCCTGTCTCATGGATCTACTAATTACTTTATTTGATATCTCTGCGTTTGTCTGCAGCTGCTCTGTAGCTTCATTAAAGGGAGCAGGATAGCAAAGTAAATCAATTAGCCTCAATCATGGGGCAACGTTATCCTGGTCTCCATCACTGCTGGGGTTGGTACCTTTTGGGTTGTTGTTCCCCCGAAAAGGTCATGAACAGTCACCTCCTGACCTACAGGCACCCAAAGTGTAGAAAATCTGGATGTGAAGGACAGGAGAGAGCAGGAAAAAAACACCCCTTGGGGCTCAATTTCCATCTTTTTTTTTTTTTTTTGTGTGTTTGAAAAAAGAAAAAAATATTTATCTCTGTGTTCACCTGCTTGTCTCCATAGTTAGGTCTAACCCAACCTACCATATTTCACTGTTGCAGCACCCGGGTGAAATTGTGCTCCTCACTCAGGAGGTCTGCTCTGTGCACTGGGAGACGTGCTGCAAAATTGGAATAATTGCTGGTTTGCCTGTCAAAGTGGAAGGGAAGTTTGGGTGTAGCTTGGAGCACAGTTTTTTTGCTGCTTCCGTACCGTGTTAGGCTCAGATTTAATATTAAATAAATCAGGGTTCATGAAATAGGTTGCTGCTCTTTATAGCATTAAGTGGATTTTGAATACTCTGCTGAACTGACAAAAATGGCTCTCAGGGCAATGATTGCACAGACTACAGACCTTTCGACTGCATTTGAAAAGGATTTAAATACTTTGAAAGCTGGATTTCAAATATTTGTGTGTTTTCTTTCCGCCTGCTTTTCGCCCACTCTCCTCCTCCCACCAAAAATCATGAATACAATTTCAAATATCTTGGAAGTCTTAGTGTAAATATACGTAAATTTTAAAGCTCTTTAAAGGGATATAGCCAAATATGTTCCTTTAAATAGCCCTTAACATCTCAAATATTTTTCTTTAAATAGCTGGTGACATCTTTGTTTACCTCTTTTCTTTGCGCAGTCTTCTAGAAGTGTAAAAATATAATCCTCCCTGGCCCATTAAAGCCTTTTTCCATTTATCAAACATTGATTTTTATGTGTTTCTAGTAGAGCTTGAAATTAGCAGGACTGGGCTGATCATTAAAATACGAGTGATCACAGCAATAGCCTTTTAATATGTAGGTTGCTGCATGTGGGCTTCTCAATAGCTCTCTGCAGCTGCTCCGTGGCTTGCTTTCTAGTTATACAAGAGAAGAGGAAGGAAATAGGATTAATTCCATTATTATTGTTGTTTTTAACTGAAAAAAATCAAATAAGATATATTCATAGGAGGACTGAGATCCTAGAGCTAACAGATACTGTGTTTAATGAGGCTTTGGAGAACTGGGTTGTCCATGGATGCAATTTGCTGAGCTCAAGGCTTCTCGGCAAGGGTAAGAGCATCACCCCTAAGGATAATACTTAAGAAGTAAAGGCTCTTACACTTGAGCAGGGGTCAATTTTGCCTGAATTTGGGCCACCAAGGAGGGAGGAGCCCCAGAAGGAATCGCGACGCGACATTTCAAGCTCTGCCTTGTTGGGTCTGGCTGTACTTTGACTAAAGGTTAAAGAAAGACGTTGTACAATATGAAGTGAGTATTGATTTCCCAAAGGCGCCTGGGAATTGAGCTTTTACTGAGATAGCATTACCTCTTTATTCTTTTTTTTAAAGGGCCATGAAGCTCCTTTAAAGCAGTGCCCTGCTGCTTGTAGTGGCTGAGCCACGAGCTTTCTGGCTTGGGGAATGATGGAAAGTAGAGGATTATTTTAATGTTCCCTATAGCACCACCCACAGTTTGCTGTCTGCGAGATTTCATTAGCTTTAATGATGCAATAAAAAATACTAAGTGTAATAATCCCCTAGCAATAGAAAGGGAGTGACTCAAGGTATTCCTGTTGTTAACGCACTCCATGTGAAATCATGCCTTTGAGTAAACCAGGAGGCAAAATTACAAGATACAAGGTTTGATTCGCATCGACATATCAAGTAGCTGTATGACAGGGCGGTGCATGTGAACCTCTCTGCATGGCGGTAATTTGGGTATTTATTTGCTGCGTTTGTCTAAAGTGGTGTAATAGATACGTGTGTCAGGATGCTGGCAGACACCTGGCTGAGGAGATGAAATCACCGTGATTGTGTGTTTGCAGAAAATGCCGGGGTGGATAACATGCCTATAAGTCTCCAAAAAAAAAAAAAAAAAGAAAAGAAAAAAAGATGAATAGTGCTGGAAGTGTACCAAATTGCATAAGGTAAGAGCTATAGAGCTGCAAAACCCCTAAGGCTAAAACTTTTAACAAGTAGGGATGCTTCTGGTTCAAATGCTTGCAGCTGACAGGGCACAAATTCCGACTGGAGGGTTTTGCCTGGGCAGCCTGCGCAGTCCTAAGCACCTGTGAGGCCACCGTGTGCTCCTGGATACCCCTTGCAGAGGAGCATGTGTCATTACTCAACTTTAACACCTAACACAGCCTTGTCCTCAAATTGTCTGCTCTATCACCAAATCCTTATCGCTCACCCTTTACTGTGATTGTTCCTGTAAAGCAAATGACAAGTTTTTAAATGTGTTTTTTTATCATATTACTCAGTAGCTGTGAGTGGGGAATAGAACTTCCAAGGCTGATTTAACTTGTTTTCTTGTTTCCAAGATGGATATAATCCTCTGTTTACAAAGTAATTACAGGGTCCTTTGTGTGTAATACTTAGGCTGTTTGTGGAAGGTATTCATTATATAATTAAATGAATGGTTGCCCTTTGCAACGTCTTATAACAGGTAAATAGTACTCGGCACTGGTGAGCTACTAAATACAGCTTCACCCAACCTGCAATTGCTGGTCAAAGTGACCTGCAGTTTTGCTCCCTTACGATTATGTATTCTTGCCATCTGCTTGCCTCTGAAATAAGCTCAGGTGCATGAGTATTTAACCAGACCTCATTAACTGGTGTGCTGAGGATGGGCTGCATGGAAAGGTGAGGACTGCAAAGCAATAACGCTGCAACCCGCTAGCACCTCTGCGGTCCTCCTGTCTGCACGCGGTGCCCAAAGCCTTCGCGGACTGCTTAGTGCATGCAGGACAGCGCTGGCCATTTGCCACTGATTTAGGAAAAAAGAGGGAGAAAAACAGAGGAGAGCAACTGCAGTGACCTTTCACGGGGAGCTGAAACGTGCCGATATTGGGACAAAATTATCCGATGGGTCGTAGTTTCCTGGCGATGCCCTGCTGTGCTAATTACCTGCACGAAGGCAGGGCAGATGCTCGTGGCTCAGTAATTGGCGCTCAGGGAAGTTGGCACTTGAGAGGCTGTTGGGAGATGGGAATGAAGAAGAGCAAAGGTGGGAAACCTCAGAGCCACTGGGACCAGCAATGGGTGCTCTTGCACCCTTGCTTCTACGTGGCAACCTCATCCATGCTGTGAGATCCTGTGTTTTATGGAGCTGCTTTTCTCTCTCTGGCTGTTGCGAAGGGGGTCGATTAGCCTCTCCACCTCTGCGTCCCTTTATAGCCTTGCAGACCTGTGGGGCACAAGCAAGGTGGCCAGTTAATCAAAATACAATGTACTGGAAAGGTCAGAATAGTAGAGCACACTCGATATATTTTTCTCAAATGGGATACATTAATATTCTGTGTCTTCATAGACCACAGTGGAATGTCAAGGACTGCAACATCTGAATGGAGAACAGAAAAAAAGGCAATAGGTTCCCTTGACAAAGATTTTAATTAGAATGAATAATGGAACAAAACTTTCTTTTTTTTCCTCTGTTATCTCATTTTGGAAGATACATTAAGCTCTGTTAAGTTGCTCAAAGGATACTTTGTTCTGAAAAAAAAAATCCTAAAAGAAACCAAAAACCAAACGAAAACAAACAAACAAAAAATCTCACTGAATGATCTGGGGGTAAAAAAATAGCAGAATGTCCTTTGATTTTAGTGGAAATCAGATAGCATCGTGTGTCTGAGATGAGAAGCCTGTGGCTATTGTGGTCCTAAGCCTTCCTCACCAGGCTAGTACCCCAGAGTTAATTTGAGCATAGCCTGGTCAAGAAATAAATTGGTGCTACATTTTAAGATGAGGTGGGATGAGATTTTCCAAAGAATTTTGGACCTAGAAAGTCAGCAAACTTTTTATCCTGCTGTATCCCGAAAGGTTGGCCATGGAGAGCCCCAGAGGATAAGGGGCACATAACGCAGCTGATTTTTGCAAAGCTGATCTCTGTTGCCCTGCCTCCGTGGCAGCGCGGTTGTGTCCTCGTAGCCACCGAGGCGCTGGAGAGGTGCTTTAAGCTTCGGAAGTGCCCACTGCCCCTGGATCCTCCCTGGCGAGAGCAGGTAATGCCCATGCAGAATGACAGCAAAAGGAGACCACTTAATTAGGGCCCTCCATCTGCTTCGTTCATGCATCCTGAGCAGCCCCTAAGGGATGTCCCCAAGGTCACACCGCTGGTTGGTTTCCTCGCTCAGGCTTTTGGCCACGTAGCTCCCCCAAAATGATGTTTTTGGTGGTGCAATCCCCTTGCCAGGGAGCTCGGACGTGCAGCCTGGCCATTCCCTTCCTCTCTGTTAACACATGCTGCTCGCAGCCACGTCACGCTGTGTCCTTTCTACTCCCGCTCTCCTTTCCAGGGCATCTCTTTATTGATTAGCCAAGGCAGGTAAATCTCAGGCTAACATAATTACGGCACCTTTGTTTCATAAGCTCCCTGGGCCTGATATATTTTAATGACTTTCCTCCCCTTTAATGGATATCAAATGACTCCTGGTGACGTCCATCATTTCTCCTCGGTGACACCGGTGGCTGGTTGCAGCTGGTTCAGACCATTCTGGGCAAGCAGGCCTTTTAAAGATAATTAACATTCACAAAAGGGCAGCCATCCTCGCAGCTCTGCATGCTGATGCTCGGCTCCGGCGAGGCGGGATGGAATTTAACCACCCTTTATTCCAAACATAGGCTTGGGAATGCTCAGCACAGCAGACGCATTTGTAATAGTTGCATGCTGGTACCGCTCGCGCTGTCTGGCATGTGAATATCGAGCACCTCAACTATCCTGGTGCTGCTGCCAGCAAAGTGTTGAATTATTTCAACTCCTGTAAAACATTTAAAAATAGCAGTTTTTGTTGCCACCTCCCATCTGTCTGTCCACACATGGGTCTCGTGCGTGGCCATGCAATGTTGTGTTTGGTTGTGTCCTGACTGCAGCAGTGAGCATTTTATCATGGTTTTGGAGCGAGTTAATGTGCTCCCTTGTCACCCTGGTCTGCCTCAAAGGTCCTGGCTCGGCCATCCCAGCAGTGATTTATAGGAAACGTCTTTGTGGGTCAGCTCAAAAGACCTTTTCCAGCTTGTCAATAGAAATGGTGGTTAGTGCAGTTCTTCCAGATGTTGCTTTTCTTTCATATGGATGTGAGACCCAATGTTAGTCCAGAAAGCACTTTGTGGCATATAAATATATACGTATATGTATGTGCTTTCCGGCCCTGGGTCTGGAGATGCTGCTCTGATGAGGAACTGTGTGTCTTTTAGTGAAACGGTCTCTTGAGCAGAATGTACTTAAGGAATTGCAAGGCCTGAAGATGGTGATTAGGTGGCAGAGCAGTTTTGCAGATAGCGTCTTTCTATTTTGGCTGGAGAAAATGACTTGGCCTTTTTTATTACGTTTTGAAATAAGATTGAGACAGATACTGATTTAACCCAAACTGCTGATGTGAAACGGTCCCAGGGCTGGTGTGTGGACACGGCGGCTCTCCCTGAGGAACAGCAGCTCGTGGAGTTATGCAGCTGACCCGAATAAGAGCACCCAGTAGATGCTGGGAAAGGAGGTAGTTTCTTCCGACCTGTGTCTTCCTACAAACTCAGCCTCAGCTGGGATTTTGTGTCTCGGGAAAGCTGGTTTTGCAAATTTCCCCAAAGAAGCAAAAGCTTCTTTTGCTGCAAGAGTAGTTCATTAATGCTGCTCTTCTGCGTGCTTCATTATTCCGGAGCTGCACATTTATCAGCCTCTTGGAAAAGCAGAAAACCTGTGTGTGGTTTTTGTGGATTAAATGCCACTTTGATGATGTGTCAGCTAGAGCAAGGAAAACAAGCGGAAAAATGTAATTGTTCACAGAGTTCAATAATTTGACTAACAGGCAGGTATCTCTGTGTCCACACCTTTATTTTTCGTGATTTTCAGTCTGCACCCATGGCTCGGCAGAGGCAGCCCAGGAAGGAGGCCGAGCTGTTGGGAGCCTGCTGAGATCCTGTTGGGATCTCTAGAGGTTTCAATCCTGCAGCACCTCGCTTACCCCATCAGTCGTGAGAGCTGTAGGGCTGGATGGAAAATATTAGTTTTCTTGCACAAGAATGCCCAAATCTGTGAAAATGTAGAATCTCAGCCTATTTACACATGCTGGTTCTATTTAAGCTACCAGTAGAGTATCCTTCAGAGCTGCTCAACACAGCTTGGTGACTTCAGGGAAGTCACGGGTGCTCTTGGCCAACATGTCCTAGCAGGATTGGGAGCCTGGTCTCCAATGTTGTTACCATTGATGGCTGTTACTGTCTCCATCCCAACAACAGCTGATATCGATGGCCTGGGTCTCGCTTTGAAAGGTTTTTGGTAAAGCTACAAGGATGAGCAAGGCTGCCTTTTGCCCTGAATCCTGCAGCGTATTTCCCTGCCTTCCCCCCATATAGTCTGCTTATGGAATTGTCACGTTTTTGACACCAACAGATGGTTCCAAGTGGCTGGCATCTGCAAAATTTGGAAGCAGACTGAGGAAATTGATAACGGCCGATTACAGATGGCTTATAGGCACATTTCTGTGTAAACCGACAGTGTTGCACTTAGAGAAGTTTCCTATAAGCCCACACGTTACAGCTATGATTACAACATTATTTAGACCCTGAAAAAGGGATGTAAGCTTGCCATGAGCATTATGGAGTGTCTAAAACAAAGGTTAAGAAAGATAGATTAGATAATTAGCAGCACTTTATTGGCTTTTCAGCACATCTGCACGGTGTTCTTACACAGACATAACTCTGCCTAAAGTTGCAATGAGGATATGTTAATATTTATTATTCAGATAAGGGAGAGCTGCATTTGTTTTGTGAAACACACAGTTCCTTCCGATTTACAAATCCTATCTAATGGAAAATTCTACACAGTAAAATCGAGAAATAGTAGAAGTGAGCCCCAAACTGCCTCGCACGGGTTCCAGCCTTGGTTTTCAAGCCTGCTCTGACGAACCTGAGCAGAGCAATATTTCATGTCCCGCTGGGGAAACGCAGCTCTGGGCTCCCCTGCTGCTTGCTGGGGTTCACCTCCGTGCCTTTCCATAGCTAAAATTGCCCATTTTTAGACAGCCAACTAAACGGTGCCCTGCCCAGTGTGGTGTTGGGTGGGGGGTCCTGTTGGAGCATGGTGGTCCATGGATGGGTGCTGCTGTGCTGGCTTTGCCACCACCATTCGTGTGATGGCACCAAGGGTAAAGCCAACACTGAATTTGACTGTAAACGAATTTGCAAGTGCAGAAGAAGGGTGAGGTGCAGCACAAATGACATCCAGATGGCTCCTTCCCTTGAGTCCTCCTTTGGCTCTGCTCCCTGGGATAAGTCCTTCGGGCTGGACCTTGTGCCCTGGGATAACTACGGAAGAGCTTCCAGAGCTGCTGCTTGCTTCCTGCAGATATATTAGTAAATCCTGTAGGCAAAACTGAAACGGCTTAACTAAAATGGATATTAAGCAAACAAACAAAGGAAAACACAAAAACAATTAAAACTGGAGAAAAATCCCTTAGGGAACAGCAATTTAACTTAATTTGGATTCGCTGATTAAATTGGCCAAAGGGGCTATCTGGATATTAAAAGCCACCTGCATTAATTAAACAAGACATGCACGAAAATACGTGGTTTTGTCGGTGTCTTGCAATGTGGAACTGCAGTTGGTTAAAACCATTTGAGCTTCTTGCCCCATGCAGAAGGCTGCTTGCTTAGACCCTTCCCCGGAGCACTCTTTTTGTTTTTGTCTTATGTTTTATTTTCTAAAGAAACATTTTTTTTTTGTTAAAAAATGGTGCTGGGGCGAGTGGTGAAGATCTCAGAGGAGCAAAAGCTTCAAAACTACCTTTTTTTTTTTTGGGTGGAATTTTTTTTATGAGCTTTTTCTGTAATATTTTCAGCTCTTGTTCTGATATAGACATTGTGATTGATGTGCAATTTTCATGGGATTTGAGTAAATCAGATGATTCGATATCAACCTGAAATTGCAACAGTAAACACAGAATTGAATTTGGCTGCAACTATTTGTGTCTCGTATCAGATTGTGGAAGAGAATTGTCTGCCAGGGAGGATGAAATATCTAAATTTTTGATGCCCTTTAATCCTTATTGATTCTCTTTTGCTTGCATGAGGTTCCTTCATTGTACAAAAGCAAACTTCTTGCTCATTAAAAATGTATAAAAATGCCAAGATCAGTTTATTTACATAAATATTTTTTTCCCTGTCTACTCCAGATTATTTTTCAGTGCAAATCACTATTTCCTGTATGTGCAATGTTTATAATGATCCCCTATTGCAGTACTAGAGCTTCTGCCCATGCCCAGAGAAACAGACTGCATCCTACTCATTGCTCAAATTGTGGGTAATTTGCTCTTTTTACTTGTGTCTAGAAAAATGAGGAATGCTGTTTTTTTTTCCCCTTTAATTTATTGGATTTTTGGGGGAGGGAATGGGAAACTTGAGCTGATTTTTAGGCAAAAAGAGAGGAAAAGCCTCCTAGTAGTGACACTGTGCTACAGAAACAGGGCAAAAAAACAGCTTTCCTGGCACATCAGTGATGGATACAGTGGTTTGGTACCCTGAGGTGTTTAAAAAGAAAATATCCATGGGTACAGCCATGGGTAGAAGCATTTCAGGGAATTTTTGCAAGCTACCCTTTTCCTGGGCATTGTGGCTTACGTGCAGTGTTTTGGGTACTTCTTGGGTTGGCAGGTGACCAAATAGGTACAGATACAGGTATTTAGGTATCATGATGCAAGACATGGTTCCTGCTATGTGCAGGAGGCTTGTGCTATAGCAAACTAGCAACAGGCTGGCACATAAACTCTGCCACTCAGAAATTCAGGTTGCAAGGAGAAATTCAGGCAGACTGATGCAGTGATCATCGAATGCTCTTCTGGGCTGTTCAGAGATGCTTTAAAAGGGGCTTATTAAAAGGGCAGCCAGTTCCTATTACTTTTAGCAGTCTTCAAGGGCTGCTTTCTGACTGTTGCAATGAGTAACACAAAGGAAATCTTCATGCAATTTTACTGTTTGCTTTTTCTAACCCATCGAGTCCCTCGAGCACTGTGGAACCGAGGAGCATTTCTGGCTGATAGCAACAAGAAGGCAACTAAAAGTCCTTTTAAAACTTCTAGAAGGCTTGCAGTTCCTTCCCTTCCTTCCCTTCCTTCCCTTCCTTCCCTTCCTTCCCTTCCTTCCCTTCCTTCCCTTCCTTCCCTCATAAGGAACATTATTCCTTGTTAGTGAATGCATTTATGTTTTTAAAAGATAAATATTAAATAGCCAGAGTGAAACATTGCTCTGGCTGGTCTCTGCCCCAAACCTCAGGAATTTTGCAGGATTTTTTCACCATCTCCACAACGGTCTGGGTCGGTTCTGGGAAAACATATTCACACTCTTAGTCAGAGGGGTTTCATAACAGCAAATGATTCTGGTAATCCTGATTTCTCTAATGCTGCTGCTCCTGTGCATCTCCCAAACAGGTGCTTCTCGTGCTCAGATGCTGCTGATACCCATGATCAATAGGCATGATTGGCTGCACTTTGGGAGTCTCAAAAAAGGGGTTTATTTAGATTTATTAGAGCAGATGGTAATTAGCTGTTAATTATTAAAGGAGTTTACTGATGGGTAACAGCTATTTTTGATATGTAGAGATTTAATCAAGTAAGTGGTATATAAAAAAATCTATATATGTGTATGTTTGTGTATATAAATTTATTTATTTTACTATTCTGGCTCTGTAATGTCTCTCAGGGTGGTGTTTAGCCCTGCTCTCTGCTTTCTTTTGCTGACATTGTTGTATTATAGCTACCCATGGCTAAAAACCGCCCTATACTAAACTGCCCCAATTTCTTTGCTCTGCCCTATCTGCTGCAGCTGGATTTTGGAAAGGTAACAAGTTTATTGGGAGCAGCTATATAAATTTCTCTTAAATTCAGTGAGGCACCGCAGAACAGTTGCTTTGGACTGTGGGGTTTGCAGTGGCTGGACAGGAGCAACGATGCACTGAGAAAAATAAATGTGAATTTAGCAATTAAAATGCAGCCCATTTTGCAGTCCTGGGCATGCACCAATGGAGCTCATGCAGGGTTTTTTTTGTCTGCTATGGGAAGCACAAAACAAATAATTTTGTGTCCAAAGTTGGTAGTAGAGCCGTAAGGGAATTCTAATTAGAGAGCTAATGTGCACTTTGCCAGTGATTAGGTAAACACATTTTTTTTCTTATTTATAATAGCTTCCATCACACGAATGCACCTAATTACAAAAACGTTCCTTGTAGAAACCATTTACAATTTTAATTCCAATTATTTTTTGATAATTCAGAAAGAGAGCTTTTTTTCCTCTACTATTCTTCAACAAGCCAAAAGTTAATCCACTCGTTAATACACTGAACAGCTGATTTGAAAGCAGCCGTGGATTACAAAGTCAGGCTGAAGGTGAAAAACAGGACTGCGTTGTGCGGAAAGTTGGGGAGGAAACAGCTAGGTGAGGAGAACCCGGTAAGTCATTGGTGAAGGGACTTGTCTGCAAAGCTGAAGCAGCAGTGTGATTCCGGATTTGTCGCGTGAATGTTCCCATAGGGAAGGAACCCTTTGGGGATGGCGTTGGCAGCCGAACTGGGTCATGCATTTGCCCCCCAAATCCTCGCAGAAATTTCTGTGGCTCAAGGAGCTCTTTTCTAGTGGGTGTCAATCAACCAAGGTTAATGTCTGCAGAAAGCTTCTTGTTGTCTGTGTGGGAGTACGAGGAGCTCCAGGAGGAATAAAGGCTGCATTTTGCCCGTGAAACTGCTTGATGCAACAAAGCATGAGGTTTCTCCCCCGGTTTGCACTCTCTTTGCTCTCCGTGGGTGTCAGGGGCTGAGCTGGCTGGAGGGCACCAGCAAACGAGGCCACTCGGGCTCGTCTCTAGGACAGGCACAGCTATTGCTCTGAAAAGCAATTCTGATGTTGTTTCTGGTACTGGTGCATGTAAGATCTTACCAAAGTTGCTGCTGACTGCTAATTTCATCCACCAAACTCCACACCAAGAGCCCTATCAAAAGTATTTATAGAGTTCAGTGTGAAAAGCTCTGATTTCTGTGCAGTTCTTCAGGAAACACATTCTTAACATCTTTTACCTTCCTCCAAATATGTGTTTGCCAAAGCCACCTTCAGCCTCCTGCGAGGAACTGCTGTGTGGATGGGCTCCTCATGCCAAGAACACAGCATTTAGGGGAAAATGCAGTTTTAGCCCCATCTCTGAAGGCATCAACCTCTCTTGGTGGCCTTGAGCTTTCCTGGACTGAGCAGTTCAACGAAGGAGGCAAAGGCAAAAAGTCTCAAAATGTAGAAGTTGTAGTTGAAAACAACGTTCACCCTCCAAATAGCTCCCTGGGGAACTTGACCTTGTGCCTTGCACCTGAAGGTGCAGCCCAAACCCCATGACTTCAATAAAACCCTGCAAGCAATGGGCGGGGATGGAGCCTTGCTCTGGTTTTAACAGGATTTCAGGATGCTCCATTAGCAAGGTTATTAATCAATTATGTAAAAGAGATGAGCAATCAGATATCCCATTTGACATATATAGGAAGCGTTGTTAAAACTTAATTAACTTCTAAGCTTGGGGACAAAGGAAAGAAGGGCAGGTGGTGAGCAGCAGTGAAAACTTGGGAGCAATGGTTTCAAATTAGGGTTTCAAGTCTTCTTCGGGATGAAGTTTTGAGCTCTGAGAGGCCGTAAGTGCTCGTTTGGGTAGTTTAATGGATTTGCTCTTTCACATCCAACCTGGTGATGAAAATGTTCTCTTGGATTTGGAGGTCTGGGAAAAAAATCCTCTAAGAAGGCTGATCCCTGGGTTGTCTATTATGATATTGGAGAGAGAGACTGTAATTTAATTGCTCAGATAAAGACATAAAGCTAGGTATTTGTAAGTGGTGGTGACTTTCCCCCTCAGTTGTGTTTAATTAATTTTATCTCCATTTATAGTGTAGATAATACTAATGTGACTATGTATGGAATTGTCCTGAATAACTTTAGGAGATAAGTACTAAGGAAAAAAACATCAAGATTTGCAAACCACGGAAGAAAGATTGAAAGCTTCAAAGCTTCCTCTTCTGACTACTTTTTTTTTTAATGTCTTGGCTTCTTGATTTAATTTCTCCATTTTTGAAAGGTTTTCCATTGCCCTTACATCAACTTCCCAAACTACAGCTCACATTGAACACAGCTAAGAGGTATAAACCTCCAATACAAAAAGCCATCTGGTCCCACGCGTGTTTAACATGCTGACTCTGGGTCCTGCAGTATTTTCAATCCCTAAAGTTTAATAAATTTCAGGACAGGCGAGCGGGAGAGTCGCAGACAAATTAAAATTTATTGAGACAGACAAAAATGCAACTATTCCAGACTACAATTAAGCCTTTACAGTTAACCAAAGATAGCAAAATGTTCACATTCCAGTTAAGTCCTTATGGAAAAAGCATTCAGGATTTGCTATGCAGGGCTACTTACTATGACAGTCTACATCCAGCTACAGTAGGGACATCCAACTGAAACACGGAATATTTGGATCTCTCCGTACAGCTCTACACATTTAACAGGACCGGACATCAACAGCATTGAGAAAAGTATAAAAAGACCAAAAACCACCTGCGGTAGAAAGGACTTTTTTTTTTGGATGTATAGGAACTGTACAAAGCGGTCGGTGTCTTAAGGAGCTCGAGTGGCGTACGAAGGGACGGCGAGAAAAGGCAACGAATGGAGGGTGAGAAGCTTTGTAATCTGGTGGTCCCGAGCAAGGGGTGACCTTAGAGCTATGTCGTTGGCTGCTGAAGGGGGGGGAAAAATGCTACAAAACTTCTAATATCAAAATATTCCCATGCCAGAAATGTACACTGAGACTACGGACTAGGCTGGCGAGGCAGAGAGAGAAGCATTCACTAACAAACAGTGTTGTTTTAAATATAAACTTTACATCTTCAATATAAACTGTAGAATAAATATTAAATAAACACTTCCAATGGCTTAAAAGAATGGTCCAGAATAGCTTAAAAAAAAAAAAAAAAAAAAAGGCAAAGGAAAGAAATATTCTTTGTGTTCACAGCAAAGGCCATTAATGACCCCAAAAAACCCAACTGTGCTGGAATCTGAACTCAGGGAGATTTTGATTTAACCACAGCAGTTAAAAGGACATCATGAAACGTAAAGTAATGCCAAGTAGTATTTCCTAGCCTCTCATATGAAAGGAAAATGAGATTAAAAATTGGTTTGTGGCTCTAAAAGAACAGGACAGCTCTGTTTCCCTTTTTTACACAATGAGAAATTATTTGGAAGGTCGGTGGTTCAGTGCAGATGGGAAGTGTTGTTTTTGCAAAACAAAACAAAAAAGGCAGGCATTAAATTAAGTGGGAAGCAAATTAAACGCTTTACAAGGCTCCCAGCAGAAACATGAGGAAAGGAGGGGATTGATCTGGAGGAGCTCTGCATCCAGGTGGACCAACACGTTTCTTGTCCCTGTAATCTCTGCTGGGGTTGGACCTGGCTCAGCTGATGGGCCTCCTGGTTTCAGGGTGTGTGGATGTCTGCATGGGGGTGAGTACTGCTTAAAACCACAGCGACAGACCCAGATTAAACCCGTAGGTTTAATTACTAGGATGAAACCAGTGATGTCAGGTGAGAAGCAAGAAGATTTAGGGGGGGGGCTCTGCAAAATGTGCCCTAGATGGTGTTTGTGCCCCTCAATACTATTTAGCACAGAAATGCCAGTTGTGCGTGTTCCTTTTGCAAATCAGCATAATTTTCTGTGAAAAGTAATTAGGAAAAGACTGGGCCCCATAGCTCACAGTGATTTTTTTTTTTTTTAATAGCTTTTTCAAAGCTGGAGGGAAACCAAAGAGACTCGCTCCAAAGCAGAGCAGGTTACCAGCCTTTTACTAGTGAGTGTGAGGGCAGCTTTTTGGGGAAGTGCAAAACAGCACAGAAAAAAAATCCTCATGATTTTAGCCATCCTTCTGCATTAACAGTTACGCAGGCTTGGGTGTTGCTTCTGGATTTTAATCCAGACAAGGAGAAAGCGGGTGAGCCCCTGCCACCCATAGCATGCGAGGTCACATTCCCATCTCTGCCCTGCTTTTTGCATCATGTCTGGAGTCACGGCTCCAAGGTCCCTGGAAAGCATCTCTTCCCAAGTGATGTGGGATTTGCATGGGCCCTCATTTGCAAAAATACCCACAGGTTCCACGGTACCTTCCTGCATTGGTGAGCTACAAGGGCAAAGGACATCACAAATAATTCTGTGCCATCACGCTGGGACGCTGTTGTAGAGTTAGGGACATAGGGGAGATTCTGAGGGAGCCAGATTGGATTTTAATCTTATTCTTCTCTTTTATGGGTTGCTATTGGAAGTGTGGCACTTGTTTATAGTGAGCAAGAGATGCCCCACTTTTGAAATATGACTACCTCAATCTTTTAAAAACAAGGATCAAATAATTTTAGCTGTTTAAAATAAAGCAGCGCCTGTGCCCTAGCTTCAGAAGAGGGGGACAAGGGCCAGGTGGCAGCTTGGCACAGTGTCCCTGTAGTTCATGGTGCTGCTGCAGCTTTGTGAACCACTCTATAGCTTTGCAAATTGCTCTGCAGATTTGCAAACTGGAGACCCTTGGAAGATGGATGGGTAACATTGTCTGGCCATGGGACAGGAGCTCTGCAGCTCACCTGATCAAGTTTTAAACCTCTGACTTTTTACTAACTGGTAACAGGTAGGCAACAAAAGGAGGCACCTTTCTTCTGCAAGAAAGAAAAAATACCTGTTTCTGATACAATCCAGTTAAGCATTTGTGACACAAGTTGTCTAAGGCTCTTTACATGGGGTGGGCTCTGAAGCCTCCCCCTGGTTTGCTGGGTCCTGTTTGAGCTTTGTCCTTCGCAGGGCGCGAGCTGTGCAGGAGAGGACTGAGATGTAAAGTGTTGGTGAAACTAAACTCATCGCCCCTGTGGATAGAGCAAAAATCCCCCAAACCAACTAAACAAAACCTGAATTCCAATCAGTCCCGGTTGGAAAACAAAACCAAGACAAAAAGAAAAAAAATCTGTCTTCAAAATTAAATACACTATGAAGAACCAAACTTAGAAGAGAGGGGATATTTGTGCCAGGTACTCTCAGATACAATTGCAGAGATATGATGTGACTTGCAATATTGTGCAAAACGTGAGTCCTCAGAGTGGTGGGCACTACCATATATACCCAATTTCATCATCCTTGTCATCATCCTCATCTTCATCATCTTCATTAGCTGCTCTTACATGAATCTTCAGTTTCCCTTCTTTGTCCTTTTTTGCTGCTTCAGGTTCTTCTTCCAAATCATCCAGCAAGACAACAGATCCACCGCTGCCAAAATCTCCTGAGGTTTCTTGCTCTTCTTCTGAAACAGGTAAGAGGGAATGGTCATTCTCCCACGCAACACTCAACCTTCCCAATCAACCTTCATCACTACCCTTGTGGTTTACGCTACTGCCACTTGTACTTCTTAAATTCATTGGTTCTGCTGGTCATGCAATAACTTTCAAATGTCAGTTTTCATCCTGAACTGGGATAAATATATCTTGCTTTATGATAAAAAAAAAAAAAAAAAAAAATTGCCTAAGAAGCCATGCATTCTCTGCCTCCTGGGGCCTCAGATGATTTGCTTTAGGAGCGAACCCACTCTGTTCACATGCATTCAGGCCACAAAATAATTACCCATTCACAAATACTTTCAGCCTATTATAACTAAGTAAACTAGGCTAAAAATACCCCACAGATTGATTTTATCCGAGTGCTTAAAGCACACGCCTGCAAATGCACCTATTTAGCCCAACACCTTCAATGCAATTCTGGACACCTCTGGCCTTCCAACCTTCACTTCTACTCTAATAACAAGAGCTGCATCCTCAGCCATCATTAAAACACGCTGAAGGAATGCCAGCTAAATCTCATGTGTGTGGGTGTAAATGCTAGGAGGTGATTTTACACATTGCCATAATGGACCTGTCAGCGTGTTCATCGGGCTCCGCTGTCAGTTTATAAAATTTCACCCAGTTAAACCCCTCCTAGTTGGGAGTGGCAACATTTTTGAAGGCCCTGCAATTGCAAATTCCCAGCTACACAGAATACATTTAATAATTCTGCGTAACAATCCCATGTCCTTTAATAGCAGCTACTATATTTTCCAAGCCAGCAGCAAACCCATCTTCTTATCAGTTATTGCCGATTAAATTCTGCTGCAAAGAAAGGTCCAAAGGAACAGCATGTGTCGCGAGGCCCCCATTTGTGTTATGACCAGGAAAGCAGGGGAGCACTTTGAACACTGATAATTACGTCTTCTCCATTGCCACTTTTCGCTCTCGTGCTTGATCTTCCAGCCGTGGCTTACACCAGCACTAATGCCTGAGCAGAAGTACCTCGTTACTCACCACAACTCACGGCCCCTTGTTTTCTGGAGCCGGCGAGCTCGTTCCCGTACTTATCCACGCACCAGCACTGCCCCGTGCTGCCGTGGCACTGGGTCGCTTTGTAATAACCTTCCTCGTTGCAGCGGGGGATGAAGGCACCTGCGTGAAACACAAGGTGTGAGCAGGATCCGAGCCTCTATGGCCGCACATAGCTAGACAAGACATCCTGGTCGTGCTGTGCATCGGTGTGAGCATCGTTAGGGTGTCCTGGGGCCAAACGGCAGGAAGCAGAAATTATATAAGGCATATTATATATTTCTTGGTGGCTGCATATGGAGAGTGAAGGCACACAGTGGTAAGGGTTGGCTTGGTCTGTCCCTCAGTGATTCATACTACTACAACTCCCCTTTCCCATTGAACTCCTTACACATTTTCTTCCCAACTGGAATCTTATCCAGAATGCCATTAATTTTGCGTTTCACTTCTGTTTGTGTTCTTTCAGTGTTATGACATAAAGCTTTCACCAATGCTGTGTTTACCCTTGGAAGGCCTCTCTGCCCTCTGCTAGTCACGTGAAGCTCAAGCACAGCTTCCGATGGCCTGTGAGTTCTCCTGCATAAAGCAGATCCCACGCAACAGCTTCTTGGGAACAGGCACCCGGATGGGAAGTCAATACCTCTTCCGATTCAAAGTCCTAGGATTTGTCTTACAATAAAACCCACCCAGTTCTGCCTTCCAGAGCGTGGTTCCTTCTGCAGACCACCAAGACTTCCAGAGAAACCTGCGCTGTTGCTGCCAGCACCCTCAGCAGACACCACAGAGGTACTTCAGTATGAAAATCCTTCTTGTCCATTGAGATGAGTTACCTTTACTCCAGGGGAGGTCAGGACAGCCACTTTCCCTTCTTTGCCAATTGCTTCCATTTGAAACATGGTGCAAAAACAACAGAAAACTCATTCTTGCCTTAAAATATGGTCTCAAATGATTTTGAGACAGTGTTTTTCTTCTTTGTCAAAGGTACCAGTGATTTATTGGTCACACAGTACTTATTTTAACTAGTTCCATGTGTATAGCATCTCTTCAGATAGGCTATGTGTCAAAGAGGCAATCGCCTCTACATTTCTCACAGAAAAAATGAATGAGAAAGTGCTGCCCAAATGTTGTGAAATTACTTATATAGCAGACATAAAAATGGAAGTCAGTCAATCTCATTTATGGATCTATCTAGCTATATCTCTCCCTGTATTTCTCTTTCTGTATATCAATATATATAAAATGAATCCTTGAGTTTCCAATTTCATCCTACCGCATATCTTTTTTGATGTTTAACTGCTGTTAATGTAGGTCTCGAAGATCAGAACAGAAATCTCTGCATATCAGTAGCAAGCTTTGTACAAGCTGGTCAGCTTTAGAGTCACCTTCACATTTGTGACTCCTAAGGACTCATTATTTAGCAAAAGTAGTTCTAATAATGTGGAGCTGCACAGCTCTACCATTTTTGCAGGTTAATGCTCACTGTTTGGGATGTTCTTACTGATTACAGAATATTTTTTCATGTTTTTTGCTCACACTTCTCAGTTAAGCCTTGCAGGTGTTGCTCAGTCTATGCACAACTGTGGGATGAGGGCTCAGGCGACAACTTCCATCTGTGCCCAAGCGACCGCAGCCACCCTGGAGCGCCCAGCAACAACCAAGGAGAGAACCAAAGTGGCAATACAGGGCAGGCTATACATACATATACATATATATTTATATATGCATACACACACAGTCTCTATATTTTAAACTATCTCATCCTTTCTCTTTCCCTTGGCAATGAAACCTTTTCCCTTTTTTGTCACAGGCCTTTTGCCTAGCTCCACCGTGGTTCGTGTACAATATTAAACCACTTCACACCAGCTGTAAAAGCCATAGATTTAAAAAAAAATACGGGACAGGCTCCTTGGCAGCATGACCAAACACAGCTCCATTGGACTGGAAGGATTATGTTCTGGGTCATGGTGCAGAGGATGAGGAAGGGGGGCAGTTTGTGGCAATTTGCCTTGCACATGCAACATAAGATAAATATTTAGCTTTAAATATTTAGTTACACACACTAATGGCCCAGTACAGCATGCTAGCCAAGAGAACAAGTTCTGGCAATCAAGTACCCCACAGAGTGGGAATATTTCATGCCTCTATTTGGTTTGGTTTCCTTACACATATAACAGCACCCTTCATCAGCAGACATGGGGAGAGTAATTATACTACTAAGGACTGCAAAGCACCGAGGTAAGATCTAAAGGGTTAAGTGCAGCCAGCTTAATAAAAAGCTTCCCATATTTGCTATTATACCAGCTGGACTCACAGGGCTGATCTAGAAGAAAATAGGGCTGGGAAGCGAAATTTAGTATGATAGTAATGTGGGAGAAGCATCATCAGGCTGCACAGTTGTATGTCCTAAAAGCACATTCACTGCAGTTAATTGTACTCGAAGTAAATCTGGTAGGAAAAGATGAATCGTGCTGTTTACTTTTTAATTCAGTCCCCTGGGATGCTCGAGTCTATTTGAGAGTCTCCAAACTCAACATATCTAATGGCAATGCCTTTGAAGTACTTTGTTGCAACTGTCACGCATTTTGAAAAATATATAGAGAAAAAAATATCAGAAGTCCTCATTTTTTATCAATGGATATGAGTTCACAGAAATCTTCAGGAATGGAAATTTTGTGCTCTATATGTCAGGCGTGGAGAAGGAAAGAGAATAATTAAGGACTAGTTTCTCGGAAAATATTCATCTTTCTTCGATCTTTCTTGTTGCTACAAGCGGGGCTTCTCTCAGCTGTGTGTTCTCTCTTCTGTTTGCAGGATGTGGTAACTCAGTGAAGAGAAGGGACACTGTTTTCCTCTGTGTGAGTAGCAATGAAATTAGATTAAAATCTCGCAGACAGGTGTCATTATGCAGGCAGACTTTCAAGCAAAGGAGTGACCCAAAGAGTTTCTCCCTGTACATTTTTCAAGCTGGTGGAACAACCTATGCCAGACACTGACTGATTGATTTTATACCTTTTTTAGCCTATTTTATACATTTTTTAAACAGTTAACTGGAAGTTTTTTGTAGTAAGGGACTATTCTTGCTGCTTTTATTTTATGGTGTCTTTTTGGCCCTGCTCTTGTGACCAGATCCCCAGATCCCAGTGCTATGTGGCAGAGCTGCCTGTATGTTGCACTACCTGCGCTAGTCATTATCTTGCCATGCACTAAAAAAAAAAAAAAAAAACACATAGACTTCAACCTAGATGACATCAACAGCACATAGCAAATAACAGCAGAGCATAAAAGAAACATGGGATAGCCAGAGCTTGCTCCTAGGAACTGTAGTTTCAGCAGCTCTGAAATTTCTTATCCTTCAAGCAACAACCCTATGAATGGGTGGCAGAGCTGAACCATAACCCTGGGATGTCTGGGTGTGCTTATAGTGACTTTGAACAAAGCAGTCCAGGTTGGGATGGTTTCCAAGGCGCCGGCTTTTGGGAATGGCAGGATTTGGTAAAGATGAGCTTTGCAGAAGCGTTTTGCAAGGTTTGCTAATGAGCGTTCAGAAAAAAAAACAGAATAAAGAGCCTTTGGTGTGTGCTGATAAATCTCATATGCCCTGTGCATCAACACACTGGAGCAGAAACGTCTCTAAGATAATGCTAGAGAACCTCTAGGTAAGTAACGGTGCAATTTTAGGCAGCAGAATTAGCTAAATTAAAATAACCCAGTTTAATGACCTGATTTTTCAGCCGTTAAATAGAACAATGCCATATGGGAGATTATTCCACGCAGTTTTAGGTATCCGGAATGCTACTAGATGAGTCAGGTTGGGCTTCCAGTAGGCAAGGGAGAGGCAGGCACTGTCACAGCTCGTGTGCACAGGAGCATCCTGAGGAGATGTTCAAGATGAGGAGATGCAGCTCACTGCTTGCAATTGCAAGGAGATGCAATCGTTTCCCAGCCTTTGGTCCACCCTCCTTGGTGCACACTCCCAACTCCAAGCATTACCCCTAATTGAAACCCTATTGCTGCCCAGGAAGTTACAATAATCACAGAAGCTTTAATTAGTTGAGTAAATGAGCAGCAAGCATCCGAACTTACCCAGCAGACTCTTCCCTCGACTTAGCTTTTGAATTCTATTCATTTCATTCTGGCAGGGAAGACCTGAAATATAAAGTATGGGAATCAGTTTCCAGATGGTGCAGGACAGACTCTCTAATGACTGGCTTCACTATTGACATGAAACGTAGATGCCTCTACACCTGGGAATGGAACAGGCCCACATGCTGATACTGTTCTGCAAAACGAATTTGTGCCATTAGCTCCACTAATTAAAAAAATGCAACAAGCTGTAGTTGAAAATACTGTTTTGGGGCTGCTTTCATTGTTAAGTGGTTTCTCCGCTTTTTTTTCACCGAAGTGATATAATGCCAGCTTGGTAATTTAGGATTTGCTAACAGGCTAATACCTTCGTTAATAAGCAAACAAGATCTTAGGCTTTGTATTAGTGATTTTAAAGTGCGCGTGTCAGCACTTTGTATCTCTCTGTTTCAACCATTGAGAGATATTATTGCAGTTCATCTGTGACCTTAAATATTGTTACAAAATGACCTTTTATACCAATGATAACTCCTTTAAAACAAACAAACAATCTTCTACAGTCCTTAAGAGCCAAGCAATCAAAATTTAAACACAAGGAGACCCAACAACTTTTCTTTGACCCCCAGATACTATGTATGTAACTGTAGAAGAAATAAACCGAAGTGGACAGATGCTCTTGTCAAGCTAGATGCAGCACTCTGGAAAACACGATTGCTAGAAAATGCCAATGTGAAATAGCTGAACTATTAAAATTTTGAAACATTAATGCTAAACTCGCAGTAATTTTGAAGATGCAGTGCATGAGAGACCAGCAGTCCTGATTGTTTTGGGAACAAAGCTCCAGCTTTAGAGTTTTTGGAATAAAGCTCAAAGTTTAAAACCAGTGTTACCAGTTTGGGCAAATATTGGAATTAATTTTGCACACAAATAAGTTGAGCGATGCGTACAGGACTAGGATTTTAGGGGCCCTGCTAGCTAAGCTAGCTAAGCTAGCTAAGATGTTAGCTAGGATTTTAGAGGCCCTGCTAACAACAGGCACCCAACGGGAGCACTGGGCGCATCTACATTGTCTTCATGCAGATGAAGGTGCTGAAGTTCCCAAGTGCATATAGGGCATCCTCAGCACTTTGCCCATGGTAGTTTGGCTGCTTCAAGTCTTCTTGTTCAGCTGTCTCCTTAATCAAATTAATATTTTAAAGAATTCTTGTCATCCTTCTAGCAAGGATGGACACGTCTGACTGGCATAAACACCAGGAACAAGCAACAGCAGGAATATGAAACCGCTTAGCCTAAAATGCTGATTTTTGCGTGCACATTGTTACACGTGAATATTGAAAAATTACAGTGACCTCAGCAATTCCCACCCTCGCATCAGAGATCTGCTTGCGAAGCAGAACCACTCACCGGCGGGCTTCTGAAAGCAGTAGCACCACTCGTTGTTAGAGAGCTTCCCGTCTTTGAAGGAGTCGCAGGAGTTGAAGAGGGGCTTGACGCAGGGCTCATACTTATCCAGGTAAATGGCGCTGATCTCCGAGGGATCCAGCAGCAGGTCGTAGTTCATGTCCAGTTTGTTGAACATCCAGCCTAAGGAATCCTTACAGATGGGCAGGATGCTGGTGTCAAACCCTGGAAGACGATAGGCAAACAGCCCCATGTGAGTCATTGCACACCCTGCAGTCACCAGTCCTCGAATGATCCAAAAAAAAAAAAAAAAAAAAAAAAAAANAAAAAAAAAAAAAAAAAAAAAAAAAGTCTTTTTCTTGGCTGGATTCTGAATATTGACCTGACCTGTGCAGTGCAGCAGAAATCTCACAACAACTGCCTGAATAAAAAGCTTAAAATCCCAACATGCCTGCAGACTACTGCTCATGCTCTTTATAAACCGCAGAGCAGTGAAAGCTGAGATTCAGACCTGCTTATTGTAATTCCAAGTTATTGATGCTTAAAAGAAAGACACCTACTTCTTTCTTTCTTTTTTTCCCCCATCCTCAGTCCCATATCTGTTGACCTTATTTCAGAAAACTGAAATGGCATGAGAAAAGGCAACAGCCACCGTGTTTTCAAAACAGGCTGACGCAAAATGCAATTTAAACGCTTCTTTCTGGATAGGTCCCCAATCAAATTCTTCTGTAGCGTGTGCTCACTACCCACCTCTCATGGCCTGGGCTTTGCCCTCCTGGAGGCCACATCTCCCACAGAGAACAACCTGTGCCGAGGTTGGGCCTGAAAACACGTCAGGGACCGCGGTGGGGATGCAGGGACTGTCTCTTTTGCTTGCTCCCTCTGTGGGAAGGTCTACACTGATGCAAACGCAATCAAGAGGCACCTCCTGCTCTCACTTCATTGCAGCGTTGGTGACTCTTGGCTGCTGTGGGATTTTGTGATTCCTCCCCAGAGAGAGTCCCACTGATTTTTAGTTCTCTCCCACAAACTAGGGCATTATAAATGCACACAGTCGCTGCCATTTGAAGGTCTGCTGCAAAGATGGTCCTATTGTCAAAATTAGCTATGATTTACGTGTCTGTGCCCCAGGCACCCTGCTTTATGGGAAGACCTCAAGCTTCACTTTGCTTGCTCTGAGCATCAAGTCTTGTTTCCAGATGTTCTTCGTTCAAGGCATGTCAGAACCACTGCCGGATTCTGCTGCTGTCTCCAAACTCTTCAACCTGCCTGCTATTTTAAGCATTACTTCAAGGGCAAATTCATTGAATTCATAATTCAATTCGGAGTAGGACTGAGGGTAGACACTGGGACATTGTTTTTTTGATGTATTATTGAAAAATGGGTGGTAGTGGTGTAAATTATGCAGTTAGAAGGCCATCACAGGCTCTCTTTAGAACCTGTTCTGCAGTTTTTGAGTCCTTGCTGTCCCTAGTTTGTAGCACCGTCATTTCTGTCAATGCCATCTAGATGGCGGTTCTCAGGGGCTGTCTTGAGGGTATAGGCTTAGGCCTTAGACTTGAGGGTAAAGCGAGATTAAAAGGCAGGTTATGAGTGACAAAAGTATCAGAATTTGACAGACTATTCAATTTCATAAGAGCTTACAGACAAAGGGCCTTTATTTGCTTTATAGTTCGCAAAAGATTTTTGTGATATAGTGTTGAAAATGGGTAGAATTGTTGTGAGTTATGCAATCGGAAGGACGTCATGGTCACTCTTCAGGACCTCTTCTGTAGTTTTTGTAGCCCTTGCTGGCCCTACTTTGTAGCGTGGTCATTTCTGTCTATGCCATCCTGATGTCTGTTCTCAGTGTCTGTCTAAACATTTTTTTTTTTTTTTCTGAGAACTGTGTGCCACGCTGCTGCCTTCACCTTCCTGTTCATTCCCTCTTGTTTCCTCCCTCTGCTTTTCAGTGTTTTTTTTTTTCCCTCCATACCACTCTCTCATTCTGTCAGTGTATGGAATTCCATCTGTTTACCTTATAAAGGAAACAAAGCGTGTAGGCCCACTCCAAAGTACTGCTGCTTGAGTTTTCCTTTTTAAATTATGTTTGTATTGTTTTACGTATTCGTTACATTTGTCTTAAGTGCTACTGTGATATGTAGAAAGCACACAAAATCCAATTGTAAGTGACCTGACGATGTAGTCCCCTGAATATCTACTGAATGGTGGTAGGGTGCAGGTAAAGTGTGATTTGGAGATCTTCCAAACCTGCCTGGATGCAACCCTGTGCCATGTGCTTTAGATGCCCCTGCTTGAACACCTAGATGACCTCCAGAGGTCCTTTCCAACCTCAACCATTCTGTGATTCTGTTACTTCTCTTTCCACGGTGCAGATGTGGTATGGCTGAGCCATACGTGCCTGTCTGCCCTTCCTGAGTCCTTTCCACAGGGCAGATGTCCTCTGCAGGATGGTCCTCATGTCATGGTCCTGCTGCAAGTTCTCCCGTGTAGCCAGCCCTGCAGAGTACGTGTTGCTGAGCCCATTGGCCATCCACAATCATCTCCCACCTAGTGATAGTGCTGCCTCCAGCTGCCTAATAGGTAGATATTTAGAGAAATTGGACCAGTTCAACCCGAGAGGTGACTTCCAACCTAAATCATCCTGTGGTGACTCTGAGGGCTGAAGCAGGGAGCCAGGCTGGGGTCAGGTCTGCCTCGTTTGTGGCACATGAGGGGAGGCCAAGCAGTGCTGGATGAATTATGCTTCCTTTCCCGGTCTCCTGACAAATTTTCCTTCCCATATGGTGCAATATCCTAGAAGAAATAAAGTGTGTGCTGCACTTCAGGGATGAATAATGTTCTTTAGGTTAATAAACTGAATTTGGAGCCTGGAGGAACCGGTGCAAGAGCAGCCTCTGAGAGATCTTTCCTGCATCTTTCTGTGCCTCCACTCAGCCCTGCAGCAATGGCAGGCACTGCCAGCGATGATGCCAATTAGTGTCAACGTGCTGGTAGCTGCTCCATGGCAGACACCTGCTCGCAAGGACCTGGGCTGAGACCATCATGTTTCTCCTTCCATCTGACAGCTGCTTGGTGGCCTAAAGACTCTCCTTGGCTGCTGAGTGGGAAGGAATTCAAGCCAGCGACCTACATGTGAAAGTCTTGGTACCCCATTAATACTTAAAACGCTCCACCTCTGATGAATTAAAAGGGAATTAAAAAAAAAAAAGAAACTCCTAATTAAAATACAGAGACCTTCTGGCACATACATTTATTTCTCTCCCTTCAAGAGCTGACTTATATGAGTCAGATTTATTTTATTAAAGCATACTACAATTTAATCAACAGGGGAATAATTAACCCAATTTCCTCCATTGCTTAAAATAAGAGGAGGAGCAGAAATCTTCTGCAGAAAAGATCCTTTGTATTGCACAGATTGCTAGAAAAGGAAAACAAGTCCCACTCCAGTTAAAGAGACCATCTACATACAATGCAGGAGCATTATGAATTATTGACAGGCTTTGGAGAAATTTGCATCAGATTTTAGTACCCAATTAGCATTATTTCTTATTTCTAACTTGTGCCCGAGTTGCTCATGTTGATTTTATTTATTGAGGTGGCCTCAGTTGTACGAAGACCGCGAAGTCAGTTCCTGGCTGATGGTGTTTTGTTAGAGTCTGGCAGAGAGTGTAGGTCTGAGTTCTGAAACACCAATGACTTACCCTCTTCTCTTTCCTTTCATAAGAGATTTAAAAAAACCCTTGAAATTCTTTTCTTCACCTGGGGGTGAACTTAATACATTCAAAAAGCTTATTTACACTCACAGTAGCATCTTGAAAATTTAATGTAGCATAGAAAAATCTCTGCTGGAACACCTTCTCCAGACAGCTGATGTGTCTTAGGCATCTTAGTCATCACTTCCCACCATCTGTTCCCTTTTACTGCCACAGGGGCATACCCCAAATGGATTACTTTGAGGATGCATATGCTTTTTAAGACACTACAGGCATAACCAAACCAGTTTGGTTTAATGAAGCGATGAGCCTGGTGAGGAGGGGAATGCACGCAGAGCAGTAACAGGAGCGATGGGTTCGTCAGCACATGCTTTCAGAGCTGCAGGTGTCCTGCTTGCTGGGATTCAAACAAGCATTTTTTTTTTTCAGTTTGGGTCTGTGAACTTTGCTTTGAATTTTGAGCCCCATTTAAGATGTCTTTTATCCTCACAAATGTTTGAAGTGAGAGGAAGCCACATCCTGCTGTTCTTACTCAATGTGTGTTTCCAGAGAAAGAAACGGGTCTGCAGAACTTGGCACATGCGGATTAATTCATGAGTAGGGATGCAATCTCTTGAAAAGGAAAACAAGCCTAAGTTTTGTGGCATGCAGTAAAGATTTAAGCATCTTAATTCATAAAGTTTCTTTTTTTTCCCCTGACACATAAGAAAACAAGAATATGTGCCAAACTAAGTCAACAGTCTAAAAATGAACATTGTTGAGATCAAGTGTTTAAGATCATCAAGGCAGCCTTTCATACAAAAGCTGCCAGGAATCAAACTAAGCTAAAAAGAGATAACAGCTCCTCTGTGAATCAGAGCAAACACTGAAGAACTACCAGAAATGTTTTTCTCACTGAAATTGGTTCAACAAAAAAAATCCTTGAGGAATCAATTCTCTCTTTGGCCTTTGACTAAGCTCTTCAGGAGGAGCACAGGGAACATCTTCTTGACATATGGTTGAGGACCCAAGGGACTTCAGACAATGTTTTCTGTCCCTAGAGTTGCCTATGAGGAGGCCTGAAATGAATTCACGTCTTGAAGCCCTGATTAGCTGGATGCCCAGCTGCCTTTATGTGCCACTGCTCAGCTTCGTTTGCAAGATAAGAAAACTCTTTTCAGAGGGCTGTTCAAGAGAAAAATGGGATATACTGCTTCAAAGACTTTGTTGAAAATAAATCACTATTGGAAGTGGCTAAATAACTAAAGAAACCAGCCACTGGTATCAAAAGAGAAGGAAAAGGGAGCAGCTGATTGAAGCCTTTAACGTTTGGTTGTGTGGACCCAGGTTGGAACTAGGGCAGTGAAGGGAAGGCAAGACACACACCGCGGTAAAAGTTGAACATCCCACTTTGCAAGGCAGAGGTCTATGTATTTTGGGACACACTCTTAAAGAGGAATGGAAAATTAGTTTGTATCAGCTCTCTGGTGAGCATAACTTCCTTTGAGCTGTCATCTGAGTCCTTCCCCTCCCTGACATCAAAATCAGTCATATCGGTTCAACCCACAGAGAKTAACTGTCCTCTAAACTATTTTTTTTTAAGCATCAATGGAAGCTTAGAAGGTGTTATTAAACACCTGGAACACAACAGATAAGCCTGCCTTTTCTCTGTGTGTGCAATTCCAGCTTTCTGCACCATTTACCTAATCCAGCTCTGTAGCTAGGGCACGTATATTTTCATTAATCTTCCTCTTATACAGCTTGTTGAATAGAAATCACAAGAGAAAGTCTAAGTGAGTCTTTTCCAGCACTGTCCTAATTTCCTCCGTACCTGTACGCCCTGGTCTTGGCTGATGCCATGAGGTTGATCCCCAGTAGATGCAGATGTAGATGCAGTTGCCCTGTTTTGTACCCTGGTCATGGAGTGTAGCTGTACAGACACGAACCACGTCACACCACATAACCTCAGGCTCGGGGCAGGTCCCTGAGTGGCTTTATTTACTCACTTAGATGTGGCCTCCATGGCCTTCAGATTGAGCTAATTGCTTGCTGAATACAAAGGTCTCGCTGCCTTGCGCTGCTGGTTTTAAGGCAGTGGGAGCTGGAAAGAGCATATCCATAACCTGTGTTTGTGTTATCGTCACAATAATAGGAAATATATTTACAGCTATATACATGTATGTGTCTGCAGCTCCTATAGGAACCAGAGGAGCTCTTTGCAGGATCTGGTCCCCCGTGCAACCCTACACTTGCAGACACCCACAGCGTGGCGGTGCGGGGAGCATCCCGCCGTGCCCGACGCGCAGCCCGGGCTGTGCTTACTGCCTTGCGCCGTCTCCGAGCTCGTTGGCTTGATGACGCGGTTGGCGTCCTCGTGCAGGGCGCCGAACCAGTCCTTTAGCCGCGAGGCGAGACTCCGCAGCTCCTTGTCCGTGCAAGCTGCAGCAAGAACACAGAGAGCCACTCAGCCAGAGCATCAGCAAAACTCCCCCCAAATACTCCGTCGGAGAAAGATTTTTTATCCATGGTTGCAACGTCCTTGCTACTAAGAGCTTTGAATTGGAAGAAAAGGTTAGGGGAAAGCATGCAGGTTAAAAAGAAAATGTAAGTCGTGATGAATTTAAGTTACATTCAAGTACCTCCTTAGCAGCTGACATGATCTGTGATGGAAGGAACGACTCCCACGTCGGTCTGCAGGTTCCCAGGTGAGTTATGTGACTGCTCGACTTTTAGCATTTCAGATAAAAATCTCAGTCAGATAGATGGAAATGGGGGAGGGAAGACTTGCCTAGACCTACTACTTGAGTACTTTACTAGGAATAATCCATAACCCACATTGGCTTATTATCACGATAATAGGCAATATATTTATAGTTATGCAAATGTATCTGTCTATATATGTTTCTTTATATAAAAGAAAACTGTCGTGCTCTGCAGAGAAGCAGCTGGGTGTCATGGTGGACCACAAGTTGACCGTGAGGCAGCAGTGTGCCCTCGTGGCCAAGAAGGTCAATGGGATCCTGGGGTGCATTAGGAAGAGCATCTCCAGCAGGTTGAGAGAGGAGATAGTCCTCCTATACACAGCACTGGTGAGGCCACATCTGCAGTACTGTGTCCAGTTCTGGGCTTCTGGGGAAAGTCTAAGAGAGCTGGGCCTGTTCAGCCTAGAAAAGAGAAGGCTGAGAGGGCACGTGATCAATGTATATAAATACCCCAAAGGAGGCAGTGAAGAGGAGAGGGCCGGCCTCTTTTCAGGGGTGTCCAGAGATAGGACTAGAGGAAATGGCCACAAACTGAAGCACTAAAAGTTCCACAGGAAGTTAAAGACAAAAAAAACCAACAGTGAGAGTGACAGAGCTCTGGAACAGGCTGCCAAGAGAGGTTGTGGAGTCTCCTGCTGTGTAGATATTCAAAACCTGCTTGGACCCAACCCTGTGCCACATGTTCTACATGACCCTGCGTGTGCAGGGCGGTTGGACTAGATGATCTCTAAAGGTCCCTTCCAAACCCTCGACTTTATGTTGCTCTAATTCTATTGCAAATGATTCTTGCCATGTCTGAAGGCTGTTAACTCTTTCTTGCTAGCTAGGTAAAAGTGTCCCTGCTTCTCATCTTTATGAATTTTTACTGCCAGATATCTGATTTTTCCAGAAATCTGCCAAGAGGTTAATGTCCAGCTAAAGTAAACAATTTTAAGTAAAAAGCTACACTAGTCACCAGTTTCTGCTAGAAAAAAAAAAAAGTCTTCTTGTTTCTATATCAATTGTTGCTTGAAATTACGTGTTGAGGCTATTTTATTATTCCTGCTGTGTACTCGCTGTACATTTTAAATGCTGTTTCTGGGAACACAAAGCAAGATTTTATGCAGTAGAGGCAGACATCCTTCACAGGGTAAGACACAATAAGTCTGCTTCAATTCACTGCACATTATAATATTCCTCCCACCAAGTTATTGAATATCAGGTCTCACCGCTCATCTTCCTAGGTTAAACTCCATGCTCTGATGCTGCAGTGAACTTGTTGCTATCTTATAGCTGTGGTGAGTATTTTTTCAATCCATTTTTTCGGTCAGAAATAACGTTCAAGTTAAAAGTAAGACACCACAGGGCTTTTTAAGTCTTCTAGTGTATTTGGAACTGAGGGAGGAAAAGAAAGGGAGAGATTTTTCCCATTCTGCTGCAATGCCAAAAGGATTTGATATATTTTCCCATTAAAAATAAACATACGAAAATCACTATTCCACCAAGAGGGAGTCTAGGTGAAGAAGAAAACAGATCTTAAAAGTGCACCAGCAACACTAGAATAAGCCCAACCATTCTGGCGCTAACGAACCCTAAGCAGGAGACGCTGTCTGAAGGGGCTAGAGGAGAGAAAGCAAACTAATTTTACAGGTAATAAACATTCAGGCACCAGCTACCTTGAGGCAGGCGTGAATATTTTGTGAATTTAGGACAGATTTAGAGAAGTAATGAGGTTTCTATCACGCACGGATTTCAATGGGAGCTGGGTACCTAAATACAGACTGTAAATGAGCGAGATGTTCCTTCTGCATGGGAAGGGAGATGCAATTCCCCTCTTAAATTGCCATGAGACACCAGTTTTGTCTACATATTGGTACAGGAACATGAACAACCATAATCGTCTCCTTCTTAATCCTCTGTCTTCACTAATATTTTCTGGGGAGGGATTTGCCCACAATTATATCATCTTTCAAAATTAGAAGTAGATGATTTCTTTCTTCCCTTCTGACAAGTACCTGTCTCGTCCTTTGAAAGTCACTTTTGGAAAGGAAAGGCATGCCAAGTGAGCGTGGCTTAGCCAATTCCTCTTACATGACAGCTTATCCATATGCTCAGAGTATTTGACAGGCGCATCTCCAGTCAAAAATGCACGTACAACCAGTGCTTTGCCTGCTGATTACAGCAGCCAGGAGAAAACAAGCGAGTTCAGTGGGCTCAGGAGTGAGTCACAGAGCTTTGCTGTGCAGAACTGAAATGTATAAAATAGCTGCTGTGGTGCTCAGCATCTTTAGGAAGCTTAGCTCTGTCCCATGCTATGGACCCTCAAAGACCCCCTTCTTGGCTGCTTCACACGTCATCCTCAACATAGCAGCTTGAGCAGCATGGATGGCACTTGCTCTTGGCTTCACTTTTCTCTTGTTTTCATAGTCTGAAAACTGCCATCAAACCTTGCAGGTCACTTCTGGAGTTTGGTATTAGCACAACTCAACTGCAAGTCCCAGCACCAGCGTTATTTGAACACTAGAATATTTTTTTGCAAGTACCTGAGATGTTTCTCTCCACGGGCAGATACTCTGTGTGGGTGCTCGCTCAGGACTGGGATCTGTCTCCAGACAAGCTACTCCTGTTTTACAAGTAAAACAAGGATCTCCTGTTCTTTTAATACGCAGTGAATAATACATTTCTTTACAAGACCGCAGGAATTTAATGCATGGTTCTGATTAAATTTCAATTCAAGTAATTTAATTCCCTTGATTTTGCTTTCTCTTAAATATTGAAGTAGAAGAAGTATTACTTTCCATTTCTTGTATTAAAATCTATTTTAATACCACTGTGCCTAGTTTAAAAGAGCCTGCCTGTCTACCTAATGGAACTGCATTTTATTTGTTGATATAGGAGCCTATATCAACACCTTCAGAAGTTTCTAATCATTTTCAAGTGGTCTGGTTAGGGATACATTATTTGAGGCACTTCAAAGCGACTCGGTATTAAGTACATATGTTTAACACGCACAAAGTCAGGCCCAGCCTCCAGCTGGGCATCTGGGAATCACAGCATTTAATGATTCATTTCTGGTCATGCAGCCCGACTGCTACATATTGGACAATTAGAAAGGATAGCTCCAAGGAGTCCTACACCTAAGATTGTCATATATAAATTTGCATCAGTTTAAGTTGTACAACATTTTAAGAACCTTCTGCATGAAAAATGCAGTGCAAATGTACCAGTAATAATACAAGTTTCAAGTATCAGCTCTCAGATGAGAAGAATGGGGTCGTAGGAGGAAAAGACAGGATAATGGGTCTCTGTTGCTATTTGAAGATCTATGAGGACAGAATACGTAGGCTGCAAACCATATGGGTATTGACATGATTAGAAAAAGTGGGATGAAGAGAAACCCCAAGGGAGGGACCTCTCCATGGCTCTGCTCCAGCTACTGCACCTTCTCCAGTCAACACCCACTCCAGGAGCTCCTGCTGGGAGCAGGACACTCGTGCAGGCAGACAATTTTTTCTCTGTGCTGTATATTATCTTTAAGACAAGAGGATTTGACCTCAATTTGTTTCCTGCATGTTTTAAAAAGGGAAAAATAGAGGACGAGGATGTATAAAGGAGGAGGATATATTTGTTCCCAGATCCAACTGCCATCCCCAGATCAGAAGCTGCAGATGCTATGGCCATCCTGCAGAAATGATTTAACAGCAAGCACTGAAAGTGCCCATTTATTCCCAAGGGTAAAGCAATTGGTCCAGCAGGTATTTATTCCTAACAAACAGAAAGTGATGTTGCTAAATATCTTTTTTTCACGCAACAAAAAACATTAATCTTACCTAATGGAAAACCATCAGCATGCTGCAAAGGCTCAAGTTTGTACAGGCCATGCTTCCCTTATGGAGTTTTCCAACTCTGCAGACACTAATTTATCTACATAAGTGGTGAAAATTTACAGTATAACATATAATTTCATTTTTTAACAGAGTGTCCGTGCCAGAAGTGAACAATAAAATTGAACTCACTTCTAGAAGGATAAATCAATACTGAATGGCCTCTCCCGCCCCAGTTTTATTCTAGCCTAGCAAAACAATATTGCAAAAACCTACCTCTAACAAGACAAAGCTTATAATTCACATTGCAGTTTATTCTAAACAAATAGAATAAACTGCAGTTAATTCTAAACCAACCTTAGTACTAAGGCAGTACATCCCTGCTTTAATGTCTAGCTTGCTGACGTGCTAGTACTACCTGATGAACAGGGGTCTGCATTGCCTAGGACAGGGTTGTAGGGACACTGCATTCAGTGGCATATTTCCCACTAAACAAACTGTGTAAGCAGATGCAGAAACTGTGGCCACAACCTGCTATTTAGCAATCGACTTCTTTATCATCACTCATCTATTCAGCATGCGTTTGTTGCATTAGCACTACTATTGTTATTATCATCTTGCTAGCAGCAATGTATTTTTACCAATTACACGTGGAGAGCCTGGTCATCTGGATTCATATTGGTGTTTTACAACGCTCAATGAGCCTCTTAGGCAGGAACTGAGGAGGAAATTTGCTCTTCCCTGACTGCCAAAGCTCAGCATGGGAACATCCTTGAAGGCCAAGCTGGCTTCACCTGGCTCTGCTCTGTACAGGAAAGGGAACAGCAAAAAACAGGCTGTATTTCTTACAAGAATACAATGCAATTTCTTACAAGAAATTTCCAAGAATGTACGGATTCTTGGGGAGTCCATAGGATAAAATTGCCTCTCTTACACACTTCTGTTCTTCTGACACTACTGCATCTTTCTGAGATCGTTGAAATCAAAAATTAATGAGTTCCCCGATATTTTTAAAAATTTTTGTTTCACAAAAAGTGAACGCTTCCATAATTTGTTTTATTTTCTGTTCATGGGAAATTTGGGAAAATTTTATGCAGTACATATAATGAGATTTACTTCTCTTATAGAGCTTATTTACTCTCTTAGTTACTTCTTGTATAGAACAATTTCAAAAAACACTAGCATCAATTTTTGAAGCATTTTTTGGTTTTGTTTGCAATTATTTGGCTTCTTACCTTATGCTACAACTCAGTAACTCTCATCCCCACCTGAATCCTGCACATGTATGTTTTAAGTGGGGCAATCATCAAGCAGAGAGCAATGCATTTTTCTCTTAGCAGTCCTTAAAAGCAGCAGAGAAACCACAAAAACATTTACAATCACATTTACATTATTATTATTATTTTGCATAAGGAGTTGGACTGCAGGATCCCTCTCCTCATGGCTTGTCCTGATCCGCTGCCTTCCACTGCAATTAACTCAGAGGGAGTTTCCATTAGGGAATGCAGACTGATGGCAGGAAAGAACATACGCCTATCTGAATTAGGCTTATCATGTGTTAATAATTGCTATTTTTGTTTGCTCTAGTAGGAAAAAGTATTCTTTTTGTGTCTAATAAATCTCAACGACAGCTTGTGGTGGACTGAAAGGTGCCTGTTGGGAAGGTAAAGGTTCGGGCTATCCAACCTTACAGTAATGATCACTTCTGCTATTTGAAGAAACTACGTGTGCTGATTTTAGGACCAAAGCACAGAAATGTCAAAGATGTCATGGTTTTTTTTGTAGCTGATGTGTATCCTGTTATATGACATTTCTGACGAGCTAATGAACACAGAGACTATCCTTGACTGATCTGCTTTGCCACAGAAAAAGCTACCCTGTATCCTTCTCAGAGCCCCTATAGTCCCTTAGGATATTGTCTAAAAGCTGCAATTTGGACTCAAAAATTTATCAGAAGGACACCCTTTTGCCTGGTGGCCCAAGTTAATGCTTCATCATACACAGCAGCATGAGAGGCAACGGAGGAGATTTATTTCAGCTTTACTGCTGTCCACCATGTCTACCTGCTTCCTTGGGGACCTCACAAAGTGAAGATAAATCCAATTTCTCCATGCTTGAGCAGGATGTAGGAAGAGATACTCATGACTCAGCGTACGCTACCAGAAACTATTTTCCTCATTAACTTTTTTTTTTTGCCTCAGTTGATTTTTATTTCATACCATGTGTATCCCTACATTTATCATCTTATATTCCCTACTGAACGTTATCACATTTGATGCCACCAGGGCTTCATTAATGCAAAATGTTGTCATGTGGTAAATTCTTCTAAATGAGAAAACAGGCAATCCCAGAAGAGAAAACGAGGAGTTGTTGGACAGCGTGGCTCTAGGAGGATTTGAAGGTGTCTCGCGGGAATTCTTCCAGCAAATTGTTGGGAAAACTAATTGAAATCCAATAAGAAAGTGCAAATTGTGAAAGAGCTCCCCAGTGGGCTGCAACGATCCCCTGGCATGAAAGCGGAGTCTCGCAGCACAAACGCACCTTGCAAAACCAAGAAATCCATAAATCCAGCCAGGAACTGTGTAGCAGTAACCCAGCGTCCAAGGCAACATGTAATAGTCAATGCAAGGAGTAATTTTGCTTTGGGTGCTGGCTAAGGGGTTGCTAAAGCAAAGAGCAAATTTCTCTGGGATTAAGAAGCAGAAAGCTGAACTGGGGTGAGTGTGAGACAGGGCTGTAGATAAAACAGGCTCAAAAAGGCTCCTGTGCCTGCCATGTCCCTCTTACAGCCACCTAACTTCATTTAAGGGCTTAAAGAGAAGGGTGAGATGAAGCTACTAATGAGCTCCTGGCCACTGAGATGCTGTAGGAATCAATACCTTCAAAAAAAAAAATACAAAAAAAGGGGGGAACGGAGCTGAAAGACTCTCCTATTATTAATGGAGAATTCCTCCTATTTTGAGGAATCATTTAAGGAAATGTCAATTCTTTTCTCAGCCTTTGGTATGCACTTGTGCATTTCTCAAGTCCTTTAGAGGGAGGATTTAATTTTGTGTACTCAAGGCTATGACTTATTGAAAACGTCCTGATTTTTTCTTTCTCGGTATTTGCACTATTAAAATATTTAACAATCAAAGAAAAGCAGCGAGTGAGATCAAAATCATCCTGTGGCATTACAAAACCCGGGAGCTGAGCCATTCTGGAAAGGAGAAAAATGGGCTGTGTGAGGAGAATTTGTTAAAAAAAAAAAGAAAAAGAAAAAGAAAAAAGAAATGACAGGTTTGGAACTGCGGCTGAGAAAGCTTTGAATGCAGCCGGGCTGACAGAGGCTATTGTGGGGTCGTTGTAAGCCTTTGTAGAAGCAATTATTATCATCTCCCCAAAGCACCAACAAGACCGAGTGGGGAAAAAAAGGCAAGGAAAGGGGAAAGGCTGCCTGTGAGGCAGACGTGCCTGCTCAGGCCCAGATGCTCGTGCTGAGGGCTTCAGCTAAAGGGAAAATAACCTGGACCTGCAAATAGGAGCCATTTCAGGTGAGAACTAAATGGTTGGAAGGGGAGGAATGATTTCAGTACTCCTGTGATGCTCCTTAGAAATGCAAGGGTGCCTTTTTTTTTTTTCTCGATCTTCTTAGGATTCAGCAAGCTTGGCAATCAAATCTTGTTTAAAATGTAATCTCTGGAATGGCTTAAAATACTGATTTCAAGCTTAGCTGGAGTGGTACAACTATGGCACAACCTACACAGGAAGATGGACAAATTTACCCATTAAGCCAATTAAGACTGTTCAGACTAAATTGTGTGGAGGAGGCTTGAATGCTTTCCTTGATCCTAAGTGATAGTCTTGAATGTGGACAAGAAATATGTTAGTAGGTGTATGACCGTAAAAGGTCTTGAAGGAGTTTTGGGGGAGGATGGTGACTCATCCATGACAGGAAAGCCTGCTTCCCTCTGGGAAGGGAAAGAAGTGGAAAAGGGGAAATCTCCTTTTGTGGGGGATGTGACTGGCATTATGGATCCTGCATCAAGTGGATAAGATTAAAAATGCCACAAATTCATTATAAAAACACACACTTTTTGGCATTACATTTCGAAGTTCTGCAGAACTTCCAGCATGCCAAATGACTCCCTGGCTTCCCAACACAACAGTGTTTATTTGTTCTGCAAAAAAAAAGTTTAGGGACTTCACCTGTGACTACAAGTGAGAATTTTGATAAACAGACTTGGAAATAAACTGAAGCGTACTTAAAAAGCAGAATTTACTCCCACGGAGCCATAAGAAATGAGCCACTGTAATAAGGCAGAGATGGCTAAAACTGGCAGCTAAACACGTAGATAAATGTCTTCAGTGGCAAATTTTGGCTTTAGCTCCTTCTGAGAAATGTCCTGCTTTTAATATTCCTGGAAGTAGATTAACACATTTCTGTTTTCCTGAAAGCATCAAGCTGCCTTAGAACTGGATTCCTGCCATTTTCCCAAATAAATTTCTTTTGCTCTTTGCCTTTGTCCTTACAGACTCATGAATACCGTCTGTATTTCCAGTGTGGAAATGTGAATGTAGTGAAATACATATCTGTGAGCAGTCATATGGCAGGCATGGTAGCTAAAATTACAGCTTGATGTTAAGTTAAAGTAGCACAAACGCATGCATTTGCTTTGCTTCCCATTCCCAGCCACCTTTTCCTCTGATCTTTCTCCCTTTGCAGGCCCTCCTTTTATTTTCTGAGAACAAACTAGGAAAAGGAACCTGCTGGAAGGAATCCAGTTTGGGGTCTGACTTTTATCTTGCTGGGATGGGCGCCAGCTGGGCTCTCTGTGCTGCTTTATGAGCTGCTGTGTTGGCCAGTGCAAAGATGGGAACAAACTCTGGGTAAAGGATTTGTCCTTCTCCGCATGGAGCTTTTTCTTATTAACCCACTCTTAGTCCTTCTCCTAAAATAAATTATGAATAGAAAACATAATAAAAAACAGAAGTTTACAGACAGCCTTTTCAACGGGCTCTGTGAAAGATGAATGAATAGAGCCTACCAATGCAAATCCAGTTGATTTAGCCTTCCAAACTTATTCCAGTTCACATGCCAGAATAAAGGTTTTATTTATGGGTAGTGTATTTAAATCGACCGGTCTGTTAGAGCAATAATTCCCCACTGTCACAGCAAACTGCTATTCCAGGTATTGTCCTTTAGCATAAACGCTGCTGGGCAGAGCAAATGCTTCAGAAGCCAACTGAGCACCTGGGACAAAGCCTGCTAATATACTTACAAATAGTTCCAACAGCTGCTTAAGGAACAACATTATTTGTAAGTGAATGTATTTGCCTTACCCATGGCTAAAGTATGGGGAAGAAAATAGATGTGATTAATCTGCTGATGCTGCCCACAGGCTGATACTTTGATTAATGCTCTTATCGGGATTGTTCTGGAAAACAATGTTTCTTTGTGTTTCTTTCCACAGTGAAATACACAGAAGAAGGAAAATGTCTAATATTAAATCGATAAACATACATTATATATAGTACAGGAAGACAACCTGAGATTTGTACTCATGTAAATTGGAGAAGGGGCTAGATTTCAGATTGCTCTTCAGGATTTTTTTGGTCTAACTGGTGCTAATACAGCTTTGGAAGTCAACCCAACATTTTCACACTAAGCTGCTGCCGTCTAGGCTCTGTAACAGATGTTTTGCCATCCCATTTCCTCAGTACAACAGCACCAAAGACTTCCCTTGGCAGAAATACAAATGTACATGTTTTCAAGTGTAAAATTTTAAAATGAAATACATGAGAAATGCAGGTATAATAAGAAAATCACACAAGAGTCAGTGGGAAATATTTTCCTCTCCTTCTCTTCCTGAGACCCTTCCTGACAACACCAGGTCAGGATCCATCAGGCTGTGTGAATTTGATGGAGACACAAATGCGAAGGAAATTCAGACCAGATGTAAGCACCTATTTAACAACCGGCGAGGGACCCACGCACTCACTCTCCTTTGCATATTAGACAGAATTACAGAGCTACTCCCAGCTAAGTAATAACGCAAGGGAAGCCTCCTTCGGTCATCTTCAAGAGAGCCAGCAAAAAGAAAAAAATTACCCTTGGATTCATATCCACCTGTCTGTTAAAAGCACTGCTGAAAGCCCAATTATTTTGATGTATACAGAAGAAAAACCAGAGAGAATAAAAACCAGGAACTTATGTAAATTGCCATGAAAGATCTCCAAGTATTTCTAAAAATGTCTTAGGAATTTACAGTAAATAATACTTTCAAAGGAAATGGCAATCATTCTGCATTGAAAGCTCCTGATCTCACCATCTTCAGATCATATTAGTAGAGCACATCATTACAAGAATGTGTTCTTTGAAGCATGTGTACTCCATCTTCCCTCTATTCATCATAAATACCCTCTCTACGAAAGCACTCTTTGCCACTGTGCACACATTTTTCTCTCGAAGATTTAATTCATTTCCTAAAGAAATGTCACACAGGAATCAATCTCGCTGGTACAAGTTTGCAAGGCCCGATTCATTTAAAAAATGACTTATTGACAGCTCTGCGATAGAAAATAATGGAACGTTATTATTAAGACCAACAATACACGTTTGCAGAAGTGTCTACGGAGGGGATGTTCATGTTCTTTCATGAACAAATGACATGATACACGAGGAAGGAACTGCGCTTGCCACGGTTAATGGTAGGCTTCCATCTTCTCCTCCAGCTCCCTAACATTGCTGATACAGAAATCCTCACCTTTGCGGTTGGTGATTTTGCTGAAAACAGCAGCTTGCAAAATAAAAAATAAGGGAACAAGTGTCCCATTACAGTAAATGTAATTTTTGACTCGTACCCAAACCATGAGTTCTTTGGAAAAAACGTGAAAGTTCAACCAAAACTGCGGTTGTAACAGCAGACCACAATGGAGCTTTGTAGTTAATGGTTTGATAGTTCGTCTGAGAAGCTTTTATCTAAGCAGCATCACACATATGGATTAGATACGTTATCTTTTCAGATAGAGAATGGTTCCTTTCTCACTCACTGTTGCAGACGACAAACTCTTCGGGCTAAATAACCCTGCATTTCTTTATACTTCGTAGGGATAGGTCCTTCTGCATTCTTCTAAACGAGATGCAGAAGTAAGTACAGATTTCCTGGACAAGACAATTCTCTGTAAATTCTATAAGCTTTTAAAATTTCAGAAGCTAAGCCGCTACCTCAGAATATTAAAAGTATTACTTGTTGTCAACGCTCTCATGTTCCATTGGCATCAATGACAACATACTTAAAAAGCTAAGTATCAGAGAAGACCATCCCTTTTGGCAGGAGCAATGGTGTTTGCATTCACAGTTTGCTGAGATCTTACACAAGGGAAAAAGTTTTAACTAAATGTCTATATCTTTCAGCATGAAAATAAATGTGATGTTCACTCAATTAGAGGAAAAGTACTTAATCCAGCCACACAATTCAACCACTGTAAATGGAGGTGGGAAAACATATTCATAATATGAGTAGTGCCATAGAGAACCTGTATATTCATTTACA
Organism: Nothoprocta perdicaria; assembly: GCF_003342845.1. NCBI lineage: Eukaryota > Metazoa > Chordata > Aves > Tinamiformes > Tinamidae > Nothoprocta > Nothoprocta perdicaria. Next base: position 9,850,816 of record NW_020455754.1, read on the forward strand.
TTAAAATTGATTAAATAGAGGAGGCTGATTCTTGTACTGTAATTATGCTCAATCATGGTCTGTCAATAAAATTTTCTAGCCTTTGTCATTTTGCATCAAGGAAATGGATTATATCATGTATGTGCTGTAAATGGACTGTCATTTGTGTAAAGCAATGGAGGAGAAAAGCTGCAAGACAGGTAAAAAGACGTCCTTGGAGAGAGCAGCCTTAGGGGGACAGCAGATCACCTTGTTGAGGGGATTTAGAGAAAAGTTGCTGATGGTTTAAGTTACAAACTTGTGATGAGCACCTTCTGGAAACCACTCCAGCCTCTGAGGAAATAATGAAGATTGAAAAATTCAAATTTGGAACAACTATGATGGGATATGGGATTATCTCATAAAAATAGCTGTCCTCAGCTGGGTTCTGCTCCCATTTATATCATGCCTGGACTAACTGAGCATGACCATCATCACGGCAACTCCTTTGGTGTCCCCAAACAGGGGTTAAACCATCCATATTTGAGTTGGATGGCTCTTGAAGCCCAAATGCTCCAAGACACGTGGTCACACGGACATACTCTGTTTGCTCTGGGCAGAGAGCTGCCTCCTGCTAGTTGAAGTCAACCTGAGGCCCAGAAATCTGGTGTCCCCTTCGCCCAGGAGCGCAGCTGCTGGAGCTGGCAGCTCGGCACCACAAACTAACCTGCCGGCGCCCCAACATACTAAATATTCTGCAAATGTTTAAGGTCAACAGCCCATGCTGTTGGCCATCAGAAAGGCCATGTTCTGATCTTATTAAAAAAGCAAACCAAACCCACACTCCTTTGCATTTCCAAAGGAACAATTTGACAAACGTGAGGAAAATAAATTCTGCCTGCTGATTTATAAAGGGCAAGAACTGTGGAATATTTGACATGCTTCATAAAATACAAATGAAAATATGTAATGTTTTGAAAACATACTGCTGAATAGGGTACAATATATCCAAAAGAGTCGAAACGAGTCAAAAAGAGTCGAAATGAAAAGATTAAAACTTGTTCTCAGCAAGATAATTTAAACCCAGAGTAATATACTGTTTTCCTAGGAATTAGCCCACAAATAAGATGATTTAACTGAGACCCTCCAAATCTTTGTAACAGAAAACCAGGAAAACCTGATGAATTCTACTGCAGTACATTGCACTGTCAAAATAATAAAGTGAAAAGGTTCCCTCAACCTACAAGGCCTTTTTACTGTTTAACAGCATTTCAGAAGTAATTTAAGAGAAAAAAAAAAAAATCTCAGGCGTCCTTCTTTCACAAAAACAAGTCTATATATTTTACTACTTCAGAGGAAACCCATGAGACCTGAACGGAAGCACTGCTGTATTTACCATGAGCAGGCACAAGGTAGCAGCATAAAGCACCGTTCTAAGGGATTGCCTACAGCTGCTACGGAGGTGCTACAGGTTGGATGTCCTCTGTCACTGGGAGCGATGGCTCTAAGTGTGGATTTACTGCAGCCAAGAGAGACATGTCATATGGGCTTCCATGCATGGTCGGAGCAGCAAAGCCTGGCAGGGTCGGGCAGAGGAACCAACCTGCTCCCCAACATGAAATTGCTGTTTCCTCACTTTAAATGCAATTGATTTTTTTTTTGGCAAACTATCTATAATAATTTTTTTCCACAAAGGCAATTGAGTTAACCAGGTTCCCAGGAGCTTGCATTTCACCTCGCTGGCTTTGTAGGAGCTGCATTTGTTGCATGTCCTCAAATTTTGTGCCACCTCAAAATAAGAAATTCAATAGCTGCCATGTCGAATTCAAAAGATCATTATTCTACTTGTTCAGAAAATAGAAATGACACCCACTTTTCTCTCCCCTTGCTGTTGCCATCATTTTACTTTCAAGCAGTTTGGCATATTTTACTGAATTAAAAAAGCACGTATCTTTTGTTAGCTGTGCTGCTTGTGCAAATGCCAGATGCTCCCAATTATGTCATTGTCCCTGTCATCAGAATAAATTTGTAAAAATGCAGTTGGATAAAAGCTCTTTACTGCAGGAATTAGCCTCCCTGCAGCTATCTCCATCTCTGCCCGTTGCTAAAGCCAACTCGTTCATTCCCCACAGCCTGCTCCTGGCTATGGCTGATGATTGCTCTGTTTCTTCTACTCTGTGCTATCTTTGGGATGGTTCTCTTGGACCTCTTGCTCTCCCATGGCTCTGCCTCCTCCATGTTTTACTGCCTCTGTTCTCTGCATGGCCCATTTATGCCACATGAAAGAGGTCCGCTGCGCTCTCCCATCTCCTCTTCTCCACAAAGAGGACGTGGTCTGCCTTCCAGCATGCATAGGTAAGACACCATCACTTATTCCGCTCTGGATTGATGGCTTCCCTCCAAATTGATTTTTTTCCTCCATGTCTCCTCATGCAGGTCAACCTGCTAGCTTAACAGCTCCATAGGCAGGACAGATCTCTGTCTTTCCTCCCTTCTTTTTTCTTCCACCCTTTATCCCTTCTTCTCCCCACAGACCCCTTCTTTAGTGATGGTGTGGGTACCAGCCCTTTTCCAGTCTCCTTGAAACAGGGCTTAAACTTCAGTTCTGCTTCAACTTTCTGAAAACCCTTAGCAAAACACAGCTGAAAAGACAACCTTTGCAGCCACACTGACCATGCCACCCTGGGCTGCCTGTACCTTCTCTCAGCCTCCCTTGCATCAAACACAAGCTGTGAGTCTCCAGGGCCCTTTAATGCTTTATCTCTACTTTACTTCTAATCATACCTCTACTAAGTCATCACTGGCTTTTCTCTGCTAATGATTACAGCCGTTACTTCTCAGCTGTTAAACTCACAAACTAGAATCTTCAGTTTTCCTCCTCGTACCCATCGGGAACTCCCTGTCGAGACCTGCAAAGTCAGGCCTCAGTCCTGCTTAAAGCTCGACTTTACCACGATGCCCACCCAAAACCAGCCAAGTGCATGACAGTGACTAGGCACTGATGGACTGACTGGAAGACCGTAGATAGTGCTGCCCACTGCTGTCTCATTTTCACTTAGTTCTGCCATTGTTCCATCTCTATATACCTGGGTTGTAGAATTTTTCCCAGAAACTTTTTTTTTTCTGCTTACAAAGAATGGGCATAGCAAATATTTGCTTCATATGAAGAAAAAAACAAAACCAACCAACCAACCGAAAAAAAAAAAAAAAAAAGAAAACTGTATCTTAAAACAGAGAGCTACACAACCTCTTCCAGAGAGCTAAAATATATTTTGTAAGGGTAAGAAAATGAGTGAAGCAAATTGGCAGAGTGACAGAAAGAAAACCCACTATTTGAGATGCTGATGAGGAGGTTAAAGGGAAAAATCTAAAATTCATGGCATTATTCACTTCATTATAAATCTCAAACAAATCTAGGGGTACCAGTGAAATTATTCCAGATTTATCTAACTGAGAGACTGTGCAGGATACAATGCACAGTCCACAGTGTTTGACTTATCCATCCATAGAAAAGCTTCCATGCTACTTCTACCATCAAAACTCGGGAATGACAAATTACTACCATTGGTTAGTAGTTATATATAACAATAATAAAATAAAAAGTGCTTTAAGCCATGATACTAACAAATTTAGTCACAAAACACCCAGGAACAAGTCTCTGAGGGCTCTGCTCCTCTTGTTTTGCTTATGGATTCAACAGGTCTGTGAGGGTGTTTGGCAAGCAGCTTTATTGCTGCCACTGTTCTTGGTACAATGAAGAAAATCTGTTCTTGGTACAGAAAATGCCTCTCTCCGGGTCTGCTCGCTTTGCACAGGAGCTCGGGGATGGGGGAGCCCTTGTCCCCCTGCGATGGCTGCGCGGCACCAGCACTTGGATATTTAACAAGCTGCAAGGTGCAGCAGAGCTTCCAGGTCTTCACCATCACACACAACCTCCTTTGCTGCTTAGATGCAACAATAACAGAGTTCCTTAGATGCATCAACAAAAAAAAAAACTGCAAAGAATTCCTATCTGAATATGCAGAAACCCCCAAGGCTGAGTAAGGGTGCCTTAATACAAAGCAGTATCGCCAGGGAACTGTATCTGCGCTGGAAAGACAGCAGTAAAACCCACTTAGCCATGGATTGATACATTAACGAACAATTGGCAATAATTATTTCAATACAATGCTCCTGACCTGCATCAACGCTTCTTTTTTTCTCTAATCACCCTTTTTAAAAAGCTTTGCAGTTGATTTCCTAACCACACTGGCACTTAGTAGATTGCATTTTCCATTAATTCTGTATATAATAATAAGCATCACTTCTCTCTGAAACAGAAGTGTAAATGATGGGCCTTTTTTTTATATATATATTTTTTAAATGCTGAGAATGCAAACTTTGGGACTTTAGGCTCAGCAGAGCCCAACACATCTTGTGGACCTTTATTCTGATAAGACTTTGCTACAGAATGAGAGAATGCAGCCAAGTGTGGCAGGTGTAATTAAAATTGTGTTATGCTGCTGATCCAAAGGCAGATAAATCCTATAAGCATTAAATTGCATCAGTTTGTTAAAAAAAAAAAAAAATTGGCTGTTCATTTCCTTGTAAAAACTACATCAATTTAAGGACGGTGAAACTATAAATCTGAAATGAATTACAGTAGTTCACAAGTTCCTCAGAATAAACAGAGGTCTCTACGCTTCCCTACCAAGAGACTTAACGCTTTATGCAGAGTGCAGTGAACCAGTTTAATAACAATTACAAGCAGAAGGGATCTACATGCACAGATTGCTGACTGGTGGCATATTAATCCGTTTTCTTCCATCCAGAGTATAAAGTTCTTAATGGAAAAATACAGAGATTTTCGAGGAAAGAAGGTTAGAGGTTCAAATCAAAATGTTATGTATGTCATTTTTTCATTTGCCATTCATTGAAATAAATTAGATTAGGTGAAAGTAAGTCTTGCATCAAATGTCATGATGTGCCCAGGCATTCTGTTTGTTCTGATTTTAAATAAAATTTCTGGCTATCTTCCTCGTGTATTAATGGCAATATTTCATCATTAGGAGTCTAATCACAGTATGTTCCACACAGAATATTACAAATCAAAAGCCCTATTTACTTGTCAAATGGGCTTGCAAGTTCAAAAGGACTGGCCTTTTTTGGAAAAGTTACCCTTTTATCGCATTTATTGGTCTGTGAAATTCAGAGTAAAAAATCATCTGTTACAATCTTGCCTAACAAAAAATTAACACCAACACTTTCAGAGACAGCACAAATTACTCACAGGGCTGTACAGATAATGAGGAGAAACTGATGGAAACCACTTTACACATGCCAGCAAATTCTTGAATTAAAATCAGTAAGAGCCAGATAAAAAGGCAGTAGGTTTTAAGCTGAAGCCAGGCAAAGATGTTTTACCTTAGGAGAATCCTTGCTCTGGGAAAAAGAACTTTAGGAGCTCAGCTCCTACTGCTGAGCTGAGCAACCTCCATACATATATATGTGACTGCTTAGAATAACAAGAATATTATTTATTGTTTCATGTAGTACTTAAGTTTTAAGAATCACTAAGTATTAAGAATAATATAGAACAAAGATTATAGAGCAACGTGGAGGACAGAGGCGACGGAGCAGAGGTTGAGGGGCAGAGGATGTGCAAGTGAGAGCACCAAGGGTGGCTGGAGATGTACCAGCCACGACAGCATGGGTGGACTCACACTTTCCTTGCATTTTATTGCCAGGCCACACATTGTCTCAAATCTGCTCAGTTCTTTCACTGATCTTCCAACTAAAACAGTTGGCTACATCAGGATGCATAATACCAGCAGCTCCTAGGGAAGAAGACTGAAGTCCTCCATCTCCTCCTTTATTTAGACTCCCAAAGTTGTGGCAGCTAATGTTAAGGCAAAAGAAAATGGAAAGATGGAACTTCCTGATTTGGAAATTCTCATGTAATTACAACATTTTCCATTTCCAAAGTAAGTTCTAACTCTGGTGACTCTCAATTTCCTTCATGAAAATTAGATAATAAAACAGCTACCTAATGCTGGAGTCTGCTTACTTTGCCCTTATTTGTATTGCGATTTTTTTTTTCACACAAGCAACCAATTTCAGAAAAAGCTGCCATTCACTGCTATCTTTTTACTCCTATTTATTTGTCTCCTGGCAAATATCTGTCAAACCCTTAAGTATGTCATTTATTGCTGAGCTTTTAAAAACCATCTTTTCTTCAAATCTATGTTTTCATTTTACTGCCTCTTTACAGAATCCTTGTAGAGTATCAGTAAGAGCTTGTCTATGTATGACATTATTTATGGACAGAAGTAGACACATCTGCTTCCTCCAGGAATGATTCCACGCACGGATAAACCCAAGGGGATGCTATATTCTCATGCCATTCAGAGCAAGTTAGCGCAGTAAGTGATTAGAAAGTGCTTTGGGAAAAATATCTTGATCTCTTGTTTAGAATTAGACCACACTGATATTCATCTTCTGCTTCTTATCTCCATACCTAGGAGACATCTGAAACACTAGCGTGCCATTCCTGGAAAACATGTTTCAATATCCTTCTGAGAAGAGTATAAAAGGGTAAAATTTGGAGCATGAGTATTTCTAAGAGAGCGACAAGTTATCTTGAAATTTACTGGTTTTTACAAGCTTACTTTTCAAAACTGTTGACCATCTGGTATTACACACATATCTTAAGGTCACTCAGGAAAGTGAGTAGCCTATATAACCTATATTGCTATGTGCTATTTTGTTCTTATGCCCGGCATCATGTAAGCAGGGTGCCAACATTCAACATCTACTTCTCGTTGTAGTCAACAGGGTCCAGAATAAATAGTGCAGGCATCTTAGTAAGGCTGCAGGTAACGTAATCCAGCATGCACACAGAGGGGAGCATAGGCTTATATTCTGCTTAGAAATAAACTTGACTCACTTTGGGGTTTTTTCCAACTAGAAGACTACAAGAAGAGATGGAAATGGGAGAGAAGAAGTTTTCTCCCTTAAAAAATTCTAGGAAGCACAGAACAAATAAATTTGGGTTTGCTTTGCCTGTTCTTCACATTAGAAGGAGATGTGCTGGTGAAAGTATGCTTAAGAGCAATGAAGTCTTCCTAAAATGTATAGACTGGTGCTCTTACTTCCTCCCAGGAACTGTGATGGCTCCAGGTCCATGGCAAGGGGAGCACTGGTACCTATGGGGGGCACACGCAGCCTCCAGCCTGCATGGGGAATGGGCCACGACTGCTGAGCATGAAGCAATGCAATGGGGAGAACGCTGCGATGCTCAGCTTACCCCATGAAGTAATACTTGAACCATTCCTCGTTTTTGCTACAATCATTAACATAAAATCAATTTATGTTGTGACATTTTCAGTTCTTATTATGATCTCTGTCATAAGAAGGAGGTTTTTAATCCCCCATAAAGTCTGTAAGAGACAGCAGCATAATATGCACTAAATACATTATACATTTTCTAATATGACCTTTTCATGATTCTTCAGCCTGACTGTCTGGTCACTCCTGTTCTTTGGCTGCCTTGAAAATGCAAGAGGAACGGGTAGAATGGTAAATAATCAGAATGCTGAATCTTTAAAAGGTTAACTTCATACTGCAAGTGACTCTTTTATGGGTTGTATAAACTGTATGTTCATATTCCGCACTCCTAAGAGAAGCCAGAAGAAAAGTAAATGGCACATTACAATGGTGTTCTCATGACTGCGATAAAAATCACTGGGGAAAAGAATAACAGGGCTCTGTGATAGGTACTAATTTTATTCTACCAGCAGTTCATGTGTATTTATAGTGTGAAACAATCTCCTTCCTACGGAGGTATGGGGAGCTCTAGTCACCCTTCACCCCTTGAGAGCTCCAGACGCAAAATGATTTGGAAGTGCAAAGTGTATTACTACCCAATGCTAATCCCCCTCCTGCTGTTGTGGCATCTTTTTTTTTTGGTACGAAACCGAAAATTTAATCAAAAGTGAGCCTAGAACTCAGGACTTTTGTAAAGTAAGTAGCAGGTAATCCTCTTCTCTTGTCATTGTTTTCTGCTGTTGCATTAACTGCAAAGTGACCCAAGGTCCTGGGAGAAAGGAGAGCTTTGCAAGCGCTAAGCAAAAATAGGGAGAAGCCAGTACAGCCCCCTAAGGAGAAAACAGAGGATGTGACCAGTCGTCTGGATGGATTGCATTAAAACTACAGAATATCCTTCTGTCTCTCTGATAGAGTCCAGATATTACTTTCCTGGTAAGCAAACACTGTAATTCTGCCAGGAAATGGGATTGGAGAGGCTGGCTGAGAAATGAGGTCAGTTCCCCAAAGGATTTCAGTAGCAAAAAATCTTCTAAGGCCACTGGCCAAGAAGTTAAAAGAAAAACATCACCAGGAGTAATAAACGTAGCCCCACAATGAGTTTATAGGTATAAAGAAATAGGGGAATGTCGGCAATGATGTCAAACCAATTAATTTCAAATGTGGGGGAATCTACATTGTGAAAATGTGGAAGTTGACTACAGTGTGCCCCTCAAAGGAAACTCCTTAGAAATGAGCAAAGAAAAGGAGAAAATTATAAAATGGGAACCTATAAAGAATCCTATCAAAGAGGAAGGGAACTGCAGCTGTAGGTAGAAGAGGGTCTCTGAAAATGAGACCCTAGAAAGTTTGCTGGAGGTCCTGACTAAGAAGCTCCTAAAAAAGCTCTAGTGCTTCTTCCTAGTTATTCATCCTAAGTATGAGAAATTGTGTTCTACCAGAAACTCATAATCAAGTAAACTTTCTGCTCGTGTGCCTATAAAAACTTTCCAAAGGAGGAAAAAAATCCATGACCGACATAGAAAGAAGTTACTGTCTTTTTCGCTAAAATGGCAATGATCTCTATTGCTCTGTAGCCCAGAAAGCAATAAAGAGCTGCTAAGATTAATTAAACTCTGGAAGGCATCTGAAGTGTTTAATCAATCACCAGTGCTGTTGGTTGCCACTATACCATGCACAGAGATCATTATATGGCAACCTGAGTTAACTGCAAGGCATTTGTAATACAAGAAGGGCATTGCTTGTCTGGTGTCCATGTCTAGTTTCAGGTGTTAAGGACCTGCCTTTTCAGACTATTTGATTACTGTTAAGAGCCTCACTTCACTCTAACCATTCCCTTCATCTGCGGTGCTCAGCGTTTCTGCTGAAGAGCCTCGCAGTTTCAAGCAAGGTACTTGAAAAGCTAAAAGATGTGACCCTTTGTGGAAAAGCTGGCTTAGCAAGACGGGCAGCATTGCAAAGAAACACAGGGCCAGGAGTTCTTTCTATGTGACTCTCCATTGCTTAATTTTCTCCCCGTTTCCTCCCCTTCCCCACAACTTGCTGCCTCACGTGCTTTGCAGCTTTGGACAAACACGAGGCAACTGCTGCCTCCTCTACTGTGCAACCTGATATACGGCCAGAACAGCTCTTGTACTGAACGAACAAAGGATGCTATGGACTAAATACTAAACCAGCATGTAATGAAAGTCTGTATCATAAAGTATACTGAAAAGGGGCTGAATTCATCCTATCTGAAAGACTGACTCAGCAAATTCTCTCACACATTTCTCTTCGAAAACCAAGCAGTGATTTGAGAATGAATTCAACTACTAAGAATTTTAAGAATGCATTCAGGAAGCTTGATAAGCTTCCGCTCTGAAATGTTCTTTTCTTGGAAAACGAGAAAATGTGATCTTGCATAATGCATAATTCAAGTGTGAGATTAAAAAAAGAGAAACATGGAAATGAGGCCATATACTAATCCTGAACTTGTTAATAGGATGTTTACTTTTACCTTCCATAATCCACTTTAATGATGCTTAGCATCTGCCTTTAGAGGAGCTAGGGGAATAAACCACACAACCATTCTCATTTTCTATGATAGCCATCTACAGAATCTTAAATCTGCATTATGGCAATGGAAAGGGTCACTTTTCCTTTGAATTGGAGTGACCTGAAGTGCTGTAACTCCCTGCTCTTTCAGAGATGATCTTATTTCTACAGAAAGGAGCAGGGCATCAGACTGTGAACACGCCAGAGCAGGTCCCCAGGCTGGTATAAATCAGTGCTGACTTTATTGGAGCGATGTGGATTTAGAGCAGCTGGAAATCTGGCTTGCTGACCATCCGGAGAGCACTAAAGCAACTGACTGCTCTGCCATTTAGGGAATTCCTCTGCATATAGGTATTCCCTGCATCTTCCATCACGGTCCTGGCACCCGCCAGACCTATATGAACGGTACAAATCACTGCTAATGAAAAGTAATTGAAATGGTTTGGTGTTTTGTCAGTTTAGCAACCACAGTTCAGTTTGGAAGGGTCACTTGTGTACGGGTTGTTGAGTTGTTTCTACACTCCGAATGTAACTTTAAAAACTTTAAAAAGGAGAATAGTCCAAACTGACAGGGCATGTGCAAGATTACAAATAATCATCGCATAAATCAAGCAGCCCCAAACCCTGCATTATGAGACTTCTATGTGGTAAAACAGGAGGAGGAAACAGATGGCACAAATACATCTTAAAACAGGTATTTCACAGGTTATAATCATCTCTATTCACATGGCCAGTGAAAATAACACAATATTGTGGGATAGATACCTTGCTTTTTGCCTCTGCTGTGACTTCCTTTTCTTGCTGTAGCCTGATTTGAGAATCAAATTCCCTGTGCATGAAATATTCCCATTTGTGGATAACCTAAGACCATTAAACAGGATGAACAGCACTTTCAGATGGACAGACTGGCCCCCAGCAAAGACTGAAGACAGTCCAATCCCAAAGCGTCCCAAAAGTCTAAAAACCAAACCAGGCAGCACAAAAGAGCACATCTGCGACACCATTATAATGCACCAAGGACTCCAACAGAATGCTCTTAATGGCAGATTTGAAGTCTATTCAAAGTAAAACAATCATGAAAAGACTGAAAAAAATAGATGTTTTCCATAACGCTAATACCGCTCATTGTATACTGTATGTCAAGTATTCAGAGCACTATAGTAAAAACATCAACTCCCTTTCATGATATGGTCAAAGCGTGATTTCTAGGGCAGAGGAGTGAGAATCCTCACTGCAGCTTTTTGGAACTGGTTACCACGCACTTCAGCAGCGAGAAAATGCTCTTTCAGGAGTGATCTGAATTGCTGACATGGGGGATGCCGGAGTTAGATAGCACTCTGTGACCCTGAAGGCTAATCTGTCCCAACACTGCTGATGTTCGGAGCATCTCTGAGCGCTCCTTAGATTAGTCCAGTGCAGAATAAGAGAAAAGTTGGTTTGCTTCCCTGCAGCTGCCTCCTGCTGCCCCTCTTGGCCAGAATACATCAGAATTTGAATGGCACAACGGCAGGTTCACCCTAAAGGAGCAGAGAGGTTCCACGGGCACCTTCTGCAACCTGGGGAGATAAAGCACTGCAAGAGGAAAAGAGCAGATGCCCAGCACCACTCAGGAGAACATGCACTCCTATTTCTCCAGAGCCCTCTTCTAGCTACCCAGGATTTGTTGCTATCTGCTTAAAAATGTGAATAGAGTCTAAAATATAGATGCAAGGGCCATCTCTGAAGTGTTGTGGGTACTGCAAAGCCTTTCCGAGCAAGCTGAGTTGTGTACCAGCCAAATGATGGCTAGCAAAAAATTACTGGTATCATGGGAAGCCACAGCCCTCCTGGGAAGAAGAGGCTGCCTACTGTTATTATTGTTATTATTATTTGGCATACAGTTTGTGTACTGGAAAATGCAGCTTTGAGAAGATCAAACTCATACCCAAATTGCGATAGACAAGCTGGAGCACCAAAATGTGGAAATTAAGCACACTCATTTCCAAGTGATGTCTCTGCTTCACAAAAGCTGTCAGCTTTAATTTTTGAAGAGCTGTTTTAAAAAGGTCTTCTGCTTCACCAAGAAGTATTACCCTCCTCCGAATCTGAGTTTTCCGTATAGTCAGTAAACTCAAAAATCAACTATTTTCATTGTGCTGGTTTTGGGGGCAGAAGAGAAGCCAAGTACCTAAGAAAAGCAAAGAGGAATTAAAGGGAGGGTGAGGCAGAATAAATGAGGACTTTATGCTTACAAAAGAGCTGATTGCTACTTGTGGAAAGTAACAAGAACAGCTGGAAACACGAGCATTATACAAAAACCCTAGGCCGTGTGTAGGTATACCAGAGTTATAGGGGTTATCTGAAGGAAGAGTTACACATGGGTACAAGCAGGGACAAGTAAATGGAATTTGTTAAGGACTTTTTGTAACCTGGCCACACATCATCCCTCCAACCAAATGTTTGCATGAAAAATGAATCATTTGGTGCAGATTTGCATATTACTATCCCACAGTTACCCGTGAAAGCCAGCAAGCTGAGCTTAACTTCACATCTGGGTATTCTGAAGGAGAAAGAGAAGTCATTTACAAACCCCTGGCCATTATGCCTTATTAAAATAAATTTTCCTAAAAGCACTGAATATTTTCAGTGGTTTGCCTTATGGCATTCTGACTAGCATTTCCACTGGAAGGTGTATATCCAGCTACTGCGTAAATGCCAGTCTAAATTCAAGCCTGGCTCTTTATAGCCTGTCTAACAACCTGCTGGCTGACTGGATCTCTTCTGGCTACTTTCTCCCCCTCTTATTCATTGCAACCTACAGCTAAGGACATTTTTCATACCGCAGTCCCATGGAAAAAGACTCATACAATCTTTCCAAGGGCTTTCATACTTGCAATTGAGAACCCTATCTTTGTCTCCTCGGGGAAAGAAACACTTCTGAAGAGCCTTTGGACTTCTAAAATGACTTAAACACAATGGCCATGCTAGGAATAAGCAAATCAGTTTTCTGCTTCTCCCAGAAAAGTCTACAGTGAGGAGTCTGCATTTTATGCGCTCTTGTACAAACTCATCTGCAGCTTTTTTGTTTTATTGCTCACATGTCCTCAAGGGAAGCCAATTTCTCTTTCAAGCAGCAGGGACCTCAGTAGGTTGGAGCATCCGATTGCTAGAGGAGGGTTTACTTTGCTTCTCGTCATGCAGATGTGGAGCACAGGCCGGTGTCAGAAGAGCAGAAACGAGAAGGACAAAAGCAAACGGCAGCTACGCTGAGACTGTGAGGAGCCTGGAGACAGGTATATTCTCATAACTGAATTAGGGTAAGAAAATACACTGGGCAAAAAGCTGCCAAGGAAAACTCTGTGTCATAAGGCATGTTGAGATTTGTCTTGACATCATCTCATATAGGGGACTATAGTAGAAAAACACGTAATATTCCTATTTACACCTCTTGTTTAAGAAAGATCGATCCACTTTGTTAACTGTCCATTGAGCATATACACACAATTTGCCTCAAAATAAGAACTCCATTATTTCACAGCTAGAAACCAGAAACTTTGCTGGCACTCTGGATCCTGTGAAATAAGCTTCTGAACTTCCTCTTTGCCTACCTACTTGAAAAATAAGAGATAGCTCCATCTAACCTGTGTTGGGTATTCCAGAAGTCTGAAATACAACCCATTTCACACGTATTTGTGCCTTTGAAAAATCAGTAGAAAAAACACAAGGTAGTTTCCACTGCTGATGGTGCAAGACAAACACTATATTTAGCATTAGCAAAAGAGTTGGCCATATAGTATTCTTACATACATAAGCAGCTCTGACAGAGAACTGGTCCCTTACCTAGCCAGACTTTAGATTATGTGCAGCAGATTATTGTGCATAATTTAAGAGGGAAGAAAAAGCAAACCAATCCTCAGTAATTTCCCATCACCTTGGAAATATATATTACATCAAGTAACCACAAACTCTTCAGACATTTTTACAAATATTTACAAAAGATTCCACAAGAAGTCTTTATTTTTTCCCCAGAAACTCCAATTACAGAAGGATTATTTGCAATCCTAAAATGTAAGTATTTAGAAATATAATTACTCCCCATGACATTGGCTGATAAAAAACCACCCTGCCAATCAATCGACCAACCAAATACAAGTAACTTGCAAACCTGCTAGCTGTCTGCTGTGAAAGGAAAATATAATCTCTCTTAATAGCAAGTTACATGTGGGAGCCACTCTGTGGCCTTCAATAGCCCTTAGAGACTGACATGCAAATCCAGCACTGCTTAAAATATAAGAGGTTTTAATGCAATTCTGAGTGCCAAGGTCAAGAGGAGGAGTCTGTTCTTGAACCCTCATCTTTAACAGCTCTATTTCAGCATGAAATAGAGACGCCGCATATCACCAGGGGCTGAATTTCTTCTGAAATGCAAAAACCTCTCCTGCCAATGAATCTTCTTCTGAGGCACTTAATATATTGTTTCCACTTGCATCTTCTTTACCGTTGCTCATTTATACCTGCACTTCACTGGCACCCACTATCTTCCCCTCATTGAGAGCACCGTGGTTCATCAGCTGCTTCCCTAAAGCACCAAACAAATTGTGCTCTATGTGTCCTGAGAACGCAGCCAAGTGTCCCGTGTCCCCAGCCCCAGCGCATCGCTGCCACCACCATGGAGATCACAGCAGCCCAGGAGCTGAAGCTCCTCCATCACCTTCACTACGGTAGGTTTGGTAAGGAAAAAATACAAAAGAGAAAACGTTATTCTGTATTTTATATAGAAAAATATAAGATCATTAAATAATGATTTAATAGACACAGGTCAAAAAGCAGAGCTAGATGAGGAGAAACAAAACGTGCGTGGACAATGACTTCGGCACGGTTGCCTTTGCAAGAGAAGAGCACCGACCGTGGGAAATGGTGCCACGAGCTCCCGTTTTCCAAATCTCTTAAAAGCTCCAGATATCATTCCCTTTCCTCAAACCTCTCATTCATTTTACACCCTAAACTATATGACTTAAAAGCATCTACAAAGTTATGTGCAAAAGCACACTCCTTTGGATTTAGTGCATACTAAAAGAATTGCCTTAAAACTGTTTTTATACAATCATTTAAATACCTAAACCAGGCTAATATCTTCTCTAAAGTGGCCATAATGCAGCTTTTTAAAAGTGCCTTTTGGCGCTATAAAGCTTCTGGGAGATGACACTTTTTATTTTGTCTCTCTATCAAGCACAAAGTCCATGACAGGAGCTGCTTATCTTCAGATGGAGCCAAAGAAAGAAAATTGGGGGAAAAAGAACCCCCAAATACAAAGTGCCAAGTGTTTGTAAGGATTAGACTTTAAAGTCTAGTTGAGTATAGGATGCCTTCACCCATGCTGGGCTGTGGTGGGACACGAGGGTCTGCAAAGTGACACCGAATAGTTGGACCACCGTGCGTGATACCCTCCTCTGGCTCTCTCCTAGTTGAGCAGGAAACCTCCTCGGATGCACTTTGCTGCTCTGAATTTACAAGAGAGTCCAGATGACGCCCTAGAAAAGTCCTGTAAAACGTTATCAATATTTCTGGAAATGCCTCTCCTGACATTCCGAGGATTATGTGAGTCTTTATCACTGCTGTGTCACATTGCTCGGAGCTTTTTGGCGATCACTGAGGTCATTTTCCCCTTTAGCCATTTCTAACCAACGAGCTCTTCACTTGCAGCAGATGTTCGTATTATTAAATCCCAAGCGTATAATTATGCACTCGGTGCTAATGAACTTCTTCCCAGCGCTATTGCTCCAGTTCTCAAGGACATCCACCGGCAAACACAAAAAGGAACTTGTCATTTCTAAGAAGCGTGAAACACTGGCCAGTATTTTTACAGTCAACTTGACTTCTTCTCACAAAAACACAATCTGAACAGATACCGCTTCTTCCCACTTGCCTCTTTATTGAAAAATCTATTTTAATTATTCTTTCCCTTCTGGTTACCAGTATCCTCAAAGGTAGCTAGCTGTATATACTATAGAGCAGTCACCATATGTCTTTCCTCCTCATATACTCCAAAAAAAACCCACCCAAAACACTTTAAAATTATATTCTCTAATAAAAACAAACTGTACTTTAAAATTTGGATCTATTTGAGGGTTGAGAATTTCTTTCTTGTTCATGCAATTTTACTAAATCAGGGCAAGCAGCTGATATCTAAACTTCATTTAATAGTCTCAGATATAGAAGGTAAGGACGGGTATGAAAGGTTAATTTTAAATGTCCAGAATGATACTGTTAATATGTAAAATGACAGGGAAGATCCAAGCTTACATAAGACAGTAGAGTTTTGTGCTTCTAGCAGTCTACCTCATTCTTCCTTACCAAGCAAGAAATTTATAGGTAAGACGTTTCATCTACTGGAGACGTCTTCCAGCGCCTTTCCAGCTCACCAGGCTTGGAAGGTAGGATTGAAAACAAGGGAGGCTTTTGCAATGCTGCAGTTTGCATCTTTAGCTCTTGGGTATGAAAGGAAACAGAAGAAGAAACCTCAAGGTTTCTGCAAAACTTCCCAGTGAACGTGTATTTTTTTCCAGCGTGCAGAAAGTCCTCCAATGATACCTGGGCACTGTGGTTTCTGCAGACCAAGTGCACGGTTTTAAAGTCTTTTGTAGAAAACATGTAACAGACTGAGGAAACTACTGTATATAACTACTTTCTTAACTGCACCGCAGAATTGTGCCGTTTTCCACCAGGAACCCCGGGCACATCCTTCCTGACAGGAGGATTTACAGGGATCAGCAGCCACACATCGCAACTGCTTGACAAATCACATCCAAAGAGAAAGATATATATATATATTTTATCACCTTATATGCCCCAATGAGACCTATTTTGGGTCACCTCAAGTGAAAATATGCATTTTAAAAGCCCCTTCCCTTCCTACTTTTCCACACTGTGGATTCTCCATGAATATCTGCAAGCTTTAGCTCCCGTTTCTATCACGAGGGATCACCGAGGCCCTCGTAACTGCAAGTCCCTACCTGAAACACCTGTGACACCACGTTGCTTTACCCAGTTTTCATTTTTCCCGTTGACAGGGACTGTCTGATAAGTGAAAACTTGCTGTTCCCGACCGTCCTCGCAATTTAGGCAATAAGAGAAGCTCTGCCTGTCGTCTGCGGCTGATAACACCGAGGTCCCCGCTGCCATTGTAAACAAATTGAGAAAATAGCACAAGATGATACGAAAAAATTACCTTCCGACAAGCGAGATGGAGCCAAGACCATAATTTATTAAATCCAAGAGCATAGTGATTTCACTCTGAAGGGAAGCAATTTTATAAACAAAACAAAACTGGTTTTCTGTACACGCACCTACGTGAATGGCCGCAGATTCTTCTCCACTTGGTGGAACAGAATATTAGAAAATTGTAATTAAACCGAAGTGGGAAAATTGCCACAAGGTTTAAAGAGGAGGCTCAGCCATAAGCCCAGGCAATTTCTATGCTTATTAGAAGTTTATTTAGAAGCTGTTAGGAATCTGATAAAAGCAAGTTTGAACATTTGCAGAGGATGCGACCATCCATGCGAGTCCCATGGGCTCATCCCCAGAGCGGCTGGACTCCACGAGTGGGAATTTTGAGCGATTAGCTCCAGGCTTTGGAAGTCGAGCCCTTATCTCCGAAATTATCTCAGAAATGAGGAGATACATGTATGGTTTAACACAGAAGTCAGAAACAAGCCTGGCTGGTGGCCAGGAAGCTGCTCCAATATTAACCTTCATTCCTTACGTTACAGGATATTTTAGTGTGTGTTTTCTCTGTGGATGATGGATCCTTGTCTAATGGAAAGGGACCTGAGCCAAATCATCGAGATTTTAATAGCTCACAAAAGCAGACCTCACTTCTCATTCTAGCCCATCTCTAAAGACAGGTGCCCATGTTAGCAGAAAAAAACAATTTTTTTTTTGATTTACACACAGTCTGTTAAACCAAATGACAAACCCTGCAATTCCGAGGAGGAAAACAGAGGTACAGACCTCCCTGCTGGGACCTGAGAGATGTCAGTACATAACCTATATGCTTGGGACGAGGTGGTGGTATCTCATTTACCATTTCCCTTCTTTTGCATTAACAAACCAAACAGGCCATGAGAAACCAAAGAACACAGGACTAATTTGACCCAGTGATGTGAAGTAACAAACTACCTGGAACAATCACACAGGCTCTATTTCATATTACTTTATACCACTGTAGACTTGGAGTCCTACCAAAGGCAACAGGGTCAATAGCACTGATAGTGTTTTTCCAGACGTATATTGCAACAACGAAAAACAGAATTTAGGCCTGAAGATACTGAAAGAAATAAGTACCAAACTCAGAAAAAGATGCATCTGAAATTTTAGAAGTCTTACTTTCTCCTTGTATTCAAAAGGCTTCTTTTAATTCTAATTTTTTTTCTCCTCACACTAGGGGAGTTTCGGCTTAACGCAGCAGTGATAAGCACCATAATTTATTTCACTGTCAGGTTTCCGGAGATTTAGTCAAACTTGTCCTGTATTAAATATTTGTGAAACATCACCAAACTGCAGAAATCAATATCTACAAAAAAAAAAAAAAAAAAAAAAAAAAAAAAAAAAACCACCCTCTATGCATCCATTCTTATTTATTTGTTTGTGTTTTATGACGAGTGCAGTTTTAGTGCTCTAATTATCATTATCAGCACAAATGCACCTGCTGCTTCCTGCCACTGTTCCTATTAACGCAACGCGCCACTTCAGTAGCTTTCTGTTGGCAACCCCAAATCAAATTACTCCTCGTCGGAAAATTATTGCTGCTCGCTGCTGCTGAGTGTTTACTGGGCCTGTCATTTTCCAACCTTTTCTTTGTGGTTAAAGCAAAAAAAAAAAAAAAAAACAAAAAAACACCCAAACACTATGTTTAATGCGTGTTTGTGAAGCTCTGGTTGTCGCCAAGCCAAGTCTGGCCTTAGGTGGGTGCACTGGGTGACCATAGGATCCGTCAGGGGCTGCTGGTGACACCCTGAGCCCCACTAAGCCAAATCTCCCCAGTTTCAAGGGGAGATGGTGCTGGGGTGACCCAAGCCTGCCTGCTCATCTGGAGTGTGCACCGAGCGCGTCAGGGCTCAGCCAAGGGGACAGCAACACGGTGGCCCCAGCAGACATCACATTTTTTTTTTTTTTTTTTTTTTTTTTTTTTTTCTGGATGTTGTTTTTCCCTCTGTGTCCCCAAAGGATCTTCTCCCAGAGCTTTGCTCTGCTCCAGCCGAGCATCTACAATGATTTCTTGTTATTAAGGGCTTGCCTCATACAGCGAGCTGCTAAGGATGCAGCATGGCCTTAAAAACGCTCTTTTAAGAGATGTCGGGAGGCTTTGCAAACCCTCCTGCCTGAAATCTAATTACCCGCGGCACGGTTATTTTTATGCTGTTCCTGTCTCCGGCAGCGGGCCGGGATTAGTCTTTATCTGGTGATGATGAGGAGCGTCGCCGCTCCTGTCCCGGCGCAACCCGGGGCGGGTGCCCCGGCTCACCCGTGCCTGGCTTTGCGCAAAGCCCGCGGCCGCGAAGCCGAGCCCAGCGCTCTCCTCCTCTTCCTCCTCGCTCCTGCCCTGCTGCTCACACCTGCTGCAGCTTGATGCAACCCAAGGAAGCTCTTGGAAAGATCACGCTGCTCAAGTGACAATGAGCCCGTGGAAGGTGGCATTCCCAGCTGGACATCCCTCTGGGGTGTGCTACGATCCAAGCCTTGGTGCCCATCTTCCAAACCTTGGGGCCTGATGAAAACGCAGAGGGATGCCTCAGAGAGGACAATGCTGTCCCTGTTTCACGTTCATGTCAAAGCAGGATTCAGGTATATATCTGATAGCCTGGGGGAAGTAATGGTTAAAAGCAAAAATATGGTTTTGTATGGGGAAATTGAAATTATCACCTGGTGGCGAGGAACATTTGGGTATCAGAGGTTCACGCCTGAATTTATTCTTCAAAACTAACAAAGCTTTTGGGGCTGGTGATTTTGCTGCACAACACAGCTCTGGCAGCAAACGCAGCAGTTTGCAGAAAATGTATTTGATTTCTACTGTAAGACAAGGCCTGTAGCTATTTACCG
Source organism: Nothoprocta perdicaria (assembly GCF_003342845.1). Lineage (NCBI taxonomy): Eukaryota > Metazoa > Chordata > Aves > Tinamiformes > Tinamidae > Nothoprocta > Nothoprocta perdicaria. The sequence goes on from NW_020455754.1 coordinate 9,870,688, forward strand.
AGCACAAGTATCCCTCAAATTAGTCATGGGACCACATCCACCAAAGCCAGGGGACCTCCTCAGTCAAGCAGAAATTCCCAAGTACAAGTTACAAGTTTTTGCAGGGATAAGATTCAATTGACAGCACAAGTTGAATCCTAAATCAATAATTAAATCTTTTTTTATTTCTTTCTATTTTCAGTTACTGAAGAGAGCAAAGAAACCTGCATATTCAGCTACCACCTCAGGAAAAAGTGTAACTTTTCAAAAAATTACAGGGAATTAATTCATAAATCTAGAAAAATGCACTGGTTGAAAATAATAGTTTTATTTCAGCTTTAAATCTAACCACATCTAGTGCATTTTTTTCCACTTTTCTTTTCCCAATATGACTAACACTCTATGTTCATGAATGACTATGTTCTGCATTCTTCCTTCTCCTTCCAAGGAATCCAGATATCAAACTCTATTTTTTTTTTTCAAAAGAAGGCATATCAAAAACTGCATAAAGGGAGGGAAGATGATTAGATAAACTCTTGGCAGTCACTTATGCGAGACCTATGAGAGCCAGAGAACCTTTGCACCTCTAGGTAAGAATAGCAGCTAACAGCAGGACAGGATGGGGCAATACTTGGCACGTGGGGATGCAATTTGCCTTCCCATTCTACCTTTTCCTTGCTTTCCTGCAAATATCACAAGATTTTTTTTGAAGTCATCTGGCCCGTGAGTTGATCTAGATAATTGAAGGGAATTTTTGTGTCTTCTGGAAAGTGCCACATTTTTAAGGTGTTGGAGCTATTTATGACAAGACCTCACAAGGTCTGTCCTAACTTGCTAACATTAACCTAGAAGATTTAGCAAGTGTTTCTCTCTCCAAGGGTATTTTTTTTTTGACCACCAGCAACTGCTCTGCATGATGACTTGTTTGTACATCATGGAAATTCATCTGCTTCTGAAATGCAGCAAAGTCATTAATAATATTTGGCATGTTTTGGGGGTTAAATTACACTGACTGCAAAAGCATTTCAGTGAATTTGGAGGGGAGTGGTAGCTACTACTGAACACTTCATTACATGTAACTAGCCTAGAAATCAATGCAAAGAAGATGCCTGATTTGATGGGAATGTAAGTGATGTAATTTCAGATTCACCTAAATAGCAGTGATATCTATTGCTTGGTTAAAAATCCAAACAGCTTTTGAATTGCTCCGTTTAAAATGCTTTAGGCTGATTGCATTTTCAAAATGAACATTTCAAAACTGCATTTTCAAAGAGTCGGGTCTAGGGGCCTCTCAACCAAATCGGAGTTTCTGAGGTCTCTTTTGCACTGTTAAGAAACATCAACCCTTCTCCTGTTGCACCTTCCTTATGATTGCCAGCAGCCATTGAGGATGGACACGCTACTCAAAATTACAAACACAACTTTAAAATGCTTTGTTGCTGCAAACATCTATAGTAAAGCCTTTTTTGTGACTGCTGATGCTTTCAAGTTATTTATGTGGGACTACTTGCTGCTCTGGCTTGCTCTGGAGTTTAATATAAGGGAAAGCAGAAATGAGTTCAAAGTACAAGTCTGTAAATGAAAAGCAGATTTTGTATTTTAGTGCGGTTGCAGCTCCAGCACAATGTTGTGTCCTCAGTGGATGATACAATAGGTCAAAGACTCAATAAAACCTACCATGAGATTTGTGAGCTTAGATTTTTACAAATTGGACTCTCTTTTCCTTGCCTTGGAAGCATATTCCCAAAGCACATCCATTATAATGTATAGCATGAGCGTCAACAAAAGCACTGGGCTAACTGAGATGGGGAAGATTCTGGCCTGGAAAAACAGCCTCAGTAATCCTGCCCTTTGCTGCAGGCCGGGAAGGAGCACGTTAGTGCTGCAGCACCCACTGCTCGGGCTCGGCAATCCTGTCTCTGCTCCGCAGGCACATTCCTCCTCCGCTAGGGAAGGCTGCCTCTCGAGATAAAAGGGTTATTTTAACTTTTGAAATTCCCTGTAAACAAAAATTTTAAATCTTTTTGATTTACCATTCCTCGAGTTTGAGACTCAGGCAGTTCTTTAAAAATCAACCTCAAAATTTGCTGTTGGAAAAGATCTTTTCTCAAAGCTAAAGCCACAAAGGGAAAAATCTCTGGCGTTACTAAATCAAACCCAGGAACTAATTTCAACTCAGCCACATTTGTGACTCATACTTCATCATCATAAACTTTAAAGTGATGCACTCTGCAGTCATGAAAACTTGCAAATAGCAATTTTAAGCTGAAATATTTGCCGAAAGTGGATTTCAAAGGAAAGAGTTCATACCAAGACCTGAAATTCCTTTAGCTGCCAGTCACGCAGCCACAAGATGTATTTCAATTCATTTGGGAAAGACGACTATGATTTTTGTGAATAAACTTCCCACACTAAGTGCTCCTTTTCAAGGAGAACGGAGCATTAGCCCTTCTCATCCATTTCATCCCACTGTAGCATGGTAAATGCTACAGCTCAGATCCTAAAATATTCCCTTTTACAAGGGTACAAGGCAGGTTCTAGACCAAGCCGGTCCAGAGCTATTCCTCTAAGTTACAAATATTCCCTTGGGGATCTAACCAACAGTCAGTATAACTGAATATATTTTCTTCTGCTTTCCATGCACCTAACCCTTGCCTTATCAAGATAACAGCATTCCCTTATAAGCTGCCTCGGACATTTCTGCTAGGTCATTAAGGCACAAGTGCTGCCACTGGAAATCCATGTTTCCCAAGAGCTGCCGCAATTCCTGCCCGATGGTGATTTTCTACAGGGATGTGCTGCACACTCGGCTGCAAATCTCTCCCCTTGCCAGTAGGTTTGCAGGAACCTGGCCGGGTTCTTTTGGCTTCCAGGGAGGTCTAGTGACTCCGGCTGGTGCCAGCTGGAGCAGGGATTTAAGATAATTGATGCTGCAGGATTTGAAGGAAGTACATGAAAGCCACCAGACAGCATTTTGCACCTTAAATAACTGCCTATGTAAACATAGGTGCCACTAAAAAAGTTATCAGTTATCAGTACCAGTCCAGCACTCTTTTGCTGAAGTTGCATCTTGATTCGTTTTATAGCTTGGATAACATGGTGCACATGCTCCAGAGGGGCAGCCAAGCTCAGCGTGTGATATGGTTGATCCAGAAGCCAGTGGCTTTCCTGGAAGCACGTTCTAAAGCTGCGGTACTGCTGTGAATAATGAAGGTGATCTCGTGTTTTGATAAACCAAAGGAATCTAAACGGGCCTCAAAAAGCGAGGCACATTAATGCTTGTCTTCCAGTAGTATCACAGCAGAATCCTGTTTTCTACTTCTCACACAACTGAACTAAATTCATTTAAAAAAATGAAGAATACACTCCTGCCACCTCACCAGATTTACCTATACAGTGCAGAGCGATGCTGTTGCCATTTGCCTTCCAAGATAACCATTCTGGAGTGGTTTTCTCTCACTAGATTGTATGTCATTTTATTAGCTCTTCCATAACACCAGCCACCACTACACAAGGAATTCCACATTTTCCCACCATTATTAGTCTTGATTTTCAACATCTCTGCAGAGTTGTTTTCGATGGAGCACAGGGGAGAGGGAGGCAACACAGCTCAGGCAATTGCTGCCTTTGAGCACATACATTGGGACGGTTTTTCTTTGATGCTGCTGCCAATTCCATTCACAGGCATATAAAAAAAAAAGGTCATGACATTTAGAATAACAGTGCTCTGGAAATTAAATGTGCCTTTACATTTTTAATTTCTGAAAGTAATTTATCATAGAATATTTGAATATGATTGAACGAGTGGGTAAAGATTAATGCAAACTGCCTTCAAATTGGAAGTTCGCAGGCACATATATTTAACCTTGTTGTATAATAGGCATAAAAGAGTTTATGCATTTCCATTCTGCTGGAAGCATGCACACTGTAATTCTGCTTAGTATTTTTCCACTGACATGTCTATATGAGGCACGTGGCTTAGCTCTCTATCATTTTCTACTTAAGATTATGCTGTACTTGAATGGCTTTCACAAACTTGGCATCTAAACAAGAAGTAGAAAGTCTCTCCAGCCTACACGCCCTTCTATATCAATTTTATTGTATTATCAATCAACGTATTGATTTTTTTATACCAATTCAGCATCATCAATGGTACCAAGGAACTACATGACAGAAATAAAAGTTTTTAGGTTAGGACTAGAGAAGACACTAGAACACCAAGTAACCAAAATGCCAGTCAGAAGCTCCAAACTCAGAGATCCAGAGGTCTGAAGAAGGGGAGACCACCCTAGTGATGCTGTGACCGGGGGGGCTTCGCGGCCTTGCACTTGCCCCATGCACATCAACTAAGACAACATGGGGAGATTCTTTCTGCAAAACCAGGCAACACCACTTGCTGAGCAAAGAGGGGAACCTGCATGAAAGACACACTAGTTAAGAGTTTTCCTATGGCCAGCACCTGGAATTTACAGTTCTCACAAAAACCTGGCTACCATCCAGAGTGTAAAGGGCAGACTGATGGCACAGAAATATTCGGTTTGAGACTCCCTTGTGCTCCACAGGCAGCTGAGGAGATAGAGTTTGAAGAGAGAAGCCTGAATAAGTAAGCTTATGGAAGTCCTAATTGCTATTACTGGCAAGTTCAGACATCAGGAGGAAAAATTCAGATAAATTGGGTTAGAACAAGCCTTCTTTATCGATTATTTGAGTCTCAACAGGAAAATCTTTTGTGGGCACTTATCTAATGAAGTCCATGGAGGTTTGCCCACTGACACAGCGGTTCAATTTGCCTCCCTAGATTTATGTGGCCAGATACCGTTTTGCTTGCTGAACACACAGCAAAGACCTACGAACTGCTTGGCTGCAGATTAACCAAGCAAGCATCTAAAGAGGACACAGGGCTTTTTTGTGTATGTAAACTTTCATGTTCACCTGTACACCTGCACCAGCATGTTGCCTAGGATGCTATAAAGCAGGCTCAGGAGCAGTTTCTTTGCTCACAATCAATGCAGGAGACACCTAGTATAATATTTTGACAAATTCAATACACACTTGTTGGATATTTCCCTTATGTCCTGGGTGACTGGGCTCCTTCCAGAGGGCAGGAGCAACGTTGCAGAGCACCCACTTCATGCTATGATGAAGATGGCAAACTTGAGGCTGTCATTTAATGGCCTTTTCTCGCTGCAAGTCTCCAGTGCAGTGGCATGAGTCCTGTTAACTCAAGGCTGGTCGCAGGAGAAAGCATTGAGGGAAACTGCTCTGCACATTGCCCCATCCATTAAATTAATGCTTTCTTGGCTCGAATTTCGAGCCAGGCAAAACAAGAGCCTGGTCTTCAGAATACACATACCCTGTCAAATTGCGTTTATCAAGATAAGGGTTATTAGAATCTTTTTTTTCTTGTGTGAATGAAATTGTAAGCTTAAAATGTCACTGAGGATTTATTAATCTGATACTCCTTCTGATAAGGGCAACAAAGAGGGCATAATGGCAGCAGCTTATGAGAAGAAAAGTATATGTTTGTGCCTGACTGCAAGAGAGAGAAAATATGAATAAGGCAATTTATCAGTAAGTATTTTGTAACCAAAAGATTCAAACCACATAAAGCAATATTAAAGTTATATATTGATTTCAGAGCCTTGCCATCTAAAATGCTTCATCTAAGTTTGATAGCTATGCAGAAAAATGCCTGATTTGCACAAGACGGAATAAACCTGCGTTTTCAAAATGTAGGTTGTTGAATCACTCTTTGTTCCAGAAAGCACATGAATCATTATAGCTTATTCACGATACTAAGCTTATCCTAGCGTATTGGAGGAGTTTTGGTAAATAAAACCCAAGGCAAAAACGTGAGCGTTACACAGTGCAGCTCCAGTTAAGTTGCCCTAATTTTAGAGGACAAACCTCCCAGCCTCTGGAAAAGCAAGAACTTCTTATGACTTCAATGGGAGTTTTATATGAGCGTGTGTAACAAGGAAAGGCAAAAGGCAAGGCAGGAAGCAAGGCAGGGATGAAAGGCAGGGATGAAAAGCACGGAAGAATTTGCTCTACTCAAAACACTGTTAAGGAAAGTATTTGTTTACCTATTTGCATGTAATCTATAGACAACGATCTTCAGACTAATCCTTCAAAGGTTTAAGGCATGCACTTAACCTCAAAAAGACTGATTGATCATTTGCTTAAATTTAAGTATATACTTAAGGGTTTTGTAGGACCAAAGAGAAATCTGCCCTGAGCACAAGCCTGGTAGGTGCTGCCCTGGGAGGCTCTGCTGGTGACCTTTGCTGGTCCATGCATGTTGTCCCTCTGCCTGCACTCCAAAAACCTTCATGTGAAACCTGGTGACATCCTGCTAGAGGCATCGCCACCAGCAGCTTCACCAGTGATGTTCAACTATATGTTATATACACACACATATAAATACACATACATACTGTTTCTGTCTTTATTGTTGTTGGGATGTAAAACCTGCGAGAGGTTCTCAATGTTTCTGGGTCAAGCAGGCAGCTGCCAAAGCTTCATCCTTTCTGCATTCCAAGTGTAGGCACACAGGGCAAACAAACACATTTCACCGCCCAACGTGACACAGCAAACGCTGCGTAAATCACCACGTTGGCCTCGCGAGCTATTGGTAGAGACAGGAGGCCAGGAGCTGACAGTGATTGAACTCTATTAGCACTGCTCTTTGGGGGGAGGAGACAACACTATATTTAGGAGGCTAATATTCACCTTGTCACAGGTGCTCCCACCAGCACATCTGCACTGATTTTAAGAAACTAGTCACAAGCAACATTTCTTCTCAGTTCCAAAGGGCTTTGCCCGTAACAGGGCTGAAGCTCCTTCACAACACCCGCCTGTGGCACCTCTTCTGCTTTTGCTGCTGTTTTGCTCTTAGTCAATCCATTTTGCAAGAACGGAGTCCCTCTGCATGTGGTCACACCGAGACAGTTTGCGGTCGCTGATGTGGGAGAGAGCTGAGGGAGGGAATCAGCTCGCTAGGTTTACAGACCTGGATACAGCATCTCAAAGGAGCTGCAAGCTGAAACAGCCATAGGGGATGAGACGCTAATCTGCCGTTTTAGATAGCCTCATTATTTAGATAGCATCATTTATGGTGAGCTTGTTGTCACACAGTAACACTTGCACCCTCAGTCAAATAATTTTACATATAAATACAGACACACACATATATATAGCTAATACTTAACTTGTAATGCTAATAATGGTACCAAGAATGATAATACAGTTCAGAAGTAATGTGTTTGTGAGCGTGTGCCCATGCACATCTAAGGAGCTTTTTGTATGATATACAGGAAAACCCATTTGGCTACTGATACACATATATATTCATTGAGAGGGACTATCTTTACAAAGTAATGATGTCTCAAGCAGATTTTCTCTTTTCTGTCTTCTTTTATAAGGCTTCAATATTTTTATTCAAAATACTTTCAGTCAAAGAGATAAATCATAAGCCTCTCTATGAGGAGTCTCTCTATCGAGCGGGTGCTACTTTGCTGCAGGTGTTAACGTCTGAAGGCACCACATGGTAGCTGTACCATAGCTCATAATACGATTTTCCTGAAAAAATGTGTCACTAAATTGCCTTGGAAAGAATAATCTTCTGTAAGGTTTTCTTAGAACAAAGCAGGAGCCACTCAGACAATTAAAACATGTCATTAACAGGTCAACTCACCAGCCTTCTCCGTCTTGTGCTTTGGATTTTCAGGTGCCGGGAGGCAGGGGCAGGGCCCTTCGCACCGGGCTGTGAGAGCTTTGCCGGAGGTACATGCGTGAAACTCCAACTTGCACTGCAATCAGAAAAAGGCAGGAATGGGTTTTGCATTTGGGCAGGATAAAAAAAAAAAAAAAAAAAAAAAGCAGCAGCTGTGGATTAAATGAGAAATTGCATTTAGTAACAATGGCATTGGACAGATTGCAAAAGCTCGGTCTCTATTGAAAATGCTGTTGTTTTTATTATCACAGATAACAATAAAAGCTACTTCCTATGCAGTGTTTGGCACTGGAACTTTTATACATCTCCCATAAAGTGCATTATTGTTATCCTCTGCTTACAGACATGGGATTTGCAGAAATAATTCCTTCCAGGTCACCTGAGTGACTAGCAGCAAAGTTGGGAGTCCTCCTGGATGCTGGCACCGTGTGCTCCTCCCTGAGCTGCACCACCACGTTTCACCCTTGAATGCTAGAAAAATCTCACCATTTACAGCTTGTTTCATGGTTGACATCACTGCAGGTTCATAGGCCTGGTCTTTTGAGGAGCTGGAAGCTCTCAGCACAGGGGATTTACAGCCCCTCCTGCCAGTCACCACGCACGCATCACTGGGGCCAGCGGGACACGTGCAGGTTTGGACAATCCACCAGAATTAGCATTGCAAAAGTGCTCTAGGTAAAAAGCCCTGGTTTACACCATACTGACTATTCAGAGCCACTGCTGTTTCCCCAGGCTGCAGGCAGCACAGACTACACGAATACACTCAGAAAATGGAGAAAAAAAATACCCTAAAGGAGCAAACATGTGCAGGAGGGTCTCTTTGCTGACTACTAATGAGCTGCACTCATTACTATTTTTCTCCCTTGTTGAGTACTGGTTTTACCAGACCAGGGTCAGAGACTTTTAATAAAAGGCTGAGCTTTGCCCGAACTCTTCCTTACAGCGACTGCCTCCTGCCATGCAACCTGAAAATGCTGTAAAGACCTTTTAAAAGTGCTGGGTTTTGTTATATATTATTGTTTTCCACTTAAAAGGAGGTCAGCGTGTGTACACAATGCAACGTGGCGTGGTTTGGACCGTGTGAACATCTTTAGGGGTGCAAGAAGGTGCAGTGCAAGAGCAGCAGGTCACCCAGCGTGGACACGTGGCACCTGTGGCTGGTAGAGCGACGGCCGCCGAGCAAAATCCCAGCCACAGCTCCTGTTATTTGGGTACAGGGGATGCTGAGAGCACAGAACAGGATGTTGTTACAGAAAAAACGCCTCCTGCTTTGAAAATGCAGCAACTACCTTGGCTTTGCCCCTGTTTATTTTTGTTAAAAGGGTTCATCTTCACCCAGGCTTTAATCTAGCAGCAGGAGACTGCGCTATTATCCTGTGCCTCCATCCTCCTTTGTCAACGTTATCTCCTGGGCATTCTGAACTCCACTGTACCCTAAGGACTTCATATGCCTCTGCCTTTCCCATTTGGATAAGGCATGGACCCACAGAAGCACGGGCTGATGCTTGGCTTGTGCTGTGCTCGCTTCTTGCGAGGCTGGAGGGAATATAAGTGCTTCTTTTTCATCTGTGCACTACAGAACACACCAGCAACCACATCAGAAGGAAAGGGGCAGCAGCCAAGAACCCTCTCCAGCAAAAGGAAACTCCTTTTACTGCCCGCTCTGATAGTGGGGATGCTGCCGAGAGCTCACCCATAAATCTTCTCCCTGCAGCTGGAGTTGACAATTTAATTCCTTACACAACATCAATTAGTTGCATGCTTTATTATGCATAATAAGCATAAATTATGTATCTAAGCATTAGCAATTATACTTCCAAACCACCTTTAAGATGGTAAGGCCCATTTCCACACCATTACTGCGTGTCGCGAAGAAAGAGCTTTGTACAGAAGAAGAGCAAGGCAACGTTTTCCCCAGCTTTCTTGATGATTGCTAAAAATTACTACCAAAAAGCTAAAATAAAGCAAAAAAAGAAGAAAGAACAGAATCAACACAATCAACAACTGATTAAAAAGATCAGTTTTTATGATCTGAACGCACAGGGTAAGAATGAAAGTTGCTTTTTTGCCACCTCCCTGGTGTTTGAAGTGTCTTTGTTTTCTATGAACCCCAAGGCCCACATAAACATCTCCAAGGAATTTCACTGCAAATCAAAAAAAATCAGCTCTGGTATTTGTTGCTAAATGTATATGGAGATCAATAAAATATATGAGGGGAGAAATGGCTGAACATATTCATGGAAAATTCATAAATTAATTTATTCAACTAAGATGTGGGAAATTATTGCAGAGTGTTTTGGCTAAAGTGGTCCCTGGAGAATCCATTGCTTGGCTAATGATATTCTCTTTATTGTTAGTGCATTGACAGCAATGTGTCTTGCATAAATTCGAGAGAGGAAGCAAATAGCTGCGTAAAAAATTATTCCCAGCTATTTTATTCCTATTGGTCCCAGCACGTGATCCCTGCTAGACGAGAACCTAGATGTTTTGTAAGGATGGAATAAACTAGCGTCTCTCTGCTCAGTAGAGCCTGCAGCCCCAAGCAGAGCCTTATGAAGAGCTCTGCATCCTGACACGAGGACCTCGAGTCCTCGCTTGACATGGTAGAGCTGTGCTGCTAAAGGAGACTGTAACCTCCAGCCTCTACCTGCTTCTGCGGTTGAAATTGGAATTAGCAAGGAGGGAAGAGCGCTAAGCATAATTTTTTAGCGGAAGTGGGAAGGAACTAGCAGGCAAAACATATGATGCAAGATTACTCGCCATGAGATCTTTATCAAAAAAAGGGCTCAAGGTTAGAATAGAAGGTAAATTTTATGGTATGCTAATTAAAATGTAAATTAAAGCACTGAGATATTACCTCTTATTAACAGCAGTGGCCTTAAAGCCCTAGTGCTCAAAGGTGCTTTTGCCTGGAGCTGCACTGGGCCTCCCTCAGTGCCCTGCCCAAGACTCCTGCATGGCTACAGGGCTCATTTTTGGGGCAGTTTGCTTTATGGTGCAGCTTTTCCCACTCACAATATGTTCCTTCTAAACTTCAGATATAAACAACAAAAGCTCATTATTTTCCACCTTATCTTCCTACCTGCCGCAGGCAAAGCTAAAATTTCCTGAAATTACGGCGTACATATTTCCAATCCAGAGCTTCTTTATATCAGTATTTTTCTCTTACCTATCTGCCTTAGCACATAATTAGACTCCACTGGAGTCCAGGCTCCCGCTTGCGAGGGACTGCTTGTTTACATGCTTTAAAGCACTGTTTGCCATTACTTCCTTAGCTGGGACTCCTACCAGTATTTTCTTCATAAGCTTCTGATTCCAGTTTTCATCAGATGGAAAACAATACTACGACTGGAGCACTGTGACTCAGGCCCAAAGTTTTTTTCCCTCCGCCTTTCCTTATTACTTGGCACAATAAAAATGGGCTCAGTATCTTGATATTAAAGAGAAATTTCCAATGATGCCCTCCCACTGCAGCAGTCTCCTAGTGCCAAGAAGGAAGAGCCTCAGGTATCCAGACACCAATATTAAATATTGATTTACTTTGTGCATCTGCACAAAGTAACACCCCAACCAACTACCAACTCCTAAGGACCTGGAAAGAGAAAACTTTCATCTTCCAGGAGGGGTGAGGAGATCATAGCTTCCCCCTCAAATAACTCAAGCACCTAGTTCTGCAGTTCTGGGAACTTTGGCCAAGTAGCTCATTGTCCTAGCAGAAATTCATGTGCTTTTTTGAGCATCTGGGGCCCAGCAGGTCTGCAACTTGACCGAGAAGAGTCAAAGCTGGTTTCTTGTGCGTGAACATGAGTGCCGAAGCACTCTGCTGATGCACATCTGTGCATCCCAGGGTGTCTCAGGCCTGGCAGATGGGCACCAGGGCTGCCCCAGGCACATGGGGGTTTCTCGCCTAGGTTGGCACTAGCTCAGTGACTCCTACAGCATAATCCATTGCACGGCATAATCATGTGCTACGCAGGGTAATCCTCACATGAACCATCTTTGGAGATGCTAATTCTCCAGGCAGAAATATTTGCAATATCAGAATCCAAATGCAACTATAGCCAGCAATGCTGGCTTCTTTTAAAACAACAATTGCATCTTATAGTTCACATTTTATATTCATTTACAGAAAGAACAGTCAAATGCATTTCCTGATGGGAAATGTCTACTTTTCCTCCTATGGAATTTACAGAATAGCAAGCTGCACACTGGAGATTTTACTTTCCAATCCACTAATCCACCATGTCCTTAGATGCACACATTAAACTCACTTTCCTATCACATTTTTTTTTAATTTCTGTACTTATGTTGCTTTTTCATCTGCATTTTTTTCTTTATTGTAACTCTTTATAATCGCAAGTTGAGAGTTCATAGCTAATACTGTTATTCAAAGGGAAAAGAAGTTACTTAAGATGGTTTAATGGAACAAAGCTATCAGTCCAAACATAAAGAAAAACACAGGATAACAATTGGAGATTTGGCACAATCGATGCTCCCTGAAATGTATTGCCATGTAATTGAGATGCATTTGCATTCTGTAGCCATTTACCGACCACAAGAGAAGGATGATTTGTCATTTTTACTCGCTTCAAATTACTGAAGGCAATTTAATTTCTCTCATGGAGACAACGCATCAGATAACGTGAACATAATCAAGAGGTAACGATCTGTGGCTCCGCGCACATCCAGACACTCCAGTCACCAGCTACACAACATCCTACATGTGGTGGAGGGAAGGCAATGCACGACATTCAGATACCCAAGCACAGGGGCTCTGCCCAAGCAATCACACCTTAAACAGAGCAATAGGAGCTCTATTAGTCTGGATGACAAGATGAGACAATGCTCCATCTACTCAGTCTCAAATCCATGTGCCCACACATAGGAAAAAAAGCAGCATCTGGTGACAGACAAGAAGGGCTGGGATGTTCTCTCCAGGTTTTTGTGCCATTAGTATTATTGTAATATTTTAGTAGCCATTTCATAGCCAACTACTCCCATCAATCAGTAATTCCAATGTCACGTGTCATCTGCAGAGTTGCCCTATGAGAACCAGAGCACAAGAGCTTGAAGCAAGGAATTAAGTATTGGCATTAGGTGAGGATTTGACACTTCTGTTTTGTATTTGCACCTGTTTTAGGGTGTCGGATGCATCTAGCAGTGCGCCATGAAGGATGAGATTTGGATGAATGTAGTTTGAGATTATTCTAGATGCATGTTTTAACATCTCCAAAATAGATGTTTTTACAAATCAAAGCTGAAGAAATTTGCTGCTACGTCTGCAGTGCTTTCTCCACTACCTGTTCATTCTCCAGCAACCTCACTACAAATAGTAAGGTAACAGTTAAAGAAGCAGATAATATTCAGTTTCATGCTTCCCAGAGGTTGCATCCTAAAATCCTTGGGTAGACTGAGAAGTACCTGCAAACATCTCAGAACCCACATGGACAAGAATCAGAAAATAGGGGAGAGCAAGGGAGAGTTGTGGGTCAGGCTCTATGCTGCTCTTTCTGCTTCTGAGCTTGTGCATCCTTTGCTAGCAAGCATAATTATAAAAACTCTCCTGTTCTTAACTTGTGTATTTTGGCTTGTAGGATGAGTGAAAACACCGAGGATAGAGATACAGATGCAGCGGGAAGACTAGCTGGCTTGTTTCACATCCTAAGCAGTGTACTGTGAGCAGCTCAAGTGCATATATCTTTATTGCAAGCCTCAGTAAATTCCTTGCAATACCACAGCACGCTCATCATGGGGCTTCACGTCCAGAAGTGCCTGTGCAAAAGTGGAAATGTGAGTTTTTCCAGCGTGCGTGGCTAGTTTCCAAATGAAAGTCATCCCCGCTTACCCAGACCTTCTATCTTTCCCCACGAGAGCTAAAGGTCAGTCTGGGTTTCTCCGTTTCCTGCTACTAAATTCCACCAGGTCAATCCTCTTCTCCACAATACCCGAGTTATCCTCTCGCTTTCCAGGAAAATCTGTCAGGTTAATTAGTTCACAAGAGGTTTGCTCTGGCTTCAGCAAAGCCAGGCTTCACGTGTCCCTAACAGGCTTCCTTCCTGGCTATTAATGCAGGAAGAGCATGACACCAAGCCAACTTCCAGATCTCACAGAAACTTTCCAGGACAGGACACTTTTGCTTGTTGTTTATATACGGAGGAAATCTGAGCTTTAATAGCAATATAAAATAAACAGCATTCTGCAGTGCCATTTCTCCAGCTGCTTGCAGAGCAGCAAAATTTAAGTGCTAAAAAATGCCAGTCTATTTTTTAATTGACTCCTCAGAATTTATTTGGTAAATAAAACCCAAAAGCTAAACCAAAGGCCCCAGTAGTAAAAAGCACGGAAACAAAAGCTTTGGCAAAGAAGCTCAGAGAATGCATTTTGAAGCAAAGCAACCAACAAAGCTTGAGCTTTGAAGTTAAAGCTTGCAACAACGCTTCTGATTTCCAAAGACAACAATAGAAACAACAACAAAACAATTAAATAACCCCCCCCACCACCACCACACTGAACAAACCCCAGGCCTAGTTGTTCATCGCTTAGTGAATGGACTCGCTGTGAATGATGCCCATACAAAGAAAGCAGAATTAGTCTGTTTGCTCGAAAATCAAGTAACCACAGCTAATCCTTTTGCAGCATTATCCTGTCTCGGCCTTTACGAAATCTGCTTCAAATTAAAGATGTGCCCAAGCCAAGAAACACCTCTTTTGATGTTTTAAATGGCTCATATAAGCTGTTTGCTGGTAAAAGCTCAATATGGGAACACTGGAACTAGAAAAATGGTATTTTTTCCTGGGCTGGGAGGCTAGCAAAACTCAGGATGTTCTGAGCAGTTATGATGACAACTTTCAAGCATCTGAAGCACTACTGCATCCTCCTCCCACGCACGAGGGAGAAGGTCCTCAGTAAGAGTGTCTTAAAAGTTACGGAACCACCCCAATCAACAGCACCTATATTATGTTATCTGGAAACTGCAACAAGGAATTTCACATTTTAAGAAAACTGTTATGGATATCAAGCAAGAAAATTGAATTAGTGTAAACTACACTTTTATTTGAACTTAGGCAATCAGCCATGAGTTAATTTCACTGAGATAGTCCTGCTTCCTCTTCAGGATAGGCCTTTCAATGCTTGTAACTCAGTATTGATTTTTCAATATAAATAATAGCAATTTTCCCTATTATGGCTTTGCTTACTTTGCTTGCAGAAAGGATTTAAAAAAAAAGAAAAAGAAAAAGAATCCCATAACCTGCAAACGAAAAACAAAAAGCAAACAAACAAAAGAAAAAAACAAGCAAAAGTAACTGGGTCATGCCGAGTGCAAAGGGAATTGATGCTGTCAAGAATAACATTTTCAGGAAACTACAGACAGAACAGCATATCTAATTGATGTTTTTTTTTTTAAGCTCCACCACATTCCAATTTGCTTGATTTGGCAGTCACAACTGTGATTCTAATCAAGTTAGAAAAGGGACCCTATGATTACCATCATCGAGATTGTTAGGTTGTCCAAAATGAACACATGTTGTCCTCACCATCCTTCCGAATTGTTGTTTTCTCTCTTTTAAAGTCTGTTTTCTTACTCTCATTGCACAAGGCAAGCGATCCACCAACGACAGAACTCTTAAAAGCAGCAGACTGCTCAAAACTACTTGCTCTGTGCTTTGATCATCCCCTTCAGTGGAAATTGCAGCCTCAGAGGAAGGTTTAGGAACTTATTTCCTTGAAATTTTCCTGACATTATATTAATATGCAGTGGTCAAGGTTAAGGGCAAGGAAGCCACATGCCTTTCTGTAGCATGGGTTCTCCCTCCATCCTTGGGCCTCTTCTCCCTCCTCTGGAGGAATTTTGAATACTCAGCCATGGCAACCAGAGCAAGTCATGAAGTCACCACTCTTGATGGTGCACGCCCACAATGTATTCCCTTTGAGCTCTACTTTTTCCTCTGTCTTCCTCAGCCATAAAACTTTTATCCTACAGAGTCTGAACCAGGCAGATACATGAATCTTCCCTTCAAAGTAAATAGGGCAGAAGACTCTTGTCTTGAACATATTTTTGGTGAAATAATTTAGCATAGTGAGGACCTGCTTTCTGGGTCCTACTCCTATTCAAGTGATAGCAAAGAATAATAGTGAAGGGTGTCATGGCTTAGAACAAGTCCTGTTTTTAATTATGTTCACCATTGAACAAATAAATATCTACATTTAAGACAAGTCAAATGATGACTTATTCCGGCTCCATGCAGTTTTCACCTGGAGCAGTACATAATATTTCCCTCCTTGTGTTCTCCTGAATTCTCATTAACCTTTCTGTCAAGGTTGCATTAAACATGCCTTGTTAATTCACCATGTTCTTTGAGAATCCTGACATGTGACAAATGCTCATCTAGAAGTCCCCTCTGATTTCATGAGGTACATAACAAGAAATACTAAATTCTAGTTTACAATACAGGTTTGATTTGGGCTTCACCACTTCAATGAGTTTACTACCTGAATTGCTTGAGCACATGTCCTTATGGGAACTGAAGGAAAGGTCAGGGTTGCTGGAGGCATCTAAAGGCTTAAAGAACATCCCCCAAATTAGAGTGTTTTTACTATTCTAATATGCTATGCCACAGAATGCGCGTCTCCTAAATAAAAACCTTTTACAATTAACTTAAGATGCTTACCCTCACAGTTATCATAGTTTAAGGCACTAAATTTCTCATGAGAACTTACAAATTCAAGGCCATTTCTGTTGAGAAGTTCTTGCAAGCAATCTTGGTGCAACACAATGTAACGCAATGTGTGAATAATTATATTCATTTAGGTTTTGCTGACACACGTTTTATGTTCCATAAACATCAGGTAGAGTGTTAAGAAAGCGTTTGCTAACCCTCAAAAAACAAACAAACAAAAAACCCCCCAAAATTTAACTGGTATTGATGTACTACCACTATTCCATGATATTTGTTCTGGAAATATTCAGTAAGACAATCGCACAATCAAATAAATTTCCATTTACATGGCTCCTTTCATCTACAAAGCAGTCAGTTTTCTTACTGATAAAAACTGCTACTGAAGTGCAGCCAACTCTAGCAGGAAATATCAAACACACTGCATCAGTACACAACATTTTGGGTTATGTTAAGGGGGAATGCTGATATTTAAAATGCCAAGAAGTGCAAGACCCAATTATCTAGATTAGAATACTGGAATATACTCCAATACTGCATTTTTCAGACTTCAGACTTTTTTTTAATATAAATCTACTTGTTCCTGAAAATTCAACCCAATGTATCATGACTTTGAACATACTGATAATCATTTAGCTTTTTGCACGCATCTTTCTTGGCCAAGCAATGCAATCATCAACCCCATGCCAGATGCCCACAGACTACCTGTCAGAATCCACTGCTCATTTAAAACCATAAATCAACCATTGTGGTCACCCTCCCAGACAAACCCACTGGTTCAGATGACAACACTTGGTACCTAATAGGTCTCATGCACGTAGCTAGAGATTCAGCTAAGTGCTGAAAAAGAGCAATATTAGATCTAATGTAGAAGGGTAAGAGTTGACTCTTAGCAGAAAGAATGATAACTGCAGATACAATGATTTCAGATTGGAAAAGTCCTACAAGCAAGAATTTTGCAAAAAAAAAGCTATATATATATATTTTTTTTTAAGAGAGGAAAACTTTTAACTTATTTCTGCCTGTGCACATATATATAGTTGCACATAATGAGATACACTTACTGGCAAAACTCCTCACTTTTCCTCTAGCTAAGAGGAGCACTTAAAATTCAAGCAGTTTAAATAACAAGAAAGTCATATGATAACCTGCAGAACCTGTTATATAATCTGGACACTGACACAGCAGTAGAATTACTAATTCTTAGGATTACTATATTCCCAGTCTCTAGAGGGCCACCAGGCATATGAGGTTTCTGGCACATATATCCCATTACTTTCTAATATAAATCTGTCAAGAATTAGTGAAAGTTATTAGTAAAACTTAGGTATTATCTCCCACAGAACTCCAAGATTCTAAAGGTTAAAAGTGTTTTCCTGCAATGAGATGTACAATGACCTCATAAATATTAATAGACCCTTTCAACTGGAAAATGCCACCTATTCTAGCTTACGTTTAATATTACAGAACAGTACAAAATGCCATACAAAAACATTCTAAAAAGAGTTTACCTCCATAGAAGCCCCCCCAAAAGGATCGGCAATTCATATCAGCATAGTTCAGAAGTCCATAAAAAATGTTTGGAGAAGACAGGTACATATTGAAAGCTTATTCAGCCCATTGGACTGACTGCTATGGACACCAAACTCCCTTTCCCCATGCAGGGGTCTCAGGTATGCTTATATATCCTCCAAATAATTCAGGTAAATACGTTCCAAATGCTGAAGGACAATGTTGGTGTCCCAAGAGCAGCACGGGAGCTCAGCTGCAGCCCTGTGCATGAGGTCCCCAGGAAAAGCCATCCCCAAATCACGGCTGGGCCGATGGGTGGAAACGGAGGAAACATGACTGGTTTGCACAACTCCCTGAAAAGAGGAGCATTAATTCAAGGAAGATTAGATTGTCACAATTGTCCTGACAAGAACACCTGTCTTGCAAGGCCTTGAGCCTGTATTTTGGGATACCACTGTGCCCTTGCCGAGACCTTAAAAATATTCTCCATGCAGGCTGTCACCAGCGCTATATTTCCTTGTCACTTTCTAAGTGTGACTGATTTGCCAAGATCAAGACTAAATTCACGATCAGCAGCAAGAGCACCTAACATGAATTATACAACTGCCTTTCCATCCTAGTCCCCTGGAAGGATGCTCGGGAAGGAAAATGCTTTCCCATGTACATCACTGCCTTTTATATCTGCACCATATTTGCTGGGTGACCATGTGCGACTGCTCAGCTCATCCCACCAGCTCCCCACTGCTCCCCAAAGATGATGCTCAGTAATGGAGAGGCATTTGACTATTAAAAATATCACCCTGTGTTATAAAATGTGCTGATATCACATCACTATTTTGCCTTCTCAGATAAAATGGAAAGAGGTGCCAGAAGCAGTGGCGATTCTCTGAGGGGAGTTTAGTGCAGAGGAAAGGGCTTTTTTGCAGCTCCGGAGAGGCAGCACCGATGCAGAGAGCACTCCATCAATGATGAGGAGGGAAGGAAAGCACAAGAACAAGGTGATCAAATGGTTAGAGGGAAAAAAGGGATAGGAAATGACCTTTCCCTCCTGCGCAAAAGCATGGGTACAAAGAGGAAGCTAAGAGTAATAGACAGAAAGTGTTAAGGAGGGTGCCCTGCAAGATGCTGTGAAGCTCAAGGACTGATGTTCTGAAAGTCTCACAGTGGTACCCCAGGTCTGGCCACCAGCACTGAAATGACTCTCGATATGCAGCAAGCACCAGGTACAGACACCACCAGTTTCTGGGAGGCTGCACATAAGTCCCCTCCTCCCAAACCCAGTCCAAAGTCCAAGGCTCAAAACGAGGGACCTGGAGATGAGACGAGCAGAGGAACCCTGGCAGTGCTCTCGGCTCCCACTGGAGTGAAAGATGATGTCTTGAGCATGCCAGCAAAGCATTAAATCCTGAAAGCGTGGTGTACACTTAGTCTTGAGAGGTTTTGCCCAAGGGAAGAAGATACTGGAGTTTCAGTGTCAGCTCACATCTCAGATTCGCTTCTAAAGCTGTCTTTAAATTGGTCACTCAATTTAGGGGCAAGCTGCAGGATTTGATACTGCAGGAAAACGGCCCACTGTTTTCTCCGAATAAGGGCTAAATGATAAAAATTTAGGCATTGATGGACAGGACTTGATCCAACAAGCCAATGCAGAGACAATCAATCATAACAAAAAAAGCTTTTTGTCTTATCTATTTTTTGAAGAAGCTGCAGACTTATTTGGTTCATTCGGAGATGTGCAAATATCCCACTCTGTGATGTCTCATTCTTCCACTGATGGCACATAAAGCATATTAATTAAAAAGGGTTCCTATTGTCATTATTTCAATTTTCAGCAAAAATCTAAAGATTGTTTTTTAAAATCCAATATAAATACTAGGAGAAAAAAACCCAACAACTTTCCACTTTTAGAAAAGAACTGCTATAATCTATATTAGTATCAGACTAAAAAGAACAAGAAGATTTAAGCCTGAAATACCAGAAAAATATCTCTATCATCCACATACTCTGTTGTATCAACCTGTAAGGTTGCCACAAGGAGATAAGTGAATATTTCTTCTCTGTTGATTTATCCAACAAATGTAATCACTTTTCTTTAGTCACAGATTAGCCAGGGTGTTGCTCAAAATGACCTCCTACCACTTCCCAGCTACGATTTAGATCTGAAGACGACTTCAATAAAAATATATGGAAACAACAAACAGAAGGCAAGTAATTTAGATAATAATAATGCCAAATTTATCAGCACAGTAAAAATATGTTTCACTTTCACCTGCAAAGGCGTTTCATCCATTCATGCCTGAGTTACAAATATTCTGTCTCTTAAAAACATGTATTATTCATACTTTCCTATTATTGCAAGAATCTGAGAAAGCAGAGTTTAAAAACAAAATAAAAACAACAAAAAAACAACCAACAAGGCATTAAGTTACAACCCAGGCATCAGGTTATAACTCAACATCAAAGAGCAAGTCTTTGTCAAATACCCTTGGGACTACAGCCTTGCTCTCATAATGGTCTGCATTTGGATGTCCAATTTTTGGTGTCCAACCAGTGGCCTTTGCACCCACCAAGTCCAGATCATCTTTGCCTGGAGCAGCATAGACAGTTGCTTGTAAAATGGCATTGAGCAAGATGGTTGTTTTGATTATATTTTTGATGCTGTGGGCTTTTACATAGCCCAAAGCTCTTGGGTCAGGTCAAATGCTGACACCAGTAACTGGTTTAAGTCGGTGCACCTAGCAAGACTGGTGGCTTGCAGCAGATAAAACTAGCTTTCCTTTGGATGCACACTGCTTGCAGATGTTAGTACTGATGTATCCCTTGACCACCACACATAACAGTAATTCCTATGGGAGCCCAAACGTTTGTTCTACTCTTTAATTAGTCCATATTGAGCTTTGGGTTGACCACGTTCTTTGCCTCCTCATGTCTTCTTCTGGTAAGGTGCCTTAGGGCACGCAAAACGCGTCCCAGAGAGTCTGCAGGTGACTGAACTCGCAGAGTTTGGAAAGAAAGGACCAGGAGTATCAGATAAGTGTTCAAAACCAAATACAACAAGATTTAGAATGTGCTTTTAAATTTAAGGAAAAGTGTAATCTTTAAATTACTGCTCTGAAATTTACTGGCTTAAAATGAAAGACCTTATGGCAACCCATCAAAGAGTTATATAACTCAAAAAGGGTTTTCTTTGCTCACTGTTGTCTGTGCAAGATATATTTAAGTAATAAAACACACACTTCTGATATTAACTCCACTATATGGGCTCTATGATGATAGATTTCAGGTTTGAAAATATAAAGAGGTCTCTGTACAGGCTGGCATTTCTCTTCCATTTTCATTATAAAGGCTTTTGCTGGTTTTCTACTTTTTTTTTTTGTTCGTTTGAACTAAAATTGGTTTTAAAACCAAATCCTGCACAACTTGGGCCTGATGTGAACCCTACTGTCACCAGGCTTGGTCCCGCGCGAGCGGCTCTATTCCAGCCTTGAGCAACGCATCAGCTGAAGCAGCTTTCCATTTCAGCCTCCCTGCAATTTAAATTGGCTACATATGATCTGTAAATGTCTTCAAGCTTCACACTATCTTACAGCGTTTAACCCCCTGGGAAGCAGGTGACTCTTTGACATAACTCTCTCCAGAGAACGTTAAACACAGAGACTTTAAAAGTGGAATTTCTAGCAAGTAGTTTTCAATTGTGCGACAGGCAAGACATTTCTAAAATCACTTGAAGATCTGAAGTTAAGAGGGAAAAGTCCATTAACAGGTTGAAGCCTTCATCTACAGGAGGCTTTTAGCACTTTATCTAATCTAATTTCTATTTAATAAGACAGTTTTTTTTCCAAACGGTACATCCACAATCTCTGGTAAGAAGCCCTGTGAATGAAATTAATGATTTTGTGCTTTCTGCACAACGTAGTTTTATATTTTGGGGTATTCTGCTTAAATATATAAATAGTCCTGGCATTGCTTTTGCCTTGTAATGATGTCCTTTCTACACACAATTAATCCCATCAATTAATTGTGTTTGCTACCCTTACAGAACATCATCTGTGAGGCAGCGGGAAGAAGTAATGGCAATAACTTATGCCATTTTATTTATATTCTTCCATTTACAAATGTGCTGCCCATAGGAAAACAACACGCAGTTGACTATTACGTGTTATATGGCAGAAACATTAAAGCGTAGGCCTATGTTCAACAACTATGTGGTTGACAGCCAGATAGTCCTGCAAGAGGAGGATGAAACACTCATGCCAACTGAGCTCCGTTGGCATTTCCCATCCACAGCCCAGCACATGGGGCAGTTTGTCCCACACCGTTGTGTCTTGCCTTAGGTCATGAGTTGTGTTTGCACAAGTCCTGTGGGGTGAAGGCTGCAAGCCCAGGAACAATCCAGATTAGGGGTGCATCCCACAAGGGTTTCCTGCCTTTTCCAGCAATGCAGAAATCAGAAGACAGAGCTTGAATAGCAGTGCCATCTCTCTCCTTGAAAGCCACTGCCTTTCTAGGAATAATTCCTTGCTTTTTTGGAGCTTCCCATCAACTAAACGGAAATGCACATAATGCCATGTTTAGGACACTGACTGAAGAAAACTATTCCCATTTAACTGGTAAAGTTTTTACAAGGTCTTTACACTGTTTCTGCTACTCAAGGAAACTTTTCCTTTAAACACATTTCAGTGCTTTCTCCTCTTCAAATCATTCATCTTTTAGAAGTATTTTTGACCTGAAAATGCAGGTTACTAAAAGTCTTTTGAGATGTCTGCTCTACCAATCTGCAGAAATTCATACCAAGATCTCACAAGTGAAATTTAAACTAAAAGTCTTGCCTCTCTCCTTTATTTCCCCACCTTTTCATCAGCATCTCTAACAATAAAAGGTGACTACAGCCTGCAAGATCTAAACTCCTCCTCTTTACGTTCTTTCCTCAGTTTGCACAGGTGACAATAGGAGACAAAAAACTTGCATTAAGAAGAAAATATCCTCCAACATCTTATATTTGAAACAATACATATTATTGATTTTCGTATAGGGAAAGAACAAAGAAATGTCCATGTGGCAAAGACTAAGGATTACAGTACAATAGACCTCACTGTGGTTCTTTCTTCCTGCATATTTATTTGTACAACACATCAAAATGGATAAAAGACAAACCAATATCATTGCTGAACTATTTGAATCATGTGGAAACAAGAGATTAGTGTCTGCATTTCCACAGGTTGGATGGAGACCTTAGTGTAGAGTACTTGAATGTATAGGTGGGGAGAAATGGAGAAGAGGATAGGAATAGTCCTTGAAGGGATGAGACGAAGTCATCTAGCAGTAGCCCGAATCTTACACTGCCACCACAGGTGATTAATTGGGATGATTTCATATTTTGGAGGACTCTGTCTCATTCCTCCACCTTGGGAATATCAACACTGGGGACTTAGATCCCCACCAAGGCATCTGAAATGGGACTTAAGCACTCAGATCTTGTCACAGCTTCCCAGCAGTGCAGAGAGGACAAGGACACCCCTCCATTCACAGCCACGCTGGACCTGAGGACCCTGCAAGCCTCTGTTGAGCAAGAGACCAAATCAGAGCCCGAGCCTCATCTCCAGACATTGCAAGAATTCTTGGCATTTCTAATGAGCCTATGGATGTCTCGAGGCCTCAGCTTTAGGCTGCTGCAAATTTTCCTTTAGAGTCCATGAATACTGATCAAAAAATCACATTTGAAGAAAGTATTTTGAGCTCAGACTACCATTTTTCTATAAAACACACTTACTGGAAAATGCTCATATTCTACCTGCAACAACCGTTCCAATTTCTCCTCATGAATTATGTAGATAATGTAAATGTGATTCTTTAACACCAACTAACTACATTTAATTTGATGCAACTACTTTATGCATTGCTATCTCAAACCAAATTTATTTGTGCATCTATATGCACAGATTTTTCCAAGATGAGAAACGCATTCACTGGTGCACTTTGCGCCACATTTTGACAACTCATTGAATAATGCCAACCTCGAGATGTGTTTTCTAGTCCAATTATACTAGAGGGGCACATTTCAGCATGATGTATTAGATAAAGAAAATACACACATAAATCTCATTATTGGTAATGGAAACTACGTGTGTTGCACCTCCCACACACTGTTTAAAAACTATGCCCCACAGAATCATTCTGAATAACTCATATATTCTGCATAGTACAGACCTGTTATCTAAAACTATTCCTTTGCCTAGCGCCATTATAAAGGGACAAGTGACAGTGTGTAAAGAACAAACCTTACGGCTTCAGCCCCCCTGAGTTTCAAGCCTTTTCTCTTGCATACTAAGAACGTAGAAGCAGCCTGTATCATTCAAATAATCTGATTTTCCAAACCACCTTCATTAACATTGTTGGCTGAAGTCAATTACCAGTGCCTTAAGGCTCCTAGCCTCATAAGCGCGGTGCGACAGGCCAAATTTTATTGTTTGCTCCATCCATCATTACTGACACGCTAATTCAAAGCACACAAGGCACAGCCTGCTCGCTGCTTCTCCTCTCTCCCTGGGCACCTGCTGCAATTTCAACGCAGTGGGTTATTAAGAAGTACATCGTCTTCTGTCATTGAGGGCTCGCCTCTTCCATGCATTCAAAGAAAAAAATCCCAGATTAGACTTGTCCTGTAACAGCAACAGTTTTCTCCCTTGGGCTGAATATGCCCAAGCAAGTCATCACTGATGATGTGGTTGAACAACAGAGACTCCTGATGATTTACCCCAAAATTCAGCCACTGAACAACCAACGTGGAGGAAAAGCTTTCGGAAAGACCTAACCAGGGTGGTCGCTGATGTTGCAAAACATTGGTGATCTGCCAACATTTCCCGGCCTAAACAACTTCCATTTTTCAAGACATTAACGAACGCTTAATGCTAGGCACAAAATAAAGGATTTTGCTGAACTACCTGTGGTGCAACTGTCAAACTGAGGCTTAATCCACCCCGCAGGAGAAGAGCATTTAAGAAAGGAACTGCACAGTCTTTTTTAAGTTCAGTCAGACTGCAGTGCGTAGCACTTCAGCACAAAACCACTTCCTAAAAAAACATTTTTTTTTCTATATTTTTTGTGAAATACTGAGTATCCAATAGTGGGAAAGATAGATATTCAGACCTGTAATTTTTGGCAGTAGTTACCACAGAAGCTAAATATGAAATTTCCTCCAGAGTTGCAGGTACTGGAAATTCGTGAGGAGAAACTCAACTACATCATAAACACTGAATGTTTTTAAAAAAGCACCTGTGTGCAAATTAGAAAAGCAAAGAGAATAAAAATTTCCTGCACTAACTTAGCCTTTCTGAACGTGTTTTTTGCTATATAAAGATGTAAAAGAATTAGTTTTAAATAAATCTTCTTGATAGAAAGAAGAAAGACTTGGCTAAAACCCATTTTAACATATAATGAATTCCTGTAATAAATCCCCAACTCTTTTAAAAAAAGAAAACACTTTCATGGCTTTCATTTCCTGTTACCTGATAACAAGTGAAAAGTTAACATGGGAAGCTGCATTATTATACGGCAGGTCTAATTATTAAAAGGTCAAGAAATAAAAGGGAGAATTTGTAGGTAAGCATAAAATTAACACATCCAATTTAGAGAAGATCTATCTAAATGAATCCCATCCATTGAATTCTAATCAATTTAAACGAGCGGAATAAAAATGGCCCATAAATAGCGTGTACTTGTTTGCTTGCAATATTTATCTAGAGAGCATTATCCTTGGGGACCACATGTGAAATGCAAGACGATAACAACAGGAACCTGTGTTTTTACTCTGCACCTAAACCGGCTCCTTCAATAAGTTTGCAAAGCTGTATGAGTTCTATTAGAGCCACTTGGGGAAACTCGACTGCATAAAATTTAAGTGATTTGGACAAGAGGGAAGAGGACTTTACACCATCCAAACTTCCCTCTTTTCAGTCAGTGAGGGATGATGCTTCCTTACCAGAAGCATGAAGGTTATTCTGTTCTGCAAGTCCCACATTGCTTCTGCACTTATATAGTGGGCAGTTTTTAGGGATTTTAAAACACCATTTTCCATAAACTTCAGTTGCTAAAATACCATTCAGATCAATTTCCCATCTGCAACAACAAGCATCACATTGAGATTTTTTGTCACCATGTCCTCCAGATTCTGCATTCTTAACTTGATAATTAAAACACTCAGCTCTGAGGAGCCTTAGCTATGGTAAAATAACAAGTTCAGGAATAAAAATAAAAAACAGATTCAGAACCTGACAAAACATGTTAATCGCAAAGGACCCAGGCTGCGGAAAGCCAAATTGCTTTGGACTGAGCACTGTTAGATTATGGAAAAACAAGCTAAAAATGCACTTTCCCTCCTAGACAAGGTTGCAGAAAGGAGGTAAACATTGCCGCATCCCAATTAGATCGACTGGCTTTAGGAAACAGTTAATAACACTTGGAGGTAAAACTTTGGGCATGTGTTTTGCTATTTGTTAAAGCTATTGTCTTGTTGGTCCCAACAGAACCAAAGCAGCAAGGATGTTATTTTTGACTCATCTCTCAAAAGAAATCACCCTAAGCAAGAACAAAATGAGGTGAGATCCTCCCAGTTTGGGACCCTGAATGCCACCAAAGTTTTTCTGATCTACCTTTCCATGAGAACAAGAGATCACCAACCCAAAGCCTTGCCTTCCCAACTCCAAACAGTGGCTTTAATGCTTGAGCAACCACTTTCTCTCAACAACCATCAGTACTGTCTGCCTAGGAGAGTATTTTTCATGAAATTCAAAAGTTTGCTTACCTTTTTTTAATTCCAATGCAGGCCATTTCTGCCAAGGTGCATTTGCAGTGCTCTAAGGCTCTTTCCCCAAATGAGCACCTTCTGAACGTGCACTGGCTCCTAAACCATGGTAAATCCTTGGGAATTCAGAGTACCTTGAAGCTTGTTCAAGGACAAAATAGCCCAGGCACAGTAAAACTGCCCAGTGCACTCTATTTTTATTTACTGGTTTACTGGAAACCTCCTGGTAAGCAGAGGTTTTGGCTCTAGAAGAAACTGATATTTTTTCCCCTTCCAAAAGTGAGCTAATATGGGGTATTTTGAAGCTACAGAGATGTCAGATAATCCAGAAAATTAGTCCTCCAAAAGTGTAACAGCTCCCAGGTGGAAATAACAGAGTGATCTGCACAGCACTAGCAATCAGCTTGCTTTTCTCTTCCAGCTGCTCTCACAGTTCATATTCTGGTAGATGAAAAATCTGGCAAATGTGCATATTTTTGGGGTTTGGGCTGGGAAGCTGCTGCAGAAGTCACAGATCACTGGTCGTGCAGGCACCCTTTCTCATGGTTATGAGATAAAATTGTGAGAGGATACCTTGGGATTTTGAATTTATTTCTAGACACCACCAAAGGCAAAGCAGGAGCTTTTCACTTTAACACATAATGGAAGGGGATTGAAAAGGAAGTGCTGGAAATTGCAGGATCACATGGGTGTTCAGATAGAGTTCACAAGCTATACCTCCCCACTCCTCTGGAGCTTCACGAAGGCTATCCTTGCCAGGGAAAAAAAAAAAGAATAGATTTGATAGTTTTATATTGCTTGCTTGTAGCCAAAACACTCCTGAGAAGCTGCATGCTGGGAAGAACACAGGAGACGGACAGACAATTTTTTTGAGTACTCTGACAAGACAAATATGCTTCTTTGGGAGCTTATGAAAATGCCCTGTAGATATCAACTGTCTTAGGATACTGACACGGATTCCAAGGAAAATAACTCTTCCTTGATAAACAGTATCTTCTGACCGTCAGCTCATCTCTTGTATTATTTGGCCTCAAGCATGAGCAGCTAATCATTAAAACTTGAAGATTTGGCCTAGAATCCCCCCTGCTACTTTATCTTCAGTTTCTGATTTTAATGAACAATTTCTAACCATTCCCTGGGTGTTTTCTTCATCTTAGCAGATGCAAACGTTCTTCAGTCCTGATGATGCGTACTTGCAGGAGCTCCAATAACGCAAAAAGGCTCCTTAATTCCCTACTAAAATAATTGAGAGGAGAATCTGGTCCCTTAAACTCAGATGAACCCAGCCTCTTCACAATCAGCTTTTTGCTTTGGCCTCACCTAAGGGGAGACCCCATATGATCTGTAGGATGTATTTACTGGTATAAGTGCAGCTATAGTGAACTACTTGGGTGGTAACAGTTGTTTATGGCAGAAGATGCAACCACATATATTTTATTATCAAGTCCAGAGTTTTCTAAAGCCTCCTTTTTGCTTTGCTTACGCAGAGGTGTCTTGGATCATAAATAAAGTGATGACCAGCAGCACTGCTGAAGGGAAGCAGAGATCTAGTGCACAGAAATGCATCAAACCTGTCCAGGAACAAACAGATAAGACCTGGGGAAGGGAATGCAACTTAGTTTTCAGATAAGCCACGAGGAAGGCAGCTTAGCTTATTTCTCGGAACAGAGTTCTGGTTTTATTTGTTTCAACAGATTTCAGCCTAGGGGTCTGTAAGCCTGGGCAGTTACGAGAATAATGATGGTAATTATACCCACAGCAGAAGCAGCAATTAAATCAATTTGATCTTAACTGTAGGTATCATGCAAAGTCCTTTTTAAAAGCCCAACCACATATAACTACATTTTTCCCTGCAACTGTTAAGCCATCCAACCATGAACAGATATAGAAATAAAGCCATCGAATTCATCATGACCAAAAAAACATATTTAAATGTATATATGTGCACACACATATATATTATAAACTATGGAAAATCAGCCATGAAAATCTCTAGTATTTCTAAAACTTGCTTAACCACAGGAGCAGACCTGCCCAGAAGTGATTTACAGCCTCCTCTCACAAGTGCTCCGTGCTCGGAGACATGGATTTCTATGTCTGCTTCAGCAGCGGGGGAATTCAGACCAAGAGGTTAAGGGATAAGTTTTCAAAGTCGCAGCTGGTGCTTAAAAGCCATCTGTGCCTTCCACAACCCTTTCCCAAGGAGGCTGATGGAAGCCCTCCCGTCCTTTGCCAAGGTAAGAATCCAGCTCTCCTTTATTCCCAATTCTCTGCTCATTACTTGAGATCACCCTGAGAAGACATATAGAAACTAGGGGGGGTTTTTTGGATAAACAGCATTTCATCAGAGCTCAAAGACATTGATCTCATCATGTTTCAAGTGCAATCAAAACCATACAGGTGCAGGAGGCCGGGTGCAGAGCCCTAACTGGTTTGCACTTTAAGGGACCTAGTTTATTATTTAGGACTTGATTATGCAAAAGCAGCCTTGCTTTGCTGTTGGATTAGGGGGTACTAGAGACCCAGATGTATGTAGGTCGGACCTACCAAACACTCAGCTTCACACAGATTTTGCTTTGCCCTGGAGTTTCCCTGTTGTTTTCTTGAAGAAAAAAAGCCAGAGAGACCAAAAGCCTTGTACAGAAAGCATTGCTACTGTTAGGAACTCCCCCATAACACCTCAGCAAAATGAATCAAGCAAATACATGGAATTAATGTTGAAGATCTACTACTAAAATAAGGAGGTTGTAATGACTCGGGAAAGTGTTTTTCTTGTAGAAAATTCAGTCACATTGCACAAAAACTATTAATTCCCATGAGATGCACTTCCCCTCTCCACTCAGTATTTAAATAGTCCAATAAAAATCTTGACCAGACAGATCAGAAAACTGCTACAATCCCAACAATTGGAGCTGTCATGTTTGATACTGATGCTTGAAGTAAAATAAGGAGAAAAAGGAGGGCTCATTCAAGATTTTTCATAGTGATTTCAAACTAGCTCTCCCAGTATTTTGAGAGTGAGTCTTATTTCCAAATTAGGAGAAGCAAAAAATGATGTGAACTGCCCAATATTGCTGAAGGTGGCAGTGGCAGAACTGGGCAAGAGACCAGATTTGCCATGTACCACGCCATGTAACATCAGCACAACTGACTGATGGCTCCAAAATCTTGACTCTCAAGTTACAGCAAAGAATTAAATCAATAAAGTAAAAGAAATACAACAAAGAAGAAGAGGAGAGTCACTCTTATGCCTCCCCCAAAGAAGCTTTCCCATCTCAAAGCAACATACAGGGAGTAAAGGCATAACCCTAGCTGCTTTATGCTTAATTTCATAGTGTTCTTCAACTGTTTCCTACCTTTTCTTGATCATCCTTTTATTTATCCTTCTACAATTTTCCTTATAAAACTCAATCCAAAAACTTAGCAAGCAACTTCACCCAACTCCTCACCTAACTGAGGACTTCTGCTCTTAACAGTTGCTAAAGCTCTGCTGAGGAGCTCATTTACCACCAGGGAGGGCATTAGCTGTGTCTTCAGAAAGGCTGAGTCATCACTTATCCAAACCAGAGAAATCTGTGCAGAACCACAGCTGCATCCCACCTTGAGAAGACAGAATGGATTAGGAAAAAAAAAACGCTGCACTGAATACACAACATTTGGAGACTTTATAAACATCTAACAGCACATCCAAATACCGAGTCTTCCTAATTAAATGCATCACCCCTCATGATGCACAAATTTAACTAACAGTGTCTGGTTGTTTCAGTCATTTTCCCTCTAGTTTCAAGATTCTTGGAACATTATTTCTTTTGTACATCCCTTAATATCAAATTTGCTACCTAATGTTATGACAACAGGAGGCAATTTTTCCATTTTCAAACAAAGAGAGACATGATCATGGGCTTAATTAGTTTGCAATGATTTAATTAAAATTTGCAGAACAACAATGTACCTAATTACAAGCATAATAATTATACCAATGTACTTTTCAATCTTTGAAGGGACTATTAGTCATTGAGGTGGTATGTTTTGTAATTTAAGATCATCCTTATTTTCATTTTCTGATTAGTTAAGTGCAGTCATCGTCATGTTCAGGTAATTGCTTTATTAACTAGCTTAATTAAACTTCCTGTAAAACTGACAGCTACACAGTTATTCTTAATGTGTTGCTGACAAAAACATTAACTAATTACATAGAGCTCTTTGCAGGGCTTACTTACACCACAAGCTTAATTCATTAGTACTTTAAGGAGCTTTGCAAACTCTGCCTGCACTCTGCTATGGAAATGTTTTGTGTTGTTAAGAGTATTAAACAGACCTATTCATGTTCAGGAAACAGAAATCTCTTTACAAGCTTAAGAGGGAAGGGAGAAGGTGCATATTTGAGGACTCCTGCATTTCAAGCTGTAACTACATTGAGTGAAAATCAGGTTAGAGAGAGAGAGAAAGAAACACATATATACTTTATTTTTTTCCTTTGACCAGCCCTCAACAACTTAGTGAAGAGACTGAAGGTTTATGTATTCATGGAGCAAGTCAGAGAACAAGTTCAAGGTATCTGAAGCAAGCAGTGAGCTGAATAAAGTGTTTTGGGGTGAATCACTTCTATTATTGGAAGAAATTCTGGTCTAATGATGAATTTTTCATGGATTTTTGGAAGTATGACCGTGTTAACAAAAAGCCATTCACTAGGAAAACTGGAAGAGAACCAGCCATGCTGGTACCTGAGGATGTTTGGACCTGACATTAATCTGAGCTACAATCCATGACTCTGATTCACTCTTTTATCCACATATCAAATTCCAGCAGACTGTGCACCAGAACATGCCCTGTGGTCCCATAGTTGTTGGGGGACCATCAACCTCTCTACTGCTGCTCTGCAAAGAGCATCCTTTTGAGAACCTAATCTCTCCTAATCAACCTGAATAGGCACAGTGAGTTCCCAGCACTATAATTAACATAAGCAAAGTGTTTTCCTTCAAAACATGCTCTCCACAGAAAGCAAAACGATGAATGTGAAGTTCTGAGGATTATCAAGCAATGCTACACTGTAAGATGATAATGCTTTTGCTATCTTGCTATACAGCCTGTGTGAATGGAATATTTTATTATCCATTCAAGAATGACATTCAAGAACACATCATATAAAGAATAACAATTAAAACACATTTTAAGTTACTTTATTGGAACTGAATCAGTAATGGTTTCTTGAATTTTTCATGAAAAGACAACAAATCTAACAAAAAGCCTTCCACCTTCCGTAAGTCATATCAAGCACTGTCCAAGGCTGTGAGGCTTCAGATCAAGTTTTGCAGCATTAATTTTGCTTTTAGGGCTGAAATTAAACTTTACAACAATAGGAACTAAAAATGCAAAGCAGTGATATAAGGTATGCTCAGGACCTATCTAAAAAGGAATTGCAACCCAATCCAAAGTTGAAATGGAGAATGAACTAACTCCTTTCTTAAATAGCAATACTTAAATGAAGATAAGTATGATAATTTCATTTTTGTTTTGCCATATCTAAACCCACGATGCCACCACTTTTACCTATGCCAGAACCCACCAGTTCAGCCTAGTGCCCTGCCAAGCTGTGGCTGCTTAAAAGAGTATATAAAAAACAAATTATAAAGGAATAAAATAAATAGAGCATATCAGAAATAGAACAAACCAGTTCTCCCCAAATATATCAGTCATCCTGGCTTCTGGCATCCACCGGCTTAGAGACTCACTGAGCTATAGCTAGAGCTTTACCTGCCTACAGCTGATCCATTCTCCATGGATTTATCTAATCCCATCCATATCGTTGGCCTGCACAGTACTTTGCTGGGGCAAATTTCACGATTTTATTCTGAACCAAAAAGAAACAATAAATGCTTCCTTTCTTTTAAAACTAGCAACTCATAATTTCATTAGATCTTGTGCCATGGAGCACAGCATTCCCTTTCTGTATTAGTTGTGATTTCATATAAAACCCTGCTGAATAGTGGCTCTTGTTTTTCGTGCTTCCTTGCAGATTCCCAGCCTCAGATGGTCGCTGCTGTCCCCTCTACGTCCTTCCTAGTTCTATCACCTCCTCTCCGAGATGCAGCGATGGCAACTGAAATGTCTTGGCATTTACAAAGCAACGTGCTAACGCTCTAGGCTTGCTCTCAATCCTTCTTCTATTTCAGTATTTGCATTTTTGCCTGGTGGTGATCACTACACTGATATCCTCAGGCAAAGAGCCAGCAGGATTCTAGACTAAGGGGCTAAACAAGAGCCTGTTATGCTCTAGGTACATTTACGGTTACTTTCTCCTTATTTGAGTTATTTTGCATTTTTTCGACACCTGAATTTCATCTGCATTTTATCACTCCATCACATACTTCTGCAGTATCATTTCCTTTTCATTCATTGTCACCCCAGTTCAAAGGAAGGAAACGGCAATTCCCAGTGCAGATCCCTAGTGCTCAATAGTAGCCCCCAGCCACCGAGGAGATGCTTTGATGTTGCTCCGACAGGCCACAAGAGAGGTGGCCAAAACACATTTCTTGCCTAAGCCCGGTGGCAAGAAAAGGCAAACTCTAACTGAGCCATGACTCTGGTGTATAGATATAGCATAAACACAAATATTTACCTTGCACAATCTGCATCTTCTGCCTGTAGGAGAATATGGCCAATAAATAATTCTTTTTAAGGACTTTTCCTCTGTGAATTTGCACAGTCTGAGCAAGTATCAGTCAGCACGGCAGTGCCCGACACAAGACTTGCCACCTGCATTGCATCTGAAGGAAAATTACCAAAAAAAAGCAGTGATTTTAGTGACCCCAGGATCAGATGGATTTGGGGAAGCAAGGAGGATACCATTCTCTTGTGAGAACTAGTGAATTTGAGGAAGGCAGCTGAGATCTGCTCATAAAGACATCAGAAAACCATCAGTAAAAATGGTAATTATTAGGACATTTAAGTAAACTGCTTAAATGTTTGTATTTCATTTACTAAAAGTTGTCATTGGTGGAATCTGAGATTAAAAAATATTTGGATCCCAGAATGGTAAAAAATTACAAAGAGAAAAGCATTCATTCAGTGCTCTCAGTGAATGACGAAAGTAAGATGTAGAAGAAAAAGTGCAACAGTGTGACTGAATATTCATCAAAAGCTGCTTATTACAGACTAAAAATCTATACTCTCAAGGGTTCAGAGGAAAAGTAACCTGTATCTGTTAATGGATGAAATACTTGACCTGACCAGCTAAGAAGTAGCTGCCGCATCACCAACGGTGTTATGCTATGCTACAGTGAGAGCTTTTTTCCTCATTATCATTTTTCTTGTTGCCTTTTTTGGGTCTATTTTGTCTCTTATGGGTTTTTTTTTACTAGTGGGCAAGCCTTAGTCTCGATGTAGAAAGAGACATTAGGGGCATCCCACAACCATGACCTCCAGGGCCTGAAGCCCCATTTGTGGAACGGCTCAAATGGTATTTGAGTCATGGAAGACTTTATTTCATAACGCAAGATCTGGCCTGCTGAATTAAACGTGGCTCTGGAACCAGTTTCCCTTACTGAATCAAACCCTAAAGATGATCATATTTTCAGTGTAACAATGAGCCAATTTACCTCCACTGGGGATTTTTCATGGTATCATATGTGCTGCATCTGGTATGAGCAAGTATTAAAAATGCGACTTAAATGAATTGTGATATGTTAGCCGTGCAGCCTGGAAATCAGTCACAGAATGACGCTACTGCCAAATTATCTATTTGGAGGCTAAATATAAAAACAAGAACTAGCTCAGACCCTTCTTTGACAAGCAGGGTCCAAACAAGCCAGTTCAATGAAACAGATTCCTGTTGCATCATCAATATTGAAAATGTTCTAGTTCATTAGCGAGAAAGAGCTATTTAGAGAAGCATTCATCAAGAAAGTCATAAAACAGCCATTTCCCGTTCTGATTTGCCCTTCTTTTTGTCGAATATGTAAAACGTAAATGTATCAGGGCGTTTTAAAACGGGACTATGGCAAGAATTAAAGGTCGTGTGCCATTTAATGCTGTCCGGTTGCTGAAGCCACCCCCTCATCCCATCAGTGCCCAGCTCCCCGCCGGGGCAGCAGTACCTTGCTGGTGTACGTGTGTCCATCCGACCCGCAGACGGCACTGGCGTGTGTGCCGGGGCACGGCTTGCACCTCGCCAGGTTTGCTGCGCCAGCCCACGGCTTCGGAGCCACATTCCCCTTCTTTTGCCGGAGGCTGCAAAGGAAAGGACAGCGGTTTGGGGCAAGGTGCTCACAAAAAACAGCGCGAGGAAAATTCCTGCAAACAAAGCAACGCTTGATTTTTAAGAGCGTATGAATTTCGAGCAAGTGCATTAAATATAGCTTCTAAAGATGCTTCCATAAAGTGGCACATTACAGCTGACAATCTAAGAGTTATAAATGGGTGTGCGGTACTAAATTAACGTTACTTGGCAGATTCACTTTGATTTATAACTAGAAACGATTTCACTTTTAAATATAGCCATTTATTAAACTGCACAGTACTCCTGGTGAAGAGGAGAAAATGGTAAATCCAGGCTGCATTTAAGGAGACTTTCACCTGGCCTTCTTCAAGTTGCAATGTTCATGTCAGCAGAGGAACCGCCTTGCAACTTAGGCTCAGGTATCCTCTACAAGACTATTAAATCAGTCAAAAGTTGTAGTAACCGAGACACTCCTGGCTTCCAGAAAACACTAAGACATTTCAAACACTTAAAAAAAAAAAATCCAAAAATGGAGTTTGAGTTAACAGCAGGTACCAATCTGCAGGCAACTTGGTCCTTGTGTGCACAGTAATGTTCTTTATGCACCAGCTCCAGCAGCGACTTGACTCATGGAACAGTCACATTCGCCCCAGGAATGCCATAAACTGGCAGAGAGCATCTCCCAATCCCCAGATGCTCTTGCACCACAGGAGTGACTGCAGCCTCCCTGAGGCCATGGGCCACTCACTTATTGCATTAAGAATGCCTCCAAATACGACATCTGCTCCCAAAACATACTGCAAAATATGTGCAATTGATTCTGATTAATAGCTCGTTTTGCCATCATAACGAACCTTGCCTGGTACAACATTAAGTAATTATCACCAGCATGCTGTTGAAAGCTGATTAAAAGTTTGCTTTCTAAAGCACAAGTCAATGTTACAATGCAGAGGCATTTTGGCCATGTCTACTTGTCTTTTGCTTCAAAACATTTACATGGCAAAGGAAGGCATCAGCTTTGCTGCAGACTCTTAAGAAAAATAACTGCCATCTGTCTTATAGCAGCATTTAAAAAAAAAAAGAAATCTTGTAACAGTTTGGCTAGAGATGCATTTCAATGCACTCCTGACTGACTTTATCACAGTTTTGGAAAAATATATACAGATATATTTTAAAGCAATTTCACTGCTGCTTGCAATTTGCTACATAATACTGACTCTGATGTAATGACACATTCAGCTGCTAAAATAATGAAAATTCTCTTCTTTCAGCTCAGTTCAAGTTTTCTCCAAGCCGAACCTTTGTCACAGTGATGAATAGTACTATTACAAAGTTTGTGTCCACAAAAGGGAATCCAATCGCAATATCATAAACTATGAAAAGAGAAGCCTAATATCAAACACACAAAAAAAACCCCTTCTTATTCTGAAGTGTTTTTTTTAATGCACAGAGCAGCTTTTCCCCCTTTCAGATGCATTCTGCCTCACTGAGCTGTCAAGAGTAAAGGCACCAAGTGCCATGGGGTTGCTCTGCTCAGACCTGAGGGGCTGATGGGCTGCCCCATGGCACGGGCCTCTGGGCTCAGTATTTGCTGCTGCACAAGCCATTTGCAGCAATTTTCCAGCAGTAACCTTGGTTTAGCTTTAAGTAATTTTCTATAAGCTCTTCTCCAAAAATTCTTCATCTACAGATGATGTCTGCTTTCCAAACGCATATTGTTCTGAAGGGATATTTTGAGAGGTTGGATAAGATTTTTGGAAGCTTTTCAGTCCTATAACCCCTAACAACACATCAAACACCCGAGCAAACAAATTAAAACATAGAAAGCATCTTGGCTGCAGAAGCAGCCAGCCTGCAAATCCCCTCTCAATGGCAGGGCACATCCGCCGGCCCTGGGAATGCGTTTTGCAAGGCAGGCCAAAGCAAATTAGCCCCTATTTTATTTTGTTTTATTTCTTTCCCTGACAACGTAGCTGATCAGAGCTGATCTGTACCACCCTGAGCGGTCACAGACAGCAGCCCTGGGATACGGAAACTCGGGAGCATTTGTCCTCCTCTTCTCCTTGCTGGCAGCACCGGCTCTTGGCACCGGGACAGTTCACCAAGGAGTCCAAACTCCATCTTCGATTCAGCAGAAGGTTCTCAAACCCAGTTCCTCAAGCAAAACATTTCGTGATGAGTTACATTTTTTTAACAGCAACAACAACAAATTCTGACCCTCAATTTCTGACCAACTGGATGATTTGGACCATACTGCTTAGTAATCTCTGCACTTGCCTATCACAGTCCTCCCCAGGCTGGCACAGATTTGATAATAACCTGTGGCAAGGGATCAAAATAAGCTCTTTTGCAGGAAAATGGTTGTTTTGTATAAAAACAGTTTTCCAAGACATAGTGTTTCATGCAGGAAATACGTTTACTGGCTCAGATTTAAGCTGCAATACAGTGAAGGCCAGAAAAGCACCTTTTTATCTAATCTGCATAGCACAAGCCATAGCAGCGCACTTGCTGAACCACAGCAACCAAGAATAATTTAGGAATATCCTTTCCTTTTTTCCCTTTTAGCCTTGATATAACCTTGGAAAAGACTAAATATTTTAATATTTTAAAGTAGAATTTTTAATAGGGAATAGAGACAACACTTATTTCCAAACTGCTGCACAGAGTTCCTTTTCTTACTCATTATGGAACTAACTGATGGACTTTTATTTAATTAATTTCTTTATTGAGATCACTGAACTTTCAGATCCTGCTCTGTAATTTCTTATGCCTGTCACTAGGTGAAGCTGTGGTGAATATTACAGGACATATGAGTGGGCGGTCTATAATGATTCGAAAGCACAAATGGGACCTTTTAAATTTGTTATGGAACATGCAAATACAGAATATCAATATTTCATTTTGAGACAGCTTATCAGAAAGCACTGGTGTATTATGCTTTATGTAGCTGTATAATTTTGCTGCATAATATAATGACTCAAACTCAGAAGAACAATCGAGAAATTATAATATCATTTAAGATAGCAAATTCTATCTATTTTTTGTTGGAATTAATATTCATTATATCACTGCCAGAGAAATCCAGCCAAAATATCAACAGAATATATATGCAACACCAAGTTTGGGCTTTACATTACATTGGATTTTGTAAAAGCAAATTCAATTTCAGCCGCAAAGGAACTTGAATATTCCTAAGGAAATAAATTGCACTGAAATTCAGACTTTACATCCAGAAGGTCTAACACCATTTTTTAAACACATTTGAAGTTTAGAATGGAAACTTATTGCAAAAAAATACAACCTGAGGAGCATGTCACTCAATGGGGGGATTCCCAAAAGCACATCCAGTTGGAAGTCAGGCTCCTTCAAATACATTTGGGCAAACTATTACTTCGGCACTGCTGCCAATGTTTTGGGAGGAAGAAGACAGAAAGTACAAGTTCTCCCTTAGGGGTTTATAACATAATAGTAATTTTATTGGCCCAAAAGGAGACACTTGTCTGCTCAAAACATTTTTTTTTTTTTTTTGCTAGACGTTCTGCAGCAAATAACAGCAGAAAGTATCTCAAGAAAAAAAAAAAAAACAACTTACACGGTTTCTTCTAACAGCAAGTGTCAGGTAAACAAAACAGAGAGATTGGTGCTGTCTGTTCTCATCGGAAAAGTCCCTGTTCCCCATGTCTCACAAGGACAGAATTTGGCTCAACACATGTTGCGGATCGCTTGCAACAACAACCTCTGCGTTTCTGCTGCCCAAGATAACAGAGCTCCTCGCTGAGGCTCCCATCTAGATGCGACACCAACGTTATTGAGCTGAGCAGGCAGTTTGTCAATAAACAAGGCCCTACCTAGGAAGCACCAACATCACAAAACCAAATTATTTCACGGGGATAAATGACTGCCACTGAACGCGCATCTCTTGCCGGCGGTCATTCTGCAATGACTTGCTCTGCTTTGGCGTGAACTGCATAATATATCTCATTAAAATACATCTACTCCTATTAACGCGATACAAGACCAAAGAATGGTTAAATCTGAACTGGACTCGTATTTTTGAAAAATACCACTAGGAACAAATTATTTGAATAACCTTGCCTTTGGGTGCCTGGAAGCTATGCCTATTGATTTTTCAACTGCAGCTCCCATGGAGACATTCTTCAAGATTACGATTAGCTTCATCCATCTCTCTCCCTTCCCAGGCTTTAT
Organism: Nothoprocta perdicaria; assembly: GCF_003342845.1. Taxonomy (NCBI): domain Eukaryota; kingdom Metazoa; phylum Chordata; class Aves; order Tinamiformes; family Tinamidae; genus Nothoprocta; species Nothoprocta perdicaria. The sequence continues at coordinate 9,909,813 of NW_020455754.1, forward strand.
CGCTGTACATCCCATGCAGCAGCACTTATCACAGGAATAAAAAGTTCAGTGCACCGAAACCAAATATTTGGGCTCCTTCAAAATCTGGAAAGAGCCCTGGCAGTCAGAACAAATTTTAAGTGGTTTCCTGAAGTTGGAGCAATGATTGTTGGAAGGGATAGTGACTATCAGAGTCATTTGCTCCTATTACAGCTACGAGATCTCACTGGGAACAAAAGGATACCATGGTTTGAATTAGGCACAATCTCTTTTTTTTTAATGCAAATAATGTAAAACAAGGATAGACATATGAGTAGAGTCATTTTTCAACCTGGACTTCCGACCTTCATCTGCAAAGAAGAACAATGGGGAGAGCTGGCTTGGCATTTCAGCACCATCTCATGCTACCGCTTCCTGCGCTTTCATTATTTGCAGAAATAATTTCAATTATCTGATTGTGCTAAGGCTGCTGATTTCACTCTCCGCTGCCTTCAAATCTGTTCCCAGACACATTTGTGATTAGCACGGCCACAAGAAACAAAACACCCCTGCTGCCTGTGCCTCCTGCACGAGCCCTGGCTTGTCCTTGTGTAGGTGTCCAGGGGTTCAGGGATGCCTGGAGACCTTCTAGTAGAAGGTGGCAAGTTCACGTCTCCCTCCTGCAGGGACTGGGAAGGAAGAGGAAGCAGCCGTCTTGCTCCCCATCCTTTCATACAATGACATCCATGGGTTAAAACTGGTCCATGGCTGGAAAGCACCAGCAGCCACAGGCCTATTTCCAAAGAGCGGGAGGTCCTTAGAAGATCAAGATGGAGATGAACAACTTCAGGAAAAGCTAAGAGAAAACTTGTGAGCGTTGAGTTGAAAAGTGTATCTGCAGGCATCTTCCCAATGCAGTAAAAAACATGGCTATTTCCAAAGGAAGATGAAAAGTCAAACACTATTTCTTATCAAGTATAAGAAGGAAATGTAAGAAAAAGCAGTAGAGAGACAACATATTGGAAGAAAGACAGCAGCTAGAAAACTGAAAGTCTGGCTATTTTGCAAGAAAAAAAAAAAAGCCATACATTGCTGAGAAAAATCTTTTATATATTCGTGTGTGGACCCTGCTAGGTCCAGCCAGTGACAAGGTCTGTAAGGCCAATCACTTCAACATAACTTAAACGGGGACAGGATGAAGGTATATAGGGGATATCCAAGCTCTCTGATCCTTGGAAGCAAGAAAGATTTGCTGCTGCAAGTCATTTCTGGGGCTAACAGCACTGTTCCTGCCTCAGAAAATACCCCATGGAGTTCATCTGCCTGAACAAGGTCCCTCTCGAACCTCAAGCTTGGTGTCAAAACAGATATAATATAGCATTTAACTATGGATAGTATTAAAATGTCAAGACAACTAGGTACATACAATATCAGGATCTCTCAGGATAAGTGAAGTTCATACCTTTACCTCATCTTGGATGAGACCTGATGTGATTAAGAGCTGATTAAGACCATTAGGGCACTATGTGGATGTCTGCCTTTGGACACTTTGACACATGCTGTATAAAAGGCCCCATTACACACTTAGCTAACAGATTACAGTGCTTACAGGCAATTTATTTTTCAATTTAAATTTTTAATGATTTGCACTGTTCAGATCTGCTGCATCCGCTCCGCAGCTGCACCAGGAGGAAAACTGGCAAGGGGTGAAAAAGGAAAACCAAAAGGCAAAATCTATGCAAACAAACCATTTCGCGTCTTCAGAAATCATTATGTTCTTGTGCATAAATAACCCAGTTTCCAAACTCTGCTGGCTCCCATGAAGTTTTTGAGCCGTAACTGGCTCCAGCACTTCAGGGTCTGAAGTCGTCTTAACCAGACGCTGCAGACCTAAGTTCTTCCATTGCAGTGGGTTCCCTTCCTCCTCTCTTACAGAAAATTGCAGCCTATGGGGTTTCCTCCTACTGTCAAAAAGGATGCATTTTTATTGGGATGAAGTGAACTTTGCCTGGTCCAGGATCTGCTGATTTTGATATTAAAATACTGTGTTGATCAGGTCTGCCTGCTGCAATGGGCAGAGCTCACCAAGCTCTCCAAGGACCTGGCTGTGGAAAGCACATGAGATTAATCGAAGTGGCACGTTCGGCTGGGAAGAAAAGCTGCTCCTTACTCACTATATACCGTTTCACATGATTTGATAGCTTCAAAATTGTTTTTCATTAAATTGGAAGAATGGTCTTTTCCACTTTTTCCACCATTTCCCTGCTGCCGCGTCTGCTCACAGCTGCAAGTTGTTCTGCTCAGCTTCCAATGGGGCAAATTTGGCTGGTTAATAGGGAGGGCTGCAATTGCTGTGCTGCGTCACGGTGCCTTTTGGGGTGTTCGACCACCAAATCCTACTGCCACTGTGCACCCACAGAGGGAAAATCCACAGCCTTCACCCCCAAACTGAGCAGCCTCTGCTGCATTACAGTGATTTTACCCGTCCTAAGGTGGATTGCACGCAATCCTCACACCACAGGATGGATTGCTGGGAGGGATGCGAAAGTAAATGCATTTAAAAAAAAAAATATAGCAATAATTCCTTGCCCTCGAGGCACTAAAGCAAATGTTTCTTTCGAGAAATGACTGCACAGCGCTTCTGGTGCACAAGCACTTGCTGCTGCGACACAAACAAGCGGTTACAAGCTGTGCCAGCAGAATATTTGCCCCTTCTGACATATTTTATTAGGAGAGAGGCTTATTAAATTCTCAAGAAGGCTACACCAGATTAAACTGTTGAGGATTTTACAATTAGCATCCGTTATCTGTGAATTTGGATATGATTGCGGAATAGAATTATTAGGCTGGCTTGTCAAACAATAGATAATTAAAAAAACCTACCCCAAAGCCACCTCCAGAATGCATTTGAAAGACAGTATTAAAGGTGGATTTGGAAAAGTAATCAGGGTGCTATTTCTTCTGTCAGAATAACAGGCAAGTTTGTCATAAATTAAATGCTCAACAACTCCATTATAAATATTATAAGGGGTGAATAAGTTTAAAATCCCATCCTTTTTAGCATCTAAATAAATAGGATGAAACCCCTGTTGCTTTTACAGCACTGCTGATATACAGAGCTTGGTACCAGAAAGGTCTCTATGTTCTCCTGAATTTCTCTACACATCCAGAGCTGTCTGTCTGGTTATTTGATTCTGGTTTGAGATGATAATATCTATACCATTCTCATCTTCTCAAATGAGGCCATCAAGAGCATTAACCATCTTATCTCAGGCTCTGTCTTAATGAAAGGTGACTAGAGCTTCAGGAAAGTCCCAAACCAATAGGCAGAATTTATATAATCACATTAATTTATGACACTAAGCACATACACATGATCTAGCTTAGAGACAGCACATGGTGAAACCCACCTTTACGTTAAATTTGAAGACGAGCACTAGAGACACACTTGCAAAAACTGCAAGACATACATTTCAGGAGTTACCTGCACTGAGTTATTAAAACTTCTCCTTTCTGTGACCTTGAATCATGAGTTTAGCAACCATGCATTCCACATCATCTTTCCCATATTCTTCACTCCATATGTCCCTTTCCCTACAGCGACTCGCGCCACCATTAAAATGCAATGTAACCATATATTCATGCTTTAGAAAGTGTCAGCATTTCAGAGCTGCTTCTTCAAAAGCACCTTTTTATCATGTGAAAAAGTGACTCAACTGCTGATCTATGTAGACAGCCAGCATTATATTACCCGGGACTATAACAAATTTTGTGTAAAAATAGATTTAAATGCTTTGCTCTTCAATTATTAAACTGGAATCAGTTTAATGCAGAGGACCTCACGAGCTGAATACATGGCCCTCCACTTTCAAACACTCATTCCCACTTGAATTTCACTGCAGCACACATTTCCCTTTGCTTCTTTCTCTTGTGACCAGCTACACCTCTGTGTTGGCACCGTTTGTCCTTAATAACTTGGCTTACAAGAGATGAAGGGATTGAACAAGGGCTGACATTTTATCATGTCTGCTATCTCATTTGATCTAATTCTGAATTGACTGTCTCTCTCTCATACAAAGTGACCACTTTTTTTTGGAACACTTTAGTGTGTTGTGCTCTTTTCTTGCGAGCTGCCAGTCCAGTATTTCTGCTTTCTGAGCAGTATCTCCTCCAATCCCACTTCTCATACCCTATTTTTATCATACCCTATTTTTAATATTCTTACTCTTACTCCTTCTCCCTGTGATTTTGTCTTCTGCTCTGGCAGATGTCTAGGGACTGCAAACTTTTTTTCTTCCCACTATAAATTCATTCTGTTCCCTTTTTTGCCTATGTTGTTGCAATTCTTTGCAAGACCCATTTTCCCTCACTAAATTTACTCTCTGTGGTCTACATCTGCCTGACTGGCTTCTCTGATTGCCTCCTCCAGCCCTCTTTTCCCAAGATCTGGTTAACTTGTTAAAGGCGAATGTTATAAAATTATGAGCAACCCCAGTGCTCTTTCCTACTCACTCTTCCGTTTAACCATTTTGCTTTCAGTCCTTCAGTCTGACCGTTCTGCTGTGACCTCCTTCCAGCTAATCTCCTTTCACTTTCCCCCTCCTACTCCTTAAGCTTTGTTCTGTCTCGTTAAACCTTGAAAAATAAGGTTCCTTGGAGAAGCAGTTAGTTCTCCACCTACTCTTAACTATTCTTTCCCTCTCTGCTAGGAGGTATGATATCAAGTATGTAGCTTTCTAGCTAGGATCATTTTGATACTCTACCTATCCTGGTCACGGCTTATCTTTCTACACTTGCATCCTGGGAAGTCTGAGAACCTTTATTCATAGATGTCCTCTCTGGTTTGTCTTTCTCTCTTGTTACTATTATTAATTCTTGGCAGGAATGGCTTGTCAACACTAGCTGGGCAAACTCATTAAGAAATGAGTAGCTCGAACCAGGTTTCACTGAAACCTGAAATAGGAGTTTCTTAAAGGACTATGAACTTCAGTTCTTCAGGCAGCTGGTTCAAAATGAAGCAAAAATTTCTGACCTAGCAAGGTGTCTAATTAACCAAAAGAGCCCTCCCCTCAGACTTCTGAGCTCTTCCTTTGCTATGCTAAAATATTGTTTCAAATGAAAAATTTAGAGAAAGATAAAGCACAGGTGCTCAGGATATTAACTATGGATGAGTTGCTAAGCAGGAATGACCACATTGTGGCACTCTGGGGTTTCAGGTAAACCAGATCAGCTAAGACTAGAAATAAATCTCTCAAAGGACTTGAAAGAGATTTCAAGTTTACAATGTAGATCATGAAGAACAGATAGACTAATTTATAAACCAAAACTACAAAATGTCCTTTCTGTTCAACATGGACTATAAATTTAAATACTATTAAGGTATAAAGACAGACTTTCCAAAGAAGAAGAAAGAAAAAGCAGAGAACAGAGAAGCTTTCTTTATTCTCTCTGATGAGTTGTCTTCTGAGCAAGTCAATATATTGGACATTACAGCAGGTTTGATTCTTTATTAGCATTTTCAGGTCTTGTTAACTAAGCTTACTCTCTTGACTTCTTAAATCATTAAATGAACAAACTGACTTACATTATGCATTACTACCAAAGCTAATTAGTCTTCCACAGTTGATGCTCATGGATGATAACAACCAACTAATGAGAATGCTTTGTTTCGTTTCATGAAAGAAGATGCATTGAGTGGTGGTTAAAGCTAGATGTTAGGTAAATGAGGAAGGCAGAATTTCCAATTTTCAATCCCCGAGGACATTAACGTCTTTTTTCGGGATGGTCATTGCCCTTTATTTTATTAAGACTCATGAGGTTAATGCAGTTATGGGAGCCTAAAATTATGGCCCAGGAAAGAGGAGAAATAAAAAAGGTCAACAGAAGAAGGAGTGACAAAATAGTCACATAATCTCAAGGCTGTGTTCTCCATCAGTGACAATTTAAATGTTACTTCAGAGCAAAACTAGGAGATTCCAGTTTCATATCTTTAAGATGTCTCAAAACTATGTTCACTTCTAGCTTAAATTAAAAGTTTGCAATTTTTTTTTGCCAAAATGAAGTAACTAGTAATTTTTCAAATATCTTCTCAAAAACTTTTACAAAATCTATTCCTTTTTAGGAGTAAGTGCTACAGGAAAAATTTACAGCTGATTGATTCATTAGGATTGCAATAAAAAACTACTCTAATCCAACTTATAACTGGAAAGACATTACTGCCCCTCCAAAGTCCAGTGCCAAAAGAAAGGGGAGAGAAGTCTGAAGATGTGAATATGCTTTGGGCCAGAGGCAGAATAAAAATACATAGAAATAACCAGCACATAAAATATTTCATGTGAGTGAAAATAATTTGGATTCCAATGAACTGCTCAGTAATGCTTCAGCCCTTCATATATTCTCCTCTTTTGAAAAGCAACCTGATGTTGAAACTGCACAAGGCTGTAGTGGCCTCAAGGTAGCAAAAAAAAAATCTATATTTCAAAACCATGCTGCATTGCATAGGAATATGTTGCTTCGGATGTATGAGACAACACAAATCCCTTCTATGGGACACAACCATTTCTTTTCAAAGCGTGCACCTTCTAGGCAGGAAACAAATACAGAGACTGTCAGAGAAGATTTAATTTAGGACAAGATTTTGCTGCTAGAGTTAAAATGTAATCTAAGGCAACTACTGCAGCACTGGGAGCGATCCCATCACAGTCACAAGCATTTGGGAGACTTTTGTCTGGATGCTGCTGGGCCAGTAGCTTCTCCTTTGAAGGCGCTGAAGCTTTTGCTTGCTGTGGAAACCCGTGAAGAGACGCAATGAAAGGAATTGCCTATTTTTCGGTACACAAAGAGGGTTCTCAGAAAAAAAAAAGGCTACTTGAGGACTATAGGAAAGCTTACTTTGCCATACCAGCTTATTTTAGATACTGTCCTTTGATTTTTGGCTTTGCTTTTTAGTTCACTGGTGATAGGGACAACAACCACGAGGTATATTGGCATAATGTCTTAGTCCCTGAGTCCCTAAAAAGACAAAAGTTGGCTGAACACTGAGTAAAACACTACACGGAAAGGGCTGAATTTGATTGCTCCCCTCTGTTTCTAAAATATAGAAGATATTGACAGGAATGAAACTACCAGAAAACTGTTTTAAATCTAGAAATATAAACAAGATGTCTTTAATAAGTGTGCTGAGGTATTGCATTTCTTTGCCTAAAAAAAATAATGGCACAGCATTGCCTTTTTATATTTAATTGAAAAGTGAAACAGAGACACCTGAACAGACTTATTTAAAAAAGCAAAACATTTAGGACTGATTTCCAACCAGCATTAATATTCTCTATGTAGAGAGCTTTAAACAGACTGTAATTTGGTGGCTCATGTCCATAAATAATGTCATGCGTGGTTCATTGGTTGAATTAATTTGATATAAAGTGACTAAATTGAAAAACTGTAGGTCGAGCTCTTTATGATTTCTGGCAGAGCACTAAGCAGGCAATCACAAGCTTATTAATGAAAAAAAGAGAATAATCAAAATTGAAATATTAAAGAAGTAGGAAGCAATAAATTCAAAGTTAATTTTGATAATGTAACTTGCATTGAGTAAGAAAATAATTGATATAGAAGTCTCTTTTTATTTTATAGAAGTCTTCATACTAGATTGCAACTTTTTTAAAAGAGTGCTGTTGGAAGGAACTGCAGGATTCCAAAGGGGATAAAACACCGGAGTCTGTCTATTACAGGTTCTTATATTAGGTGTCACTCTTGTCTTCATGGCTATTCTAGTCTATAGGTTTCCCATTTCTATAGACCTAGGTGGAAAAGGTCTCAGCCATAAGTTTTCCACAACCTCTAACTCAAAACCAGGATCCCAGATAGTTGCTGATGAATTCCTAAGGTTGGTGCCTGCCATCATTTTTCCTAGCAACTTTTTGCGACTGAAATAACCAAGGATGTTGAAAAACGCAGGAAATTGGGCAGAATTGTGCAGGCACCCACTTCCACCTTCAGGGAGGCTGAAGTTCCCAAGCAACAGGGTCAAGGGCACAAGGCAGGAAGCCAGGAACCAGGCGCTGCAAGAGGTGCAAAAGATGACTTGGAACTACAAAGTTGGAGATTTAGCCAATATCTGTGAATATCTTTTACTATTGGAAGGCTTTAGGAGTAATAAAAGGAAAATCTTAGAAGTGTAAGGATAAAATATAGGACAATATTATCAACAATAATGATCAGCTTTCGTTTCATAGGTTTAAAAGGTACATTGAGTCTGCATGATAGTGATGACATAATTGTAAAAACAAGAAAACTGACCAGTATCTCATGAAAAGCACTGTTTTTGAAGGCCTAATTTGCAAAACCCAAACAAAACGTATTGTTTGTAATACGTACTGCAATTAGAATGTATAATACTATTTATCAAAACACAGATTTTAAAATGATGCACATTTAATGTTTTTCACAATATAATGGGATGTTGGAAATTGAAGAAAGGCTTTAATAAAATTCCTTCTTTGTAAACATCGGTCCCAATCTTACAAAAACATGCCTTTTATTGCCACGAAAAGACTTTTCCATTGAACACATCCATATCCTGGGGCTTCTAGAGCAAAAATGCAGCAATAAATTTAGAATCTCCAGTAAACAGATTGTTGTATAAATAGAGAATAATTTACAGAGCATCAGCAGTCATTTGTAAACATTAAATAATAATTTCTGACTGACTGGATTCTGACTCAACAGATTTAAGATGGGGCTAAGCTGCAAAAATAGACACACACATTAAATAAAAATTGCTTCCAGCGATTTTACGGTTAAGATTTTCAGCATATAGAAAACAGAGAGAGCTTGAATCAGCACATTGATCCTTAACCCACTGGGCTACAGTAAGCCCAGAAAGACGCAGATTCTCGGTCGTGTGTGGATTAACTTAGTCACAGAATAAGGTCAATGGTCAGATGTGGTGCCACTGAGTGGGATGTGGGCCACTGTTCTCGGTTAGTCCCCTCACGTGCAACTCGGACAATTTAAAAATCCCACAGCTGAATATACTTCCCTGCTTATATTTTAATAATGGCGATAATGACGATGTGGGAAGGTTGCTTGAGGAAACATGCAAAAGTCAAAAATTACCATCGATGCTCCATATGCCAGCCTAACTCCTTAGAGCAGCAGGACCCATGGGCAGTGAGTCCTGTCAAATGTTTTCCGTTCGTTCCAAGGTTCTGTAAACTTCTTTGATTTTTTTCTTAGCTGTCTGGTAAATCTCCGCCTGACATTTGCCAAGCAGATGACATTTCTACCAATTACTGTGTTCATTTTGTATTTACTTTAGATTGCACAAGTTCCTTTGCAAACAACCAAAAAGCCTTAAACTGTAAACAGCTCACAGCCCAAGTCAGGAATGTGCGTTGAGGATGGATTTTTAACACCTTAGGGGTACCTACAGGTAGCTCAGATTTACCTTTCAAACAGAACAAAACAAGCCAACCAAGAACTTAGTTGCAACCCCATGAAGCCTTCAAAGGAAATGGGAACTGTTGGATGCAAACTTAACACTCTCGACACACTGATGAGAGCTCTACCAAGATGATTAAATATGACCAATTCCTGCTAGAGCTGTCGAAATCTGGTAATATAAACCTGAAATTGTAATTATCCTTTCCATAATGCTCGGTGAGACTTGGCTGAATTCACCTCTCTTCCCCTTTATTATTAATATGTTCATAAAAATGTTTTCTGTGGAAGAAAGCAATTTGGGCTGCTGGATGCATAAAAATCACCTTAACAAGAACAATGTTTTTCAAACCTGGCAAGAAGTGGTACCAAGAGCAATATATACCAAACAATAAGCCTTGAAAGAGCAAACCGCACACGGATTGAAACAATTCTGAGCTATCCAACGATACCCAGAACATCAAAACCAGATCACAGAACACCAAAGCCCAAACTCGTCTCTAGAAAGCTCATCGAAAACTTGCCTGTGATACTGCCCAGCTGCAGGAGTGTCACCATGGCTCATGGAAGAACCAGAACAAGATTAAAGTAGGGTGAGTAAATAGGCACTTAAAAAAAAAAAAAAAAAGACTAAGAAATAAAATTAAAATCTTAATAAGCAAAGACTCAAAGTGACTACACTGTCCATAACGATGTGCAAAGAGTTAAAGTACCAAAAAGACAGAATGATAATTTGGAGTTTCTTTTTGAGCAGCCAAGCTCAGCAAGCTCTGCTGCAAAGGAAAGCTATGGCAGCCAGAGGAATGACTTTTTATGAGAGACTTTTTTATGAGAGAAGAGGATTTGCTTAGTGTAGCAAAACAAGAGAAGGTCATTATTTCTAAATAAATATTGAGGAACCATTTAGGAAAGCTTCAGGAATTTTAACTGGCTTTGAATAAATTTAGTTGGGAAATTAGTAGGTTTCTAACCAGAAGAGTGAGGATGTTCAGGATTCTTCCGGGTGGAGAAATGGGGGCAATAAACCTTATTACCTTTAAGACAGAACTTGGTAGGTTAATGAATAAGTTTATATCATATTGTTGCAAGGGGATTGGATTTAATGATCCAGGAAGCCACTTTTGGGCCATTCTTAGACACCGCTAAAAGAGCACAACTCAGAATAATAAGAAGAGGACTATGCAAAGCAGCAATCAAGCTATCCAATAATATTGTCTTTAAATGCACAAACTGAAATATTTATAAATGTTAATTACAGTGCCAAAGATAATGGGCTATTTTCTTGTCCTATAATAACTTTCCGGTGTTAGCAGAGTAATCCAGAGGTATCGATATGTTTTCTAATGAGCTTGGATAGTGGTCTAAGAGGACCTGTGCAGCAGGAGAACATCTCAATACCCATTGTACTTCCCTTTGTGCCTGCAGCAGCTTGCAGCAAAGCAGCACACAGCAAGATCCGAGCTGCAGAATCAAAGACAACGACCTTAGCAGTAAGATGCTCACCTTAGCAGCCAGGGGCTTGGTGACTGTGGATAAAATATAGTAAAGCCCCTGCTGACAGCAGGAACAAGTTAATCTCCTGCAGACAAAGCTGAGGAATATGCATTCTAAAATCCACTGTAAAAAAGCTGTGTGCTGCCATATATTTCAAGTTTCCCATGTCCGATAGGACATAGTCACTTTGCTCTACTCTAATGAGCTCTAAGGCTAATGAGGCATGACCAGTGATGAGTTACCCCTTCTGCAGAGAGGAGTCCGTGGGGTGACTAATTGGCCTGGGGACACAGCAAGTTTCACATCCAGGCTCCTGGGGACAGTTCCTTGTCAGGTGCTGGGTAACAATTTCCTCAGCAGGTATCTGCTTGAACATCCTTTAGCATGGCTGCATTATTCTATAGGTGTTTGAGAATGCACCAGAATTCCTTTTGCAAAACACGGGCAATGCTTTGGCCTTTTGGACCTTTTGACTTTTAGAATTGGATAGAATGAAGTTAGAAGCCCCCCAAAAAAGGGGCAAAAAACAAGCTACCAAGCCAGCAAGGCTGTGGGGGAACGGAGGTAGTGCAGCTCCGCAGTTTACAGTCGCTTCCCAGGTTTGACGCAGTTACGAGCCATCAAAATAGGGACTGCTCATGCATTCAGGTGCTGATAAGCATTACCACATAAATCACTCTGAATTAAGCACCAGAAGCTTGGGAACAAACACTCCCGTGCACTGCCCGGCTGCTAAAGCAGCGGAATTCGGGATTGGGCGCGGGATGATATTCCCCAGGAAGGAAGGCTGGGAGCTGTGCCAGCTCCCATTAGCATTTAGCAGGACTGCTCAAAGCAGGAGCAAACAGGCAGGCAAGGGGCGGAGAGGAGATCACGCCAACGGGTCAGGGTTTACAGGCCCTGTATTTAATGCATTTTAAAAGGTAACTGTTGACCTAATACAGAGACATTGAGGGATAGCGCTGCTTAAAATCCCTGCCTATGTGTGTAACCCTTCCAATAAATCCCTAAAGAGCACATTTGCAGTGGTAAGAGCTTCCCCTGGAATCTGGCCAAGCAGTTCTTCAAAGCAGGGGGGTCACTGACATTCATGCAATTATTTATTTCACTCGTTCCTGAATTCCCTTTCAGATGCAGCTTAAGCCACCCAGTTAGCATGTTCAACAGCACTTGCACAAAAATGCTCAGTTTTGTGCATCTGCTGTGGAGGATTTACTGCTTTTGTTTGTTTGGTTTGGTTTGTTTTTCCACGGGGTCCAAACTACTAAGAAATGGAGCATCAGCTCCAGATGTTCTGTGGAAAAAGGGGGAGATTTGTCCACTTATTGCAGATAAGTGGACCCATCAATGCTGCTTTCTTGGTCAGACCAACCTTTTGATGTGTAATTTAGAACAGCAGATGTTTTATCTGGGAACCGGTCCAGATCTTAAAAACAAATAAATAAATAAAGGAGGAAGAAACTCAGTAGTGGCTCAGTAGTGGTAGCCCCAGAAGCACTGAGAAATATGGAGCAATGAGCTGGATTCTTCAATCACAGCACACAAGCAGATGTTGCATGGGATCAACCTCATGATGATGTACACTGGGGTGATGAATTGGTAGGTGGTCAGCAGTTAAATAGGCTGAACAAAGCAGTAAATCCTAGACACGTCCATACATTAATTTTTCATCAATCCTCTTTTCTCATTCTGTTCTTTTCAAGAAACCCCAGGCGTGACACGGGGCCCTTCCTTGTGCTGCGCTAGCAATGCCAACCGAGACAAATGGCACCACATTTACAGGACTGCAAAGGTGTGAGAAATCTCTGTGAGGTATTAACCAGAGTCTCCTGCAAAGAAGAACTAATAAAGGCTTCTCCTACATCACGTGCAAATTTAAGCAGGTCTTAAGCAGGTCCCCCACAAGAGATTTTGTATGGCTCTGTTGTTAGTCCAGAATCTATTAAACATATATGAGATCTCCCTTGAATTTATCTTTTGCCTGCTCTTCAGTCAGTCTTGCCTTTTCTCTTAATGTTCTGCCAAATTAGTACTGCAAATGCTTCAGAAGATGTGCTGGCAAAACGCCACAACCTGTGGCACTGGTGGTTTCAAATCAGCTACATTATGCTTGTAAATAAATCTATTTTCCTCCTGCCATAGGTCAGATAATAGGTCAGATAATCAGGGGGTGCAAATCAGTGCAGCTCTGTCCGGAAACCTCAGCAATAACATACAGCGTTGCTCTCCTGATTGCTTTCTGCTGAGCCTACATGCTTTGCAAAGCTACTCCAGCAAGCTGATAATGATGCATGAAATGGAAAATCCTTCTGAGCACACCCAGAAGCACAGAGGACGCATGAAAGAGGCACTGTGGTGCTGGGTTATGTGAGGCTTCCTCCTCCACGTGTGCACGCACTAACATATTCAGTTTTCACTGCTTTTAAATAGGTGCAACTCTGCCTTTTTGCCTTTTCTCCTGATTCACACTGCCTTAAATGAGACTGGAGTCACACGTACAACAGTATTTAGGTCAGGCACAGAAAAGATAACAGCATGTTTTGAAACTAAGGACAAAATTCTTTAGCAGTGTCACTTCTCTGATTCAAATAAGCAGAAGATTTGGCCTGGTTACTCTCCTCGCCGATGCTTCTACCCTCTGAGGCAATTAGGTAGCTGCGTATTTTGAGAATAAAAACACTTTGGGGGCATATGTGCCACCATCCCACATCAACAGTAATTCTTGCAGCACTGCAAAACTTGCTGGAAAATATTTGGCTATTTTTTCAAAGTCAGGTTTCAGTACTTTTCAATTCATCCCCACAGCCACAGTGCTACTCAAAGGTTATCCGAAATAGCTGCAGGCAGAGGAGGAATCACAGAGAGATCACATGAAACATAGCTTGGTTTCTGGAAAAAAAAAGCGATATCCAATTCCTCCTCTCTGTCATTACTCTGTACCATTTTGGCCACTTTTGGGACATCAAATACTGGAAATAGCTCAGAAAGCATTTGGCTCAACGTTCATGTCCATATATCATAAGGGCTATTATATAAGGCAAATGCTTTAAATCCACCCTAACTGGAAAATGCAGCTACACAATGCCAAAATGTCATTATATTGTAAGTCCTGCACATAGCCATACTCTCAAAATCCTTGCAGGGTTCATTCCATTCTGAAAAGTGAAGATTGAACATACTGCCTCACCGACATTATAGCATTAACTTCGGATTATAAATCAAAGGCAGGCAGGGCTTTTTTTGGGTTAGCTTCCTCAGCCAGGTCTCGGGGAGGTAAGACGAGACCCAGCACTGGCACAAGGGGGTTGGATCATCCCTGATCCTGTCTGGCTTAGGCTGCTGTGGATCTCCAGCCTCAGCTGGCAGAGGCAGAATTCTTTTTTGCCTCCCTTCTAAATAGGCAAAGAAGGTGATTAGTCCCCAAATGTATTATGCAAAGGTATTGAAAGCAACACAACACATTTTTCTTAAATTACAGACACACTAATCAGTAAACTCTGTTTTCTACAAATGCTTTTGAGTAAACTTCAACAGCATGATCTAATGTATAACTCTTTAAGTCTTAATAAATGCTTTGCTAAAGTGTTTAAAGGGAATGTTTAGCATTCAACCATTCAACAGTCCCTGATTGCAGCATATTTCAACCTGTGCTGTGTGAGAAGTATGGTTCTAAGCTGAGAGTGCCCAGGAGTTTTTCCTTGTTTATTCATAGTCTCTCCCAGAGATGTTCTCTGGTCTGATTTGAACATCTTGGCCAAAGGTCTTAACCTTCTATTTTTCAACTTCTTCTTAATTCAGTCACTCTGCAGTCAAATGCAGAGCTTTCTGTGATGGTGTGACTCCTTAGGTAGATACTCTATCAAGATCCACCAACATTTTTCTCTTTTTTATCAAGTTTAAGTAGAAGCTTGACATATATAAAAACACTTGTTTTGATCTCTTTTTAATTGCTTCATATTAAGTTATTGGAACTGCAGATGTGTCCAATGCAAAGTGTCATATACCAGGCTTTCAGACTTTTAAACATAACCAGTTTCTGCTCTCTGAGAAGAGAAAACTTGTCCCAGGTTTGGGAGGGTCTTCTGTTTTCCCAATGATTCTGGCTGCATTATGTTCCTGCTTATTTTTCTGGAAGAGCTTGTTATAAATAATGAGAAAAAATGATGGAAAAAATTGGAAATCATGTGTTAAAAGAATACCTTAAAATTAATTTTGTAATATTCCCTCTGGAGTGTTCTCATTCTGGTTGTTCTGATCATGCTGGAGTCCACAAAAAAAGATCTTCAGACAATGGCAAGTTCCTTACCTGTGTACCAGCTGCTTGCGGCTTATACAAATGGCCGTTTCGTAGTCGTGAGTGACACACACCTTATGTGGGCTGCACTTCACCTTCAGGCATGGATCTTTGGATGGATCAAGGGCTATAAAACACAAATATATACAAAAGCAGAAAGTTACAAATGTGTACAAAGTTGTCTCTTGGCTGCTTAATCCAGATAACTGGATAGGAGAAACAACTGGTTGTATGACCACTTGGACATCCAAAGGGATAAATCCCCATCCACTGAATCACCATGGACTGAATTAATTGCCCCAAATGTCCCTTTGAGGCTTTTTGGTATAGAATGAGTAACGCAGTGGACAATCTTTTCTCAGCAGTTCTTCAGCTGCTGGAGAAAAGGATGGGGTGGTGATTTGGGCAGTGAAAGGAGCTTCTCTCCACCCAAGGTGTGAGTGGTCCGGCGGACTTCAGTGAGTCAAGGGTCTGGAAAATGTGCAGGAGTGAGGGACAAACCTGCAGAGGGGAACGGCGGGTACTAGGGCTCACCCTTGGGTACCCTCTTTTCAGTGCTGACTGAACCCGCTACACAAACACCTTCATTTACCAAACACATCATCGCATCTGGTTAAAATCTGCCACTATTCAAGAGCATATTGCAACGCAGCGCCACAGGCGACTGGAAGGAGTGAATAATGTTGTACCCTAATGAAAATGCAAAGGGATTTTAAGGACTGCAGACAGAAAATAATTACCAAAGTTGGCACAAGGATTGATGCCTCCTCCTACTATCTGGAAAAGGTATTTAAAAAAACCAAAAGGCAGAGTGAGGCACTGCCAATACTCAAAAGAGAGGCTCCTGCAGAAGTCCCATTAAGCTTCTGATGAACCCTTTCCCCAACATTCAATAAGCACATGCAGAATAGGGCACATAGAACATGAGGAATCACCATTTATTTATTTATGTCCATGCAAATATCTCTGCTAACACTAAGTGAAGAAAGAAGCAGGAGAAATATTCCTCTGGCTTTGGCTAGAACTGTATATCCCTTCCCCCTGCTCAAGAAACAGAGATACTGAGCAGCTATCAGAAGACCCAATGCATAAAAAGTCAATGGGCAGTTTTGGGTGATTGAGAGAAGACCATGCAACACAAACGTGGAGCCAGGAGCTGCTCCTGCATGAGAGGCAGGAAAATACAGACCCATCGGCGCCGAAGCAAGACTGCTCGCCAGCCCACAAGATAGCTGAGAGGAGCAGTTGGGTGTCCAAGTCCTGCCTGTGCATGAGCTTGGGGCTCCTGCTGAGTTTCTACAGGCTGCTCCCTTCCTTAAACAAAGAGCAATTTGGTAATCTTTGAAGTAGAAGAGAGGAGCAATACAGTACGGTGCTCCAATTAGAGCACGTTGCCCACCAGGGACAAGCTCTTACAAATACTTTCCTGCAATCAAGTCCCATTCCAAAGGCTATCTATCTAAATTTATTCTCTTGCAAAAGGATGCTTCTAACGATCACGAGTAAGACACATCTGCCAGGGTAAATTACTTACATTCAGAAGATGGTTATGTGAATACTTCAGAAAAAGGGAAGTCACAAATTCACTTTTGTTTAAGAAGTGACTTTTAAGTAAGTCTTTTTGGATATTAGTTTTACCACGCATTTGACTTCTTGTTTCTTTTGAATATGTCCTGCCATCTCCTGCTTCCCTTCCCACATTTACTGGATCTCTTGTAATTGGGTCACTTTTAGTTACATTTCTGGGTCTGCATAAAGACCCTGTGCCCAAGTTATGAAAACCATTTTTTTCGCATCCTTACTGAATGACCATACATAGGTTTATAGGATACTACTTAACGAACAAGGACTTTCAGCTTGCTATGCACCAAATTTCTTTTTCTATAAATGTACTCCCAGCAAGCAAAGGATATTTCTGTTTTCCTGCAGCAATGCAGCTGTTCTGTCTTGGTTTAAGTGGTTGCAGCTACAAGCTCGTAGCACATTAACACCCACCGCAGAGCTGCAATGGGCAATTCAGCATCACGAGTGCGCCTGGATTTAGTGGAATGCCTTTGGTGCAAGACATTGGAAGGCTTATAAACAAAGCAGAAGTGCTAAAAGCTTTTTCTGTTAAAGGCATTAAACTGATAGAAAAGGTGAAGCGAGCGAGGAAGAAGAGACCATATGTTTCCTGCGCTGGAAACAGCAAGGCATCAACTTCCAGTGAGCTGCCCTTAGGAAAACAGATAGTGTTGGGAGACTCAGGATCTGTCCAAACAGAAGAATCAAGAGCTCCAGATCTGTCCAAACAGATCTGTCCAGTATCTGTCCAAACAGAAGAATCAAAACCCTCCAGCTCCAGATCTTTTCGTATTTCCACCAAAGCAGCGAGTGGCACCCCTTGATAGCGCCAACAGGCCCAAGATGGCTCTGGCAGCTCTCCAGCAGCTTCCTGGCCTGACGCGCTCCTTGGGAGCCTCCTGTTGTTGCCTTCATGTATCTTTGTAAGCCAGACTAACCCGCACAGAAGCAGCAATGATACCAGATGCCCTAGCAGACACATCACTTGTACTTCACATCCAGCAAACACCGCAGGTGATGTCTACCACCTTAACCCTCCTCTTCCAGCTCTCACCTGAGACCCATCTAAAGACTGAGGTGGGTATTTGACAAAGACTGACATGGCAGGTACAATTTCCTAACCTATCACTCTGACTAAATATTCTTAAGCTGCAAAGCAGAGTGACAGACCCTCCTTCTTCAGAACCTTTAATCAGTGAGCTTCACTTGGAGCGTATAGGGTCAACAGACAATAGGTTCAGTGTGTTGATTAACTCAGGGATCATATTTGCATGAGGAAATTTAATGATCAGAACTTTTGCTGGCTTCCAGCTGGGGCTGCTCGTTTACCGGAGGACATGTGGGTCTTCCTGCTTCTGCTGGTGACACATCCTTGAAGCAAAATACTGCATCAACAGCAACCGTTGTGCAAGCTGGTGAGGAGCCCGGGGCTGCTGGAGAGCATCCTCTCTGGCGCGGTGCTGGGAGCTGCGTGCCAGTCAGAGCTCCTGTTGGTGGACGGGTGGGCTTGGTCCCATGCTGGAAAGGCCAAGCTTTGACAGCTAAATCAAATCTGTGCCTGGACATTTGTACAGCAGTGGCAACTAAGAGCAACTTCTGCCAGCAAACCTTTGGCAAGATCCTCTTTGAACCTCCTCCAAGCCAGGACCATGGCATAAGAACCGTAATTGGCTAGGAAGGGTTATGTCACCTTACCCTTGAAAGTCAATACTCATTTGGCATGAATAAGAGAAGCGTGACTTGAGCCAATATGGACTATGTGATACCAGCCATGCACAGTTTCAAGGCTTAGTACATTTTCATACTATTTTTTCCCTATAACTAAAACAATATATCCATTACACCCACTTAGCAAACTCCTTAGGACAATAAAAACACATGCAGTGCTGAAACACAAATGTTTCAAATTAGCAGCACACTATCTATTACTGATAAAAGAAACACAACTCTGAAATATTTTGCTACAAGATCAATCAGTTGCATACCAAAAGGAGAAGCATGGTTATCATTTTGAAGCACAGGAGCGGGAAAAGATATGGTCAAAGATTTCCTTTTTAATCAGGTCTCGCATCTGCTCTCTACTTCAGTGTCTTTAGCTTTTTCTCACCTGTACGTTGGGAGAATTAATTCATTAACTGTGGAAAATCCCACGGAGATCCTCAGATAGAGTGCATTATATATATAATGTAATTTATTACCTGTTACAAACAGCCCATTCAGACATTTCAATAGAGTAGAAAGAGGCTTATTAAATTTAAGGAAAAAATATAGTCTTTGTGAGAAGACAGCAAAAAGAAAAAAAGATTCTCCAATTTGGATTATTATTTACTTAGAATATTTTCACTTATGCAGAAGGGATTTATTTGTCTGCAGAGTTCCTCGACATGTTAAAAGAAGTTTGGAAGGTTGTTCTACTGTTAAGCAGTACAAGCCCTAAAGAGAGAACTCATAATAAGAAACAATTTCTGAGAAATGCTAATCAAAGATCATGCTTTGTTAATCAGATTTCTGCATGACTAGGAGCAGATGCTCATCAACTACAGAAGAAAAGACCCTTGGGAATAAGATGAAACATAACAACCATATTTGTCGTTGTCATTCTTCGTGTCCTAAAGCAACGACTACGAAGTCTTTGAAAATGAAGAGCCAAAGTACAAATAAGTAAATGAAAGCGGGAAAAAGAGTGGGAAAGGTGGGGGAAAAAAGATGATTTTTATTATTAAGATGTTATTTAATCAGTTCTAAAGGAAAATCATATCCATCCCTCTTCTCCCATAGGTAGCATAGTATAACCACGTCTGACTGCACACTACCACCATAACAGTCTTCAGCTGGCTGTATTTCATAGGAAAATACACAAACATCTTTCTCATTTTTCTTGAGACTGGGACTGAAGGTGAATTGATACGGGTAACTGATCTACCAGTCGCTAAGCTTTCGTCAAAATTTTTAGATGGGGCACGTGTTTGATCATAAGGGGAATTAAAGCTTGAATGTGACCACCAATCTCTGGATGGAGACCAGCTCAGCCACCCTGCCCATCTTTTTGGGTCCAGGCTCACACAGTTCCTAAGGCCATGCATCCATCCCAGCAGATCGTTGGCTGAAATACAGTAAAATACAGTCGTGCACATGTCTTGGGATTAACTGACAGATTCTCATAAGTTTTTTATCCTGTGTAAATTTAGAACTTCTACATTTTTGTCTTGGCTCAAAAGGTCTGCTCTTCCTCACTTCTAACACTGAGATGTTCCCGTTACTGACGTTCATTTTCTGGCCATCTGTCCCAACAATCTGAACTCTGCTGTTTCTTCCATGTAGAGCGCAGATGAAGGAATTTCTAGACTGGCTACAGTTTGTGTTTCATGGGCTACCACATTTTCGTAGGGAAATTGTCCCCTCCAGCTGTGCTCTACAGGTCAGCTGCACAACGGGCAAAGGGAAAAGGCCAAAATCCCAACACGGTGCTCCCAAACCAGGCTCTTTTAGGCAAGAAGTGGGTGCAGAACTGACCTCCTGTCATGAAGGGAGCAGACTCGCGTTCCTCCTTGCACTCAAGCTCTTATGATTCACAGCAACCAAAGATCCCTATTAAATTTACAAATCCTCTGTGGTTCCCTCTCAGAGTTATCGGAATAATTGGGAAATAATAAACACCAGAGATTGTATCCGACCATTAACAACCTCCTAATGGGATGCTAGCATCCTTTTTTTTTTTCAGTACTAAAAGGATTAAGAAGAGCGATTGCATCCCAAATCCCTTCCCCTGCCGGAGCACCCTGGAGAACATCTGCTTATGAGCTGTGCACGGCTTCCCTCCCCTGCCTGCTCCCCAGGCTGTGAGCCAGCAATATCAATGATTGCTGGACAAAATCCTAACACTGTTGGAGACACTTTTCTATTACATTTTGTGTTTTTATATATTACCACTAAAAGGCAAGACATGACTTGGAGGAAACTCCAGAGCTCAGACCAAGTCGAAGAGGGAGAAGTCTCTGCTAGGACCGCGCTGCAGCTGTGAGTTGTGCTAATCATGATGGATCAAATTTATTTTTCACACATTTGATTTTAAAAGGGTGATAACAAATAAATACTCTCGATGTCTCGCAGCGATGGATGTGCAATCCGGCAGAAACTGTACAACTAGTTCACAGCAAGATTTATGGGCTAGATTTTGCTTTTATGACCGTTCGTTTGGGGGAAGAGAGTAATTTCAAACTCATAGCTGTTTAGTGGAGCTGAAACAAACTACACAATCAAAAAGAAAATGGCATTATGTAAATATTGCTTTTTTTTTTGTTTTTTGTTTTCAAAATTGCCTGACAATAAGTACTATGATCACTCAATGACAAAAATACTTTGGCATAATGAAATGTCAAGAGCAGTTGCTTTTATGCAATCCCCTTGAAACTGCTCTGACTATAAAAGGAAAGAAGAACATCTGCTGAGAAAGGTATGATGAACTGGAAAATGGGACCTGCTGTCTGCAACACGGAGATACTAGCGCATCTTTTAAGACAAAAGAGATAGACCATAAAGCAAAGCCTCTTGATTAAATGATGCATTAAATTATAGGTGTGTATTTCAATATTTATTTGATTCCAGCAAAAGTCCCCAGGCAGCCCCAGGAGCTCCTGGCTGGAAAAGCCATCAAGTTGAGTTGAAGAGGGACAAGCCCCAGAATGAAGCTGCTCTGGGCCAAAAAACTCCACTTAGAAATAGAAATTCCACTTGTTTGAAATAGATGGTGAATTTGCCACCTCCTTTTTTTTTTCCTCCTTAGTGCGAATAAGGCAAGGGATTACCAGGAACCTTCCGGCTCTCACAGCCTTTCATAAGGTGTTTTCCTTATGCTTTTTTCTTATTTTTCCTCTTATTATACTGCTTAACAAGTGGCCTCATTGACGGGCTACGAATATGTTGTTTAATGGAGCTGAGGGGAGAATCTCTTCTCCCAGCTGGTATTGTTAATAATTCTGCTTTTTTTAAAAAAATGCCCTTTAATAATAGATGAGACCCCCCTTCTCACCTCCAAACTCGTATCAATTGCAAGTAATTACCAATGGCTTTTATTCTGCTTCTGCAAATCTTGGCATAAATCATTCTGCTTCATTAGTGAGAAAATTGGTGCTAGCCCTCCCCCAAGTCTAGGGGAGAACATGTCTTCGATTAACGGGCTCAGATATTTAAGTCTCTCTTTCACATGCTCTCTCTCCACATAATTACTCAGAGCAATTTGCATACAGAAATCAATTCAGCTGAAAATTAATTACCACAGGCCTGAATGCTTCAAACATGTATGTGAATTATTTTCAGTAAATGGAATTTCTCAAGGCGGTTAAACAGCAACATCTTGAACCGTCAGCATTTACGTCATCACCACACCGTGTTTTTATGTAGCACCCTAACATCCGAGCGGCTGAAGACGGCAGGATTGGGGAAAGACACATCTATTTTCATTTTTAGAGGCACTCTCAGAAATCCTTTCCCATAACTGACATGCAATTTCTTCTGACATCGCTGAGGGCCATCCAGGGCCAAAGATACTTTAAAGGGCTCTCCTGAATTGCTTTCCCAAGCAAAGATAAGACCCTGAGTAATAGGAATTTGCTTGACAAACATACAAAAATCTGAGGCAGTAAAAACAAGTTTTTTAAAAAAAAAAAAAAAAAAAAGCTTAGGACCATGAGTTAAGAAAAGGGCTTCCAGTGGTGGATGTGATGATGAACCACAGGCAAGGACAGCGGTGTTTGGATAGTGGGAAGCGATGAGACACATGAGCCCGACGCTGAGTCACAACAGCGAGGGTCCTGGCTTGACCCCCGGCACTCGGCAGCTGTGATTTGGATCTCCCCTTCTGCAGAGGCAGCTGAAACGCTCCCCTTCGCTGATGAGTTTTTAATTTTTCATGCACTTTGCTATGCTCAGCAGATACATTTCTCTTCTTAACACTTTTTTGCACCTGAAATAACAAATATCCTCGGGAAGGGAAATGCTGCCAAGGCCGGCTAGGGGGTTGCTTTGCTTTCCAGCTCGTCCCAGGTTCGGCTCTGGCAAACGGTGCCCGCCTGCAGGGCAAAGCTCATCTGGGCAGGGAGGACAACGTGGCATCACTGCGTCCCCTGAGCTTGAATATTAAAATGCTGGCAGCTGAAAACACTATGGTCATTTTGAAATACACAGGGTAAATTACTGTTTGTTCACTGAGGTTTCACTAGGTATTAATTAATTCACTCCAAGCCCAACTGAAAATAAATCAGATTATAGCTCCTCCAGAAAACAATATTTTAACGTATCTATGCAAAATTAAAGACACATCTTTCCTATTTCTGATGAATATAAACAAATATTGTATTTGCTCGGGGAAACAAATTTGTATTGCATGTCACGAAACATTTCGGTAACACCTCTGAAGCAGCTGTAAATTAAACCTTAACTGAAACAATAATATAACCGTGGGGGGAAAAAATTAAGAAAGATTTAATTCAGAGAGCTAATTTCTGAGATACCACTTCCAGCTTTGATTAGAAACAGCAATGATTGGTAAGACTGTGAACTACGTGAGCAGAAGAAACAAAACGTAATTGAAATAAATATCTCTGGGTGCAAAACTCCTCTGTATTATTCATAAAGAAAAAAACTTTCACCAGCCTCTGTCATTCTTCGGGAGGTATTTTATGCCAGTAAATCTCATGGGAAAACATGAATGACACATGCCTTAATTGTTGCATGGTTAGAAGTAAGACAGAAGCAAAAATACGTTGCTATTAATACTGATTCCATTAACAAATGGTAAAAGTTATAAAAAGAAGTAAAAATTAAAATAAGGCCTGGCTGGCTTTGCTTATGGAAATGTGAAAAGCTCCACTTGCTCTACTCAGCTCCTTTGGTTTTCTCTCAGGAGAAGTAAACCAGACTCTGGCTCCAAACATCATCAGCTGCTCAGCATAAAATATAGGAGAACATTTCATGATTAATTAAAAGGTAGAGTCTGGATAACGCTCTTTGAAACATCATGCCATGGAGGAGCTGCCAACTTTCCTCTTGCTTTCAGCAGCCCAGCCCGAGCACAGTGCCCGTGCTGGGCAATGAGGCACGGGACAAGGGACATCTTCTGTGGGGGGTTTGATGCTGTCACCGCCTTTTTGCAGTTTGGTAAAAACGAGTTAGTCACTCTGTACACTCTCTTCTTCCCTCATGTTTAAAATGGGGATAATAATGTTCATCCATCGGTACAAATTGCCCTGGGACTCATCGCTGAGCACACGCCAAAGGCCCCTGTGAACGACTCCTAATGGGCTGACTTCAGAACAGCCCAAATCTGCAGAACTAAGAGCCATTTCATGCTCATTGATGACAGAGTCTGATTGTTTCCATGGAAACATGGGCAAGCACTATTTTCTACATCAACAGTGGAAGATTTGTTTCCATATTACATTAGTTTTACTGCGCATGGAGCAAAACAAATATAAAAATATGGGACTTCTCCAAGATTTCATTATTTAAGGAAAGGAAGCAGTTTTGGGTCTCCTCAGCACCCCGTAGTGCAAAAACTTAACAAGATGGGCAGCACTCAGCACAGCACCTTTGGATATGGATGAGCGTAGAAAAAATACAGCCTATTAAGTTTATGGGTAAGGAATTTATTGAGAGAAGAAATCACTAGATTACGGTTATAACAATTTCAACCATGGGACATGAAAGCAAAAGAAAAGCACGAGCGCTGCTGCTACTCGATGCACGTACATAATTTAGAAATCTGTACAATACAAAACACATCAAAAGTGGGAATGAGCTGGGGGTTGCTAGTGCAACAGATTGCTGCCTAATGTAATTTTTGCTCCTTTTGAAAGGAATTGCCTAAGCAAGAAAAGATGAAGCTCCTCATATATAATTGATAACCCCGAAGAGGTTTGCCTGCCATAAGACTTATTATGGATGTTTTTAAAATATAAGCATATAGAGATACAGCAGAGCAAATTTGGATGCATTTTGCAGAAACAAATGCTGGGGTGTTCAGTGGCTACCTAATATCATTGCACCTTCCACCTTCCGGGTGAGAATCTCCAATGAGAAACAAAGATGAAAATGGATAAACTGCAAAACTAACTTGCAAAAACTAAGTTTGGAATTGTGCCCGAGGCAGAAACTTGGAGAGCAGGAGTTTATGAATAGTCGGAGTTTGGTGATGTTAGCGAGCGGGGGGAACGGGTAAAACTAGCAGATAACCTCAGAAGAGAGACGAGAAGCTCGGCGTCCAGGAGACAGACAGCGGTGGCAAGCAGCACTGCGGGTCCACGTGTGCAGTGGTAGGACAGGAATGAAAAGGATGAAGCTGCAGGACTTGTACAGCCCTGTGGAATGACACCTAAAGGGCAGAAAAAGAGAGTTGTGCTCTTTTTGCAGGGTTTTCCCAGCTTGAGGTGTACTTGAGTTGCCACACAAGGCAGGAATTGATAGCTGATTTCTAACCCCAAACCTGCAGTTCTTCACTTGGTTTGGAGACCTCAACGTTCATCTTCAACATCCAAAAGACCACCTGTATAGAGCTGATGCTAAACCTCTACGCTTTGCAGACTCCTGTTTATAGTTCACTGAAAAATTGCATCTCAGGCTAAAATTCTTGTCTCATTAATGGAATCTAGGCATCTTGATATGCCTTTTGAGATACAAATGATGATTTTTTTTGTTTTAAAAAACATTGACAAACATTTAGAATTCTTCAGAATCAAAACATTCACTGGTCAAAAATGTTTGTTTCTTAAAAATAAATACATTGATGAAGACACAAAGGAAAAATATTATTTCTCTCCCTAAAAATAATTATCTACAACTATTTTGCAAAAAGACTATTTAAGAAAAGAAGTAAAGTTTGCACAGTTGCCTATGGACACTTCAGTAACTGTGTGGAATAACTGCAACATTATTCTGTCCTCCTCCCACAGAGAGAGCACCCAGGATGCCGCAGGCAATACAAGAGCAAATCCTGTAGCTTTGCACTCAGCATGGTAGCTAATACACACTTCTACAACAGAACAACAACAGTTCTTAGCAGAACTGCTTGATTTCTGCTATGCCTGGGCAAGAAATGTCATCAAAAAATGTATAAGCTTTTCCGAGTAGCAAACGGATACTGAATTACAGAGGATTTCTGAAGTGCATGTTCCTTTTTATTAGAATAGGGATAAAAATCCTAAAGCCCTAATAAAAAGGAGTCATGTTTATCAGGAACTCTGAATAACTCAAAATAAATAACAATGGAAGTCAGAACTGGATTTTGCTTTGGGGACTATATATTGTGCTTGCAGACTCAATATTATATCTGATCCATCTCGGATAGACCTCACCTGGAGGCACTGCCCCAGATTTGGGACAAGAACAAGTGAAGAGCCAGTAACAGTGCTGCAGTGTTTGGGAAGTGCAAAGAGTGAGGACATTCGGAAGAATCATAGTTATAACCTGGAATGGATGAAATTTGTTCACTACTCATCTGTAAAGACACAAATGCTGCAGGTAGCTGTTAGCCCCTTCTTGACTTCACTGTTTCCAGTGAATAAGACATGCTCGAAAGGATAAGCAGTGGGGCTCAGATAGGTAGGAAAACCAAATAATGTCAGAGGCCTCTCCAAATTCAAGCGAAATCCTTGAATCCACAAAAATGACAGTCAGAAGACAACAACAAATCTGTGACCTTCACTTTCAGGATGAAAAAATACAGGTCGTTTCAAAAAAGTAAGCTGTGATGTTACAGCAACAGAAGTTCCATTTCAGCACAGTTTATACATCCCACAGCTTCTGTGGAGCACATTCCTATTTTAATCAGTAAAGTGAGATTTTAATAAGGACACATCGCTACAAGAGGTCTTCTGCACTGCAAGAATACGGCTGAAAAAGCAGCACAATTAGTTGGAAGGGCAGTGAGGAGTATCCTGCTCCTTGCTGACCCTCTGGCCCTCCTAGAACGTCTTCAGTGCGTTACTTGAGCTGACATTGGGCTGAGCAATGAGGTTAGCTTGATTTTACAAGGGTCAAGCACTAAAATCTCTTTGGAGAAAAGGCTGAAAATATGTACATGCCTGCCACGACACTGAATTTGTTTATGATTTCAGGGAGAATATTTCTCTGGCTGACTTCATAGCATTTTCCAGCAGACAGTTGCTGCCAGAAAGCCCAGCTCATGTTTTTGACGGGTTCCAGTGCCCACCACAGTGCACCCGGACACTCAGAACATGCCAAGTCTGCAAGAGGAAAGACCATCCAAAACCTTCAGGTCTCCTGTGATGGGACCCTCCCTGAAGGACAAGGGCATTACAGTAGTTTCTGTACTGAGGTATGGAGGTGAGGGACGTCTGGACCAGTTAACAAGCCCTAGTAGTTGTTAAGTTATAGTCCAAATGACTGCACCACCAACCCTGTCAAGCAATGCTGCCACATCAGCTTCTAATGCTGCCACAGAGGTCGTTTTAGTGTTTTATATGATAACTTAGTCACCAATACAGAAAAAAACAAGTAATTCTCCCCATTAACGCTTTAAAGCCATTATGTTCTCAAATTAGAGGCAGGGAGCCAGCACTTCATTTCCAGCATTTAAAACACATAGCTAAAAAAATACCACCATCTTATGGCATTAGTCCCTGTAATATGTGTTGTATATATGTCCTGTGAGGATATATCACCAGAATTCAGAGTTTACCGCAGGACTAGTCTTGGTACTTACGTATAAGACTTAAGGAGGGATTTCCTTTCTCTCCTCGTCATGCAGTATCAATGTCATACCCTACAGGTTTTTAAACGACCCACAAATCTTTTTGATGTTTGCTTTTGTCCGAAGGAAGGATATTTTCTCTAAAGGAAGATCTGGTACCTGGTGCTTTCAATCTGAGGTCAACAGTGAGCAACAGTCAAGATACTTATTAGGCAAAATAGACTTTTAAACACAGAAGAATCTATCTGTAGAAAGATACTATATCTACATACTCTCTATATACATATATATGTATATATATGCATATATATACACATATATATAGTATGTAGATATACTAAGCCCTACACTATGGGCTTAGTACCTTCTAAATGAAGATAGTGGTGTGTATAGATACATATTAAGTTCATCAAACATATTAAAGTGTTAGGTACTAACAAAAGCAGTAGGATATCTAAGTACCAATGTCATTGTTTTAACAGAAAGGTCCTTATTCCTCCTTCCAGTGGGTCCTCTTTGAAGCTCTGTATCAAGCTAATTAATCCAGTGGCCTCCCAGGCTGCAGGTTGATTTGAAACTCAGCATGTTCTGCTACTGGTAATTTGTCGGTACATCTAAATTTAACTGCTTTTTTTCGGGTGGATTTCTACATTGTTTGGTATTACAATGAAACAGGATGAAGGGCTTTACTACCCCTTACTATCTTCATGCAGCCTGAGAAAGCAAATGAATGAATAGGAAGCTCTGCAGGCTCATGAGTAGGAATGCAGAGGAGTGATGTGTGCTTTATTGGCTATGGACTGTCAATTTATTTTTTCGTATTGAAATAATCATGTAATTGCTTTCTTTTCTTATGAATAACCCCAAAGAACTTTTGCTCATATGTAAATTTCCAGAGTCTTGCAGCAGTAATCCTGTAAAATGCTGAATACCCATTCACTGTCAGCCTTAAAAAATGCAACAGAAATGTTAATGTCAATGAAGAGCCATTACCTGCATGGGAAGCGTTAAGTCCCTCTACTAGAGAGCTTGCAAATTTTTAAACGGCCATATTCTTCAGCTACTTATCTTTTTAATAATGAGATACTGTATTATCACAGACCAGTGGAAGCTTTGGTCTCCTCGGGATCACACCATTCCACTTTTAAATGGACTTTGCTAAGTGATTCACAAAATGGGAAGGATCGCAAGGCAGGAAAACTCCAGGTTTACCTGAACTGCAGCGTTGGTCACTTGGAGGATTAAAATACTTCTCTACTGCTGACATATTTGCAAAAAAACAAAACAAAACAACCCACAATGCAGCTGAAATGAAACAAATGGAAATACTGCAACAATAATAAATAATAGGCATAAATATTCCTGCTGTTGAGGCAAAGCTGACAGCTCGGCAATGCACGTGGCAGCTCAGAGCACGGGCTGGAAGGCAGCAGAGGAGCCAGACCTCTTGGGCCAACAACCCTCTCTGCCTGCTGCAGATTCCTTCTTCACTCCCACTTGATGGTGCTCACCAGCAGCAAGAGGGCACCTGGCCAGCTGGATCATGACCTTCTTAGCCAGGAGTAATTCCTGTCTACATTATTTTCCTTAACAGCTGAACGCTCGGATTCACAACCAGAACACCAGTTAATACAGAGCAGTGAACTTGTTACATACTTTGCCTATCAATTTCTGCAAATTAATGTAAAGATGACAGAATGCATTCACACAGAACATATACAGAAGCAATTTAGGAAGAAGAAAACTTGCAAGCATCACATTACTACCATCTAAATAACACACGCAGCGTTTCCCATTTCCCAAACTACACAGGGGTTACAACGTTTTGTACAACGTTACAACACAGGGACTACAACATTTCCCAAACTACCAAGGGATCTGCCATGTAGCAGGTACCATCACACTGTCTGGAAGTACAGGACAGCTGCACATCACACGCATCTGCCGCCTGCTATATACTGATCATTCAGAGGAACACCCTTTGCAACCAGGAGTATCTCACTAAGTGCTGCAGCTGTAATCAGAGATGCACAAACCCACAAGAGATCACATTGCTTTCCAGAATAGAAGTTTTTGCCCTTCGCCTAGAAAAACACAAGTTTGAAACTAGCTGGAAGCCATTTCATTAGATTAGATTACACATTTAATTAGAATTAGATCGTGTCTCAACATTAAAAAGCTTCTAGACTCTTTTTACTATTTCTTTGAGATCAGACGTGCCTTTATCAAGCTGTCTTAAGCCAGTGGCATTATTCTTCATACCTTAAGAACATGTAGGTGCAGAATTCAGACCCAGGATTAGTGGGAACAGGTAGCAAATCCTCAGGGGACTATTACTGTCCATCAGTGCTGTCTCATGCTACGCCCTTGCTCATGTCTAATTGCTTCCTCTCTAGCACCACAAATTTCTCATACCTAACATAAAAAAGACAAACTTCTATTTGGGATTATTTCATAGTCAATATTTTGGTAACATTTGAAAGAATCATTTAAGAGATGATCTGTACATCAAGGGAATAGGACATGAGGCCATCTGTCTGGCTCTACTGAAACAGATACAGGCTTCAATGCAGATACACTGGGGATGTGGCTGAAGCAGGTTGGCTTGGAAAGGAAACAAATGGGGACGAGTTAACGAAGCAGAATGTGAGTGAGCATCAACCAGCTGATAGCCTGTGATGACTGCAAAATAAAGATATGTGCTCTTCCTGCAGGAATAACACGGACTCCTGAGGCACATCTTCAGCAGAGAGCACCTTGAAGATGCTTGAAGTGTTGCCCCAAGGAACGCTCAGTGTTACATGAAGAGCAGGCAGCCCCACACACTGGTTATTGTGGCTCTCTCATGAAATACCATTGCTTTACAGAAATCCTTTACAGAAATACCTGTCCCCTCTGCTCTTGGAAATGCAGAGGGGTCAACACATAGAGGCACTAAAGAGTCTCATGAGTCCTTGACACAGAAAGAAGGGCAATTTCATTAATTATCTCCCTACCAGATACCCTGCCAAAAGGAAAGAAGTATAACCGATATTTTAGTTCCTTGATGAGTCCACAAATACCACAGAGCAAGAACAAACATCTATAACTCAACATGATCTTAACTCTGCAACTGCAGGATAACAATTTGAATTCTGGTATTACTAAATACTTCACTCCAGTGAAATCTATACTCCACAGTACTTCTCACAAATCGTTTAACAAATCAAAAACCTCAGCTGTCCACCACCCAGAGGAAGCAAAACTTATAAATTTTCTCTGGCAATGGTAGTTCTTCTTTCTCAATACAAATATGCATTATAATAAAAAAAAATTCTCTAGCAAAGTAGCAGAATGAATTTAATTTCAAAATAAACACAAGGAATGGTTCACTGATTACACTGGTTAATTCCCACTGTCTATTCAATCAGCCTACCTTCTTATCTCAAGTTTTACATGAATTCAATAGTCTTTTGCAAAATGAACCCCTCTTGTTTAAAAGCTTGGGGTGCTGGACACAATGTTGGATCTTTGGAAGTGTGGCCTTGTAAAGGTGCTGCGTATCAGAGATTTTGATTTAGGTGAGAGAATCTTGAATTCACAGAAGAGCCAAGCTTCTTTTTTAGTATTGCATGGATAAAATAGCCCTGATAGACCTGACTTTCTTCTTAGCCTTTAATTCATTGTTCTGAAAGTTGATCTAATGAACAGAAAATAGGTGGTCAGGTTAATGGTCCACAGAAAACGCATGTGGACCTTTCTCAGATTAACAAGATGCTGAGAAAATTTCGAGGAAAGGAAAGGACTAATCTGCACTGACGGATGGGGTGTCCACTGCAGGACAATGCTCCCAAAAGAGACACTGACAAAGTAGCAGGGAGAAACGGTGATGTCAAAGGCAGGACTTGGCTGAAACATCTGCTAACACCAATGATGGGGAGGGAACCTGGGATGGCCAGGCAGCACAAGCTGGATTTGCAAAGCAGATTCAGACCCAGCAAACTTGGTCTCATGGCGCACAACTGCTCTATTTCAACTACAGCAGGTAGAGACTGCTCCTAAATTTCAGTGTTCCTACCTGTAGTCCAGCCAAGAAATACATGGCTTATTATCTTGATGTATTGCACAATGATTTCCCTCATTAATACAAATTGAACTTTCATTACAAGCAACTCAAGTTATAAGGGGTTATAAAAAACTGGAAGTAGCCCTGCCCAACTAACTGAGCTGCTGTGCTCAGCACCTCCCAGGATCTGGCCCTAATTAACATTCTTGTGATCAGCTGCTTTATTCTGTGTTTCAGAATTTTGTATTTCAGATGCATCGTGATTAGGTTTACAACATTCAGGGCAACTTTGCCTGAAATGTAATTGTCCAGATTGAGTTATACGAAAGGCAAACAAAC
The DNA here is from genome assembly GCF_003342845.1 of Nothoprocta perdicaria. Lineage (NCBI taxonomy): Eukaryota > Metazoa > Chordata > Aves > Tinamiformes > Tinamidae > Nothoprocta > Nothoprocta perdicaria. The sequence continues at coordinate 9,941,652 of NW_020455754.1, forward strand.
AAATTGTGGGATTTATGAAAAATTAACTCACATTTAAAATCCTATAAAAGGAAAGAAATACACTTAACCACATCATATTTTTTTTTTACTATTAGATTATCTTGCATTAATGATATTCATAGATTGTTCAAATTTGCCATACGAAAATTTAATCAGAAAAGTTATTTTTGTGAAATATAGTGGACTCAATGGCTAAGTTACAATATTTTAATGGAGCGGATTGCTATCTTCAGTAAGAGACCCAGACATCAGCGACTAGATCTCCAAATCATTTATATACCCTTTATATTACATGCCATATTATCCTTAAACCAGATGTTAGATTAAAAAAAAGAGAAGTATAAGATTCTCCCTTTGGGAGACCACAGCAAGAAATGAAAATGTGTATAACACTTTAAACAGGCTTATTCAGATCTCCATTTAAATTAAAAAATCTCAAATTTGCAAGTGCTTGATATCCACCCAAGCTGTTGGGAAATGATGTTGATATAGAAATGTCAAGACATGAACAGACCAAGTGGGATTCATCTTGCTTGACATTAGGTAGCCATCTAAAACTTAAGTTATTCTTCTGCCTTGCTCTTTTCAGCCTAAGACAAGATGAACTGCAGCCCAGAGGACCTGTTTGCCAGTACCAGCTGGAACCAGAACCCATCTAAGTAGACCCACTGCAACAGATACCTAAAGGTAGATAGATGAATCCCCTCTGCCGATTAAGCAACGGTGCTTAGGGAAAAAAAAATGAAACTGCTTTCACTTGCTCTTATAGCACCGAGGTAATGTTAGTAACAATATTTCATTGCCAGCTGTGCTACCATGAAAGTCATCCAACTAGAAGGTGCCTCTCACAATTTTCTTGTAAGGATTTCTGCCCTTCAGCCATTTCGTTTGGGCCATTTTTAAAGTCCTTTCTTTAAACGGGAAGCTGGAGATGAACATTAACTTCAACTATTCATCAAAAAAGTTCTAAAGAGACTTAATTATTGTACTAATTTAGTCAGCAAATGCATACACAGATATCACTATTGCTCAGTTAAGAGGCAGTATGCTCAGCCCTGTAGTTTAAACCTAAGCACCCATCCCCGCATATCTTCTGTGTATGGAGGAAGCCACAGAATCAGACTTAACAGCCTGTAAGCACTATTACGGATTCCCAGTTTAGACTATATAAATTACAGTGACTTTCTTAATCTGAGCTTTTATATTTCACTTATCTATCAAAGCTGGAAGCTTGTTCTGATAGCTACAGCCTAACACTATTTGCACCTTAGGAAGATTTTAAATTTCTTTAGTAATCCCCCAAGAACCTTATGAAATTGCAGTAGCTGCACTTTAGCTTGCGGGAAAAAAATGAAAGCAAGAGGTTTTATCAGGCTTAGGCAAGGAAATATGGAGAATAAAAGAGTAGAATTCCAGCATCACTGAATGCCAGTTCTTTGCTAGTTCATTGAAATGTGCTTCTCTGTCATTATCAAGAAGTAAAATTGTATCGTACACACTGTTTTTGCAAAAATTGGACGTTTCTGGATGCAACAGACTATGAGAAAGACCTTTGACACTGGCAGAGTGGCCTCTGCTGGCTTTTTGTAGGAGTGGTCTTGACAGAATTAGAGAGAGAGGATTATTCTATTGGTGCAGGATGCAGGAAAATCCCTGTATATTCACAGAAATATGAACAGAGCCCTGGAAGTGGCCAAGTAAATCTGAGAGGAGATGGGGGCTCCGCTCGTCAGCCCGTCTCTCCCTGCTGCTCTCCAGCAGAGATGGTCTGTGAAGCAACTTCAGAGCATCCTGCGTCTTGCGCTGCGAGCCGAGCGAGGAGCGGCGCGGTGCCTGCCACGGGGCCCTGGGACTTGGGAGAAAACAGAATATCAGGGCATAAACATTTTCTGTAACTGCAAAGTTTGGAAGATTTGGGGAAGATGTTGGTTGTAGGTAGCAGTTCCTTCAAAACGTTCTCGACAGAGATATGCACCTTGCAACAACCATTCTTGAGGTCAGAATTGAATTAGAAGATGTTAAGACTGCTGCAGGCAGAAGAATTCCCATTCCAATGCCCAAGGACAAGCTTTATCCCTAAGATCACTCACTTAATACTGTGGTTCATTATCTGTTGATAATTTACATTTTAGACAGAGAAAAATCCATAAAAGAGATTTCACCCTGAATGCTGAGATGACATACACAAACTCATTCTTTCTCCTCTTCCTATTTTATTTATGCATTTGGTTTATGAAGACCTTTAATGGTATAAACAACCCCCTTCGGGAAAAAGAAAAGTGGTCTAAGCAAAATGCAGAATGATTTTTAGTTTGTTGTAATGACAGCAATAAAAAAATACGGTCACTGCCAAGGGAGATTTGTGTCCTCCCAAATCCTTCAGATATTTATGCAAATACTCCCGAGGGCTGCGATTTCCCCTCCATGGAGGAAATCTTTTGTACCATCACGTAGAAACAGAATCTGCAGGTCAGAGAGCTTGTCAAGGGTAAGGAGTGAAAGCAGGGGCATCTCAAAGAGCAGAGGACAGGAAAAAGACAGATGGGAGCAACTTAAAAGGCCCCCTGAAGCATCCCCCAGCAGCAGGTAGCACATATATATAAATTTCCCGAGGAAATGAAGAGAACTGTACCAGGCCACCCAACGTGCCCCTGGGAACAGCAGCACGGGGAGTACCAGGATTTTGCTAGGGAGAGATGTGCGGCCGGCTGAGCCCTGCGCTCCTGCCTCCCCTCGCGTCCTGCTCCATCCCTCCTCCGCGCGAACCCGTAACGATCGAGTCTGAAGTGAAGCTATTAGGGAAAGACAAAAAGCCTCTTGCTCCATAACTCTCTATAAATGAAAAACATATTCCTAATTTCAAATTGGTATTTCATTTATTTTAGGCTTATGAAAACCTCTTATTCTCTAATCATATAAATGGGCAATACATTTCCCTTCCCATTAAGCCCCTGACATCGTTTTTTTCTTAAGTATCGGGGTGAAATTTCTTGTTATTTTCTCCTATGTTCCATGGCGGATATTTTGTCTTTATTTGTAAATAAATGCAACAATAAATGAGGAAATAATAATAGCTTGTACAGGGAAAAAGTTTTAACTGCAGCGCTGTCTAAATGTCTTGGATTGTTCCAAAGTAAACCCTGCAAGGCTATAACTGAAAACCACTACAGCCCTGACAAGCTTTACACTGACAAAAAGGGCACGATAATTAATCACTCGTCTTATTAGAAAGCTATGATTCTTCGCAGTGATTAAAAATGACTACAAGAGCTGATCACCTGTTAGCTGCTTAGGAAGACGGCTTTGCTAGAGACAAGAAGTGCAGGTCAGGCCAGGTGCAGAATACAGATGAACTGCTGGGGAAATCCTGAGACGAGTGGCAGACCAGGGAGGAGATTATTTAAACAAAACATACTTTGAAACCGTCTTCTGGGGAACAGAAGGAACACTTTAATAATGTACAAAATCAGTTGGAAAGAAAGTCTCAACAAAACTCTAAGGCCAAACCCTCGTTTACTTCTCTCTTTCCAATATCACTTCATTTTTCTTTCCTTAAAGAATGCCCAGGGTCGTCTTCTGGGCTATTATCTGGTTCAATAACGTTATCTTTGGTTTCAGTGTAGAGAAGTTTCCTCCTCATTACCTTCTACCATTTTGCTGTGGACCAGGTTACGCAAAAAAACAAGTGAAAAAGGAACCTCCAGAAACACCCAGCTGCTTCCAAACTCTCTGTGGAGCACCAGTACCTTCAGCAGCAATTCCTAAAACAGATTACCAGCTATTATCCCACTTATAACACCACCAGCAGACTGGTGCTGTGCCCTAATGACACTCATTCTGGCAGGTTAGGACAGGCAAGGAAACGTAGGGTTGTAATAGCTATTTTAAAGTGTCTTCCCTTCCCTTGAGAAGGCAGGAGATAAGAGGAAAGGCTGAAGCAACTTGGGTGCAGAGTGACCTCATCGTCAGGGCATAGGGACAGCACCTGGGTTTACATTTAAGGTGAAGCTTCATCCCATCCAGCCAGTCCCTAAGGCTGCAGTTCACCAGAGCTCTGAGAACTGGCCCAAATCAGTCCAGAACTGTCCGGGCAGGACACGGTAAACCTTCGCTTATCTTGGAACTGGCCTGATCTGCAAAACCAGAGACTTTCAGACATCAAGGCACTGTGACTAAAACTCAAAATTCTGACTAGCTCTCTTCTGCATCAAAGCTTTTGGCTGTCTGCAATAGTGTAAAATCATCTAATGAAGCATCATACGTCCAATCTTTGATTCTGCACCAAAAAGCTCTGGCGTCTTGGGCGAAACAGTCTCATAACAAATGTGCAGAAATCACCAAAGTGATGGGCTGCCAGAGATGCTTGTTCTCTGCAGCCTTTGCTCTCGGGAGAAATAACCTCAAACGGAGCTGAAGTAGGTGGGCACGTTGCTGCTCTGCTGCTACTGAAGCTATTCCAGCATCAGCCATGCACCACCTGTCCGGACACGGGATCCCTGCTGCCTGACAACGCAGCCGGGCGGCAGAGCCAGCCGGGCACAGGAAAAGACAGAGCTGACATTAAACAGCATCCCTCTTGCCACTGAAAACACTGGCCCCATTTGCTGCTTAGTCTATTAATAAATGAAGCTGCTAAACAAACGCTGCAGAAAATGTTCTCAGCGTGACAGGCTACTGTCACTACACCAGATTTGTGTCTCACCCTCTATATTGGCTTTCAGAATAAAAGTTTAGGATTGAGGCTGGCACTGACATTTCTTGCTCTCAAGGCATGCGGAGCACGAGCAAATCTTAGTGGCACAGAAAGTGCAATTTTCTCCTGGAGGCTCTCCAGGAATGCAGACGGATCAGCTCACTTCTTGCTCCGAGTGTGCACAGAACTCCTCCCCAGCCTTGACATCCGTGCAAGCTCCCAGATCAGAACACCAGTAATTCTTCACTGGGTTTCTCAGGATCCAGAACACTGAACCCCTTACGGGAATCCACAGGCAGGAAGCACTAACCAGCACATTTGTTTTCATGCTGACCCATGCTGAGCAGAGCTGCAGAGACCACCGCCGCGGGACACGGCGGAGCTAATAACTTAACGAGCTCCCCAAAGCATCGCGCATTTATGCGGAGAGCAAAAAATATCTCCAGCTATCATAATTAATTATGTGAAGGATTTTCAAGTGCAAATATTTCAAGGTTTAAACCTCTATCCACCAAGGAACAGGGAGAAACCTAAGGGAAGACCCAGACAGCTGCGATGGAGCTCGGGGAAGGGAACTGGCACACAGCAGCAACAGCTCTGCAGACACGGAGCCCCGCGGCTCCCCACACCATTAAGCACCACTGTGATGAGTGTTGGCTACAGAAGGTCCTGTTCTCGCTAGAGTGGTCCTGCTGGTCCTGCCAGCTGCAGATGTAGAGAAACTGCCTAGTTTTGAAGGTGGCTTTGAGGTGGCCACAAAGGACATTATTGCATCTCTAGCAAATTTCTGCCTGCTTGCTTATGGAGGAGTTTTTGCACATTTTTTCTGATGTGTCTGGCTTGAGCCACTGTGAGACATCAGAGACTCAACTAGTTGGTATCATTTAGAAAAGAAATCCCCATTTTCCCATGTTGTTTTTTTTACTGCCAGATTTGATAGACCTCTGCTGACTTAAAATGTGCATTAATGTGCTGCGCCAGGTGGCTGATGCATTCAAAGGGTGAGAACGAGCCTCGCCGACACAGTAGAATAACAAAAGCTAGAAAATGTCACTAGGCCTATAATTAACTTATAGGAATCCAACAGGAGATTATCACTCCCCACAGACACCAGATGTATCTGAATGGGGAGAAGGATCCCTGCTTCTTGCAACGTTCATCAGGCCAACAACTATTGCCTCCCGTCTTGACCTAAAGCTGAATTATTACTACAGGTGAGCCAGGATCTCTTTATGTTTCCATGTTATGACTGTGAGCTGCTCCATTACCATAAGCCAGTCATCCAACAAGGAAAAATCCCAGCCATGTGCACTGGATATGTACAGCCATATGTGTGCTGCAGTCAACCCATCTGGAGCACGCACCGCGTGCCAGTTATTTTTGAGACAGTGGACTGGAAGAGGGGCCCATTAGATATCCACAGTTAATTAATAACATTCCCTTTGCCTTTTATCTCCTCTGCCTTTCATCCGTGGATGTTAGGCTATGACAGATGCCGATCTACCTTTACACACAAGCAGTTTTACAGTAGCTTAAATATAATTCCCAAGCAGGATTTTTTTCTTTTTTCTTTTTTTTTTTTTTAATACTGACTCGTGGGGGGCTTTCATATATTGAGTGAAATTAATTTTGTTAGACAGAATACATAAACAAAATAGCTTCTTTTGATGTGCAGATTGGCAGATCAAGGAAAGGTAATCACTGAACTAAATCTCTCTGAGCAGTACTGGGGCATACATATGCTCATTAGAGTACAATATGGCYACTTATTTAGCCTCTGAGTAAAACTCATAAAAGGAATAAATACAGTTAATGTGAACAGTTCAATGGCTGAATGCTCGGGCAACGTGTTTGATGCATTTTGTCATGAATAAGATATGGTATAACTTAAATTTATCTGGGATCTAAACTCTCCTGCAACTTGAAAACCTGAGCAAACTATTACAGATTGTGTTCAAAATCATTCTACTGCACTACTTGCTTGCATACGACAAGATATATCTAATATTTCTCAAGTTAAAAATTGTAATGGAATCGCAATGTGAAGGCAGTCATGCTAAAAATATACAGTTATGAGAAAGCTATTTTAGTTAGTGTAGTATTTGAGATGAATTAGGGCCCAAGAATGTGAATAGGCATGAAGCTTGCTGATTAGTAACCATGCCAAAAAATAAATCCAAAAAAAGAAAAAAGAAAAAAACCCTTCTGTAGGCTGTTACAATGTTTAATATAGCATAGTGCTCCAACACTATCAGGCTTATAGCATTTTTTGCTCTGAATTTCTGTTTCTGCATTATCTTGATGGAGACATGACACTACGGTGACATCTTTCAGTTCTATAAACTGCACATATATTTTCCCATCTTATTTCCAAATCCTTACCAAATATCTGATTAAAAAAATCAAGATAGCAGAGAGAAAATTATTATAACCTCTGATAGTAGGGGAGCGTGTAAACATATCCAACTCTATTCTAACCCTTCTTTTGAATAACTTTTCCTAAAGAAAATCACCATCTTTTTAATCGAAAATGAATGAAAATGAAAAACTTGGGAGCATTCATCTGTCCAAGATTAAATACTTGGCAAAACTCTAGTGCAAATGCAGAGCATATGCGGGTTCTTGGCGACAGAACAAGTTCTCACAGCTCTGGATAATGTATGATAATATAAATCTCTTCTGGTTGGGTGGCTGCCCGTTTTGCTCCCTGGAGCCGCTGCCCATGGGTCTCCTCACCTCTGGGCTCCGCTCTGCCCGAGGGTCGGGTGGAGATGCACATCCAGACCCAGTGAGGAGGAGAGCGCGGGCGGCTCTGCAGCTCGTGTGCTGAGCTGCAAGGTCATTTCTCCCGTCTTTAAATATTGCACTAGGAGAGCAAGCGGGATCTGCTGCACACATTGCAGAGCCACCCTGAAGAATGTGAAATGAGTCGACGTGTCAGTATTCATTTAAGTGCAAATATGACAAGTGTTGGCTAACCAGAATGCTGCCTCTCACAAGCTGCTTGCAGCCCTGTGTACCGGTTCTACTGCAATTTTGGGATGAGGGACTTTGTTGAACCTGCAGTATACCTGGAAGACTGGTATTTGATATATGATCAGTATAAAGGAGAAAAAGAAGCTACTATTTATAACTCGGAATAAGCAAGAATCTCATAGCTCCAGGCTACTTCATGTCTGTTCTCACCACCTGACCTCTTACTTCTCTCTGTACAGTGGCCTTACCCCAATGACTCCTCATCTAACACCAGCCACGGCAAGTTCCATCAATTTATTGGATGCATGACTAACTCCTTTCCCAAACTGGTTTCTTAGTATAAGAAATAATGACAGTAATTCTAAAGCATTTTTAGGGCATCATGAAAGCCCAAAGCTGACAATTACCACGGACATAGGAAGCAGGGTTAAATTTCCTGACACTCCAAATAGCTTCATCAAGTACTAGGGAGAAATTTAGAGATAATTAGTGCCCAAAGATGACATTATTTCCTCCCCACCTCCACGGAACTTAGAAAGTGTAATGATTAAAAGTACAAAGACATTTTTAATGGAAAATAAATGTTAATATATATTTTTGTACATTCACACACATGTACGGCACGTGGTAACCTCTTTTGCTGACTGAAATTATCATCTTTTGCTTCCCATGTCCTTCTGATTTAGAAGAATCAAGCTTGTTTCACTTCAGTCATTTTAAACGCTCTTGCTCTACGCAGTTGGGCAATGCTCTCAAGGAAGCCTCACGTGGTGAGGGAAACCAGCTCCACCATGGCTCGGTCCCGCAGCACCACATTTCTTCATTTCAGGAGATATAGCAAGTCCACTACTCACCAGCTGGAACAAGTTCCAGTGCAGATTTTCTGTGTGGAACCAGGAACACAACTGAAGAATGAATAATTCAGAATACTAATACCAAATAAACGTGTAAACTATGTGCCACATGCAGAAAATATGTTGGAAATAATATTATGAGAACCACAGCCTACACCTCTGCATCCATACAGGGTTAATACATACACAGAAAAAGAAACATCTTTGCAAGGGTGATATTCAGATAAACAAGCTGTCCTCAAATCTATAACCACAGGAAATAATCATACCTTAAGGTATGTTTAAGGTATCTACAAGGCAGGCCTACTATAACAATTGGCACTTGCAAAAGCAGAGGCAGCGCTTGCAAACCTACCCTGTAATGCCAGCAGACACCCGGGGCTGGTCACGTTGGTGACTATAAAAAGGCTCAGCGACAATCCTTGACAGATAGAGCAGCAACAAAAGAGCTCCAAGGGCTCTCACGAAGGGAGCAGAGGAGGGTGAAACACTCAGTCCTTATCAGCCTTCCCGGGAGTTACGGGCCCTTTGCATCCCTGAGGAGACACACACTGCTTTGCAGAATCAAAGCCTGCAAACTATGTATTAATTATTATAATCTGCAGTACTTCCAGGGGACCTGCCCTAACCCACCAGCCCCTGCATCTCCTGTCTCCAGATCTACTGGGACATTTTATCTGCACGACTCTCCTAGGGAACTCGCTCATCCACAGCACATTTCACAGGTATCCACGGCTTGTGGCCTGTTTGCTGGTGCCTTTTAAAAAAGCTCATTGAATTTCCTTCAGCGTCTTTAGGAGGAGCTACTTCTGAGCAGAGCTGTGAAAACAGATGCCTCCAAACTGCTGTAGTACAACACCAGAAACGACAAATCAATCCTTTCTACAGAGATTTCTCGGGATATAGAAAAGGTGACTGAACAGCACAGAGGGCTGCACAAGCAGGACAGAATGAGCAAATCACTCTCGGAGAGCGAGCCCCAGAGAGCTGCTCCGGCCCCTTCCCACCTCCAGGGTGGGGATCCGCAGCAATCCAGGAAGATGGGAATGGGCTGTTCCAAGCAACGTGCTCTGCAACGTCTGCAGCTCAGGGTCCTGTAGGTGAGAGCAGCCTCCAGGACCTGGGGACTACAGCGTGTGAGAGCTGCACCCCTCTCTGCATCCCCCTGCACGCACTGGGGTCGGGAGGAGCATCCTCAGGTCGCTAGTTATCACGAGAAGCTATCGTAATTACCAAGACAGCAAAGAACATCATCATTTCCTGGCCTACACAGTCGCATTCCCTGACAAATGTTTATGCAGGGCCGTGTGGCTCCCAGGATTTCCTCCTGAGATTGCCCAGACACATAATGGCTATTTGCAGTACGTGCCTAATTATTGTGGCATGCTTTAGATTGGTTTTTTCCACTTCAAACACAGGCTTCCCTCCTGCCACAAGGTTCCTCTGCGCAGTTAACTCAACGCATCCACGCAGCCCCAACTGTAACCGCAACCAATTATACTGGCATTTAAATTGGAGCAGAGTTTTTTGAGGATATCATCAAAAAATGTGCCTGGCCTTGCACTTTCTATTCATGCTCTGCTTCCACTGAACTCACAATGTCACGCTGAGACCTACTCAAACCCTCCACTCGCACCAGGGACGCAGGCGGTTGGGAGAATTACGCTCATGAAAGGACTGCAAAATTGGCCCCAAAAGGATCTTGCCAACACAGCTGTTTAAGCAGTGAATGCAAATTCTGCTCATATTCAGTAGAGAACGAAAGAAAACACAAGTGGTAACCAGGCTACAAAGATGTTTGGATAGGAGGCTCAACGTAGAGAATCACAGTGTCCTTCACCCTTCTCCCCCAAATAGATGTGTGTGCTCGCTCTGTTCATGGACAGAGCAGAGGGCAGAGAAGAGCAATGTAAGTCAAGTGGCACTAAGAGGATGAAATGGCAATGAAGGGCAGCACAGAAATCTTGATGACCTGAAAGAATATTCAGCAAAAATACAAATCCACTTCCTTTTGCTTAAAAACAGCAATAAACTCTTGTGGAAAAGCTAGCAGGGGAAGGAAGGTAAGGATGACCTTGTATTGGAGGCACCGGACTGCATGCCCTCAAATTTGGTTCCAGCCAGAGGAAGCTTCAAATGGTAGATATCGGTCATGCATCTCTCAATGCCTAGGTAACATTAGCATGCCGGCCAGCTTCACAAAATACTGCACAGAAGAGGCTGCTAAAACATGAGAGGCAGTTGAGCATCTCCGTGCTGGACCCTGCTACACCACTGCTTTCTAACAAGCTCCAAGAGCTAATAATCAAAATTTGAGTTATTGCTCGTTCTCTCTGTTAGGAGGCACAGTCAGACAGCACTTTGATGGAAATGTATTTATTTACGAAAAATGCAAATCTTCTTTCCTTGGAAAACACCATGAATCAAACGACGGGAGACAGCTCCCTTGCATGCAGTTCTAAATCTTTTCTCTGCAGCCAGCACTCCAAAACGCTCCAAAAGCTCCTTCCACCGGACCATGGGTTGGTGCTTCTCAGCTGTCGACTGCCTCTGTCTGCATATCCCACTGCAGATACAACGTCCCAAATGTTCCTGCCCACACGCACCCACGTGTCCTTCCACCAAAGTCAACGCTCGGGCTTGCAACCACCCCCAGCCAAGCAGGTGAGCTCGACTCGAGCGCGGGCTCCATCCTACTCCCATTTCCTCTTTCTCACTATCTTACTAACAGCTTCTCTCTTACTCCCAAAGTGCATTTCTCCTATTAGGCACAAATAATAAATCTACCCATTTCCACCATATTTTACCCTCATTTCCCCATTACAATTGATTATCTGGTGAGCGCACCTAGCTATTCCAGTCATGGACTGCAACACAGTTTCTGAGCTCTGCAAGAGCTACAGGGAGAAAATTTTGCAATTAAAGCTAATTAGAAAAATATTAAGAGGACTTTTCAGCAGGGAATTTCATTTCTTTGAAACAAGAACGTTCTGTGGAAAAACTTTTTCAAAAATATTCATCAGAAGTTTCAACATATAACATTAATTTGGAATAATTTTAATTGCAAATAGGATTGATGAAAAGTGATGTAAAATAAGAGCCACATTATATATAATTTACTGTTAGATCATTATAGAACCAAATTAAAGCCTATCAATGCAATTACTCCCTCCCTCCTCCAAATATCTATCTTTTGGAAATTTCTGTGACGTGGGAGCACTGACTTGTTTCCCCTCTCATGGCTTGCATGGTTTCCCCCTCATTGCTTTATTTTAGAAATGCCACAGTTTTCTACAGAACTCTATTTCGTGACTATTTTCCCCAACACTCCCTGCTCTGATTACATAAGAGCAAGAACAAAACAAGTTTGTAGAAGACACTCCTGATTTCTGCTTGCTGGGACAAACCTAATTCTGTCTTGCGGGAATACAACGACCATGACATGTTCAGTCAGCATTAGAATTCCCCGAAGAAAAGTTCATTTTATCATTAACACACTAGAAGGCCACAATAGCAAACGGGCTCCCAGATGTATGTTGTCTCTCAATTTTTTGCAATGTTAATTTTTTATGCTAATGCAGTGCAAGGTGAATCATGATGTTGACAAACTGCTTGCTTTGACAGCAGGCCCGTTGCCTGGGCTGAAATCCTGCAGGAATTTATCTCCATTCATCCACTCAGGAGGGCACTTGGCTGCCCAGATGCCAACTGAAGAACATTTTCTCATAGAAACAAATTGTTCTGTTTCCAAGAGAATAGCAAGGAATACATTTAAAATAGAAAAAAAAATTGATTTCTATGAGCAGCTTGAGAAGCTGCATTATTACCAAGTCAAGCCTGGACAACTGCGAATGGAGGGATCAATATATAAACCCGAACATTACAGGGTCACCACCAAACACACACATTTTTAAATGTATAATCATTTGCCTAGCACCTTCGGATCAGCCTGATGAATGAATTATTTGTAATATAGAAATTGTGTGTGTCTGAAAACCAGGAGGTCTCTAGTGCCTCCTGGTCCGAGCTGCCTTGCTTTGGGAGCTTTCGCACTGAGCAGCCAGAATTCAAGAGGAAGAGCCAAGCTGCACATCTTTCCCAATGTGCAACAAACACCACAAACTGTAGCCACCCGACCCAGCATGGTGGGAAGAGGAAGGCTCGACTCATTCAGTGTGACTTTTGGAACAAGCATTTATGATTTCAACATTATCATATATCACCATTCACCATTATCAATATCAAATTTGAAATTTTTAAGTGGAGTTGACAATTTTTAATATTTGAAGTTGTTCAGCCAATTGTATCAAAACTTGTTTAGGGAGAAAATTTCCCAACACTCTAAGAGTCCATTCAGTAGGAGAGAGAAGACAAAACCCTGATTTGCAGTTGAAAGCTAAATACGACTCACCAAAACCAAAAAACACAGTTATACTAAATTTAGTTCATCTTTTCTCTTGTCTTCATACTTTCATCATGCTGAGCACCTCTGCAGGACATTCCCATTTTGCTTAAAGGTTTTTCTTTCCATTTTTCATTCTTCTGAAAGTCTTCTCGCCCCCCTTTGAATCCTCATCTGCCACAGTTAAATTCCCCAGTGGATTTTACAGATATCTTTCTCAACACAGTTACATTTATTACTACCTTCTACGGTGCAGTTGATATTCCAGTAAGTATAAAATGTCTTCCAAGGCTCTGATTTTCTTACCATGAATTTTAGAAAGAAATTTCAGTAAAACCTACAAGGCACTAGCTGGATGCAAGATCTTACATTGCAGTCCCTGCCTACCATGCAGCAAGTTGAGCAACGTGGCCAAATCCCCTTACTTTTCTATGTATTCCATGAACGTGGCATTCTTTCAACCTCAGAATAAAAAGCAGTATGGAAAAGAAGTGAATCCACTATACAATAAAATAAATACCTGAGGAAGTCTTATGTCTGCCTTCCTCAGTGTAGGGATGTGCTGTGTGCTGGAGCCTCTTCAAAGCGCTGTGCAAGCCACCAGACTCCAAAGCCAACGTTTTGAAGAACACTGACAAATACCATTTACCATCACGTAGATTGAAACCTATAAATATTCTACCAGAGAATGGCAAGATGTACAGGACTATGCAGAAGAATTAGTTATCTTCTTGAAGATTCCTGGTTAAAAATTGCTCGTGCTTAACCATTTCCATAAACTCAAAGTTCCCAACCACAGCTGCTACTGCAAGGAGTCATGTAAACTGCAACCTAGTGCTCTTCCAAAAGGAGCTGATTGCAGTGCCCTATCCACCTTGGGAGCTATCTTAACTATGTTAACTCTTTCAGAATAAAAAATGAGTCAATATTAAAACATGCAACAAGACCAGATATTTTGTTTCGCCCCAACCAATACTCTGCTTACAGGTAGCTGTGTTCAATGGTTGTTTCTTATTAATTATTAAATATATAACAATTTTATGTATTGTTTTTGTTTATGACATAAAAAGGTTGCTCCATAGTGGAGCAAAACAAAAAATACCACCGCCACGTATCTCAGGTGAGCAAATGACACACTTCATTTAAAAACATCAAAACAGAGCATTCTGAGGCATTCCGGCTTTTTAACTCTTCCCTATATATAAAACGGCAAGAAGAACAACTTCAAAACACGTCTGTCTATCTTTCCCTGTCACCTTCTCAATGAAAATTCTTCCCCCTTCCTGGTAAATCTCACTGAAAAACGAGACTCTTGTCAACCTTGTCTCTCGGGCAAAGCTCAAAGTCTTTGGAGCTTTCCCGGACATATATCTACCACAAATGTTAACATTGGGATGGCTTCAGAGTTTCTTCCTCTGGGGTTTTCTTGGTCTGCAATCAGCTCTTAAATCACAACACAGACCGTCATCAACCACTCATTTGAGTGTACGAAGCACCAATCTGCTTGACAAGTGTTAGAGGTGATCAAATATTTAATGAGCAAGACACCAAAATAGGAACAAATAATACAACACTGGCATTTCCAAGGAAGCTAATAATTGTAATGAATGCTTGGAGGCAAAAAATGGAAGCACACTAAGGCTCTCATAAACGCACCCAAAAGAAAAGACGTTTGCAGTTAAGTCAAATATACTTATCTGCATTATATAACATTAGTGAGGTCTCCTGCTGTTTCGGAATTAACTCTGAGTGCTCTTGTTGCAATGTTTGTTTATCAAAAATGTACTGTTATTGTATTGCAATTTGTTTTTATGGGAATTTTAATACTTCCCTTGCTAATACACACAGCTTTATTGAAGAAAAAAGTCCCAGATAGCTGTACCAGGATCATATCCAAAACTGTCTGCCAAATTCAGATTCTATCTCTTGAAATAAATCTCTGGGCAAGAGGGTGTGTTTTCTAAATCTGAGTTCCTGTTTTGGCCCAGCTCTATCGAAAAACAGACTGTAAAAGCCTCACAGATTGAAATGGCTTTATTTGGAACAATTTGGAGGCAAAAAGGAAGATCATAAATAAATAAATAAAATCACAAAATATTTATTCTCCCAAACTGATTAGCTGTTCACCAAGAGCCACCTTGTAGTTAAGCACCCAAAGGGCAGCACTGGAGGTTCCGCTTATAAATACCTCAAAGAATGAATATTCATGAACTTCCAAACTGCTGAACAAGTAATTTTACAAAGAAAGAAAGAAAAAAACCCCATCTGCTGAACTAGAGACGTTGCTTTAAGAGTCTGGTACATATTCAGTACCTGGCTGTTCCCTAATCAACTAATCAAAGCACTCGACTAATTGAATGTTGATTGCTTTCTGCACAAGGGTGCAAGCCACCTCTCCTAGACTTGCTTGGTGTTGCTACTCCAAGAACTGAGGATACAGAATAAGACTGCTATAAAACTAGTTATAACAGCAATATCTCTAATGAGATTTCCTTCCACTCTACTTATTACATTTGATAAGTAGCTGGCCGTTACTGTGAGATTTTCTTTATTCCAGTTGTTTTAGCAATCCTGGATAAAACTCACACACATCTACGTACATTTAGCAGCCACCAGACAGATTACGACTTGGGCTCCCGCTGGAACACACTGTGGAAACCTTGATGGATGACCAAACGAAATAAAAGCTCTGGGACTTGATAATACAATCCATTTTCAAGCAAAACCACTAAAAAAATGCTACCGCTGTCAAACTAAGCCTCCTGTTTAAGCAGTATTTGATACAAAGAGTAAAAGGGTCCTATTCTGTGTATTACTCTTGCAACAAAAAGTTTTTCCTAACTCTATGATTACTTTTGGTTGTTTTTTTTTTTTTTTTTCCACAGATAGTTTTTGCATTTCTCTTTTTTCCTGGTAGAACAGAAATAGCTTTTGAAACATGCTTAAAAATTAAAATGACAAAATAGTTTCCTCATTTTAAGGCACAACCTTTCTACCTGAAAGTATCTGAATTAACAATATCATTATAGACCAACCTCTTGTGTGAACTGACTCAGTGGAAAACTCCAACTTCAACATGTACATGCAAGCAAGACCCCATTTAATACAGTTCAGAGGAATCATTTTTATTGCTTCATTCTCCTTAAATTACTTGACCAGAGCTACAGATCGAGGGAAGAACACTGCAGGGACACATATGCTAAAAGATATGGACTAATGATAGATTTAAAATCCAAAGAAGCAGGTTTAATTACTCTACAGCCAGTGCTGGAAGAGAGAGTCTTGGCCTTTAAATGCTGTTCTCCTTGGAGTACTGCTGTCAGATTTTAGAAGGCAACAAATGAACGACTTCTTGGAACTTGCTTTTATTGTTTTGGCTAAATTGAAGACCTATAAATATGATGAACTGGTCTGACAGACCTGCAAATGGGAGTGTTTTGTGGATCCACGCAGCTGCATTTATACTCCTAAAGCAAAGACACTTAACGTTTCCTGATGTTACTGTAAGTCAACCTCTGTAAGCTAAAGGGTGATGTAGTACCCTTATCCATTTAGATACGGATTCCAGAGATAGGAATATTAATATACTAAAAGCAGCATATTATACTCTTTTGTATATAGCTTAAATAAGCCACAAAGGGAGAGTAGATTCAATTTTTCCATAGAATCCCGTGCTCAAATTGAAGACCAAAATCTTCGGCTGTATTTGTACTGCCTCAAATGTGCACACTAAAATTTTGGAAAAAAGACAGTCGCCACTGATCCAATCCACCATTATATCATAAGTGCTACCTTTCCTAGTGCCAGAATTAACACAAAAAATAAAAATAAAAAAAAATTACACCTGCTAAAAGCAGTGCATTCACATTTCCTATCTTCTCATGCAGAACTACTGTATTATTCAGTCACTTCGGTACAGTAATAATTGAACTCAGAAGCTCTCTGTCTAGTAAACAAGAAATTGGTACGATTTCCTAATTGGCATAAAAACAAGATACAGAAAGCCTTGTAAATCTGTGTCCTTTCTCTTAAGGAAGACCTTTGCCCTGTAGGGATATGGTCACACACCCCTGTCTCTGGCTAAAACTGCAGAGCTGGAAACATAATTTGCAGCAACCCAGGGATTGTGTTTCTACTGTTATATAAAATTCCAAGGACAGCTTTCTTGCTTTTCCTTGACACTTACTCTTCAAGCCAGAACTCCTTCTCATTCTCAGTTATTCCAGTGTAAATCGAAAGCAAAGCCTTGAAAGTCTGTAGCATTACTGGGGATTTACAGTTTTATAACTGAGAGCAGAAAAGTGGCCCTAAATATTCCAAGCTATTGTGGAGCAGTTTTGTAGGAGGGGAAGATATTACTCTAAGGATAGAATAGGGAAATTAATCAAAAAGGATTAAAGTCAGAAAAATCTGACACTTCCAATCACTTAAATGGAACATGCAGGAAATCAACTTGTCTTATTGTAGCTACATACACTAATCCTTTTTTTTTTTTCCCCTTCTCCAGAAAGTAGAGATGTAAAATAATTGCAGAACTGGCTAGATCCCAAGAGTGTATTGCTGTATGAGAAAAATAATCCACTGAGAATTTTCCAAAGCTTTTTAGAACAAACCGAAGCACTACACAAAAATCACTCTCTCACAACAAACCCTGCTCTGCTTTCGGGAGGGGACATGCAGTTAGGGAAGTATGAAGATATTCTGGTGAGCACTCACTCATTCCTCTGCAAGGATGGACAAGAAGAAAGGTGATGGCTCTGAGCAGAGATGGGCWCAGGCCAGATTCAACACGGGGTCAAGTAACTATCCCAACTGTTCCTAGTGGGAGAGGGAAGCGTGAAGTCTCCCAAACTTTCTTCTCTTCTGTTCCTCACAAGCTCTTAGCTGAGGAATCAAATAAAGAGCAAAGCAGGGCCACCACAAGGCTGAAGACCAACACTTAGCTTAAAGCAGACTTCCCAAAATTTTCCAATACATTTTTAGCAGAAAACATCAACGTGCTCTGCCAACATCAAGTCACACATTTTCACAGGGATTTATGTAACATTCACACTAACCAGCAGTTGAACTACTGACCTCAGTATTTATAGGTTTTAGCTCTGGAAGGAGAAAAAAGAAAAAAAAAAAAARTGGAAAAAAAAAGGTTTTAGCAAAGAGCATGAACACAAGTATTTGGTATTTCTAAATCTCCTCCTAAGAGCTGTTAGGTAAATGGATTTATCGCTGATAGACATAGTAATACTCAAACTGCTTTATAATCTATTTACTGTATGTTTCATCTTTTTAAGTCAATATCATCAAAAAGGTCAAAGTTTTTTGGGAAAAAAATTAGTACTATTACATAACTTGAGATTGAGTCACATAAATATGATACTGTGAAATGCAAGAAAATGCCTTCTCCTTTTGCTTTCCTCAAACTGAGAGGGGCATTCTAAATTTACTTAACAGAAGCAGGAAATGAAGAACATTACCACAGGCAGGGAATATAAAACTGTTTTCATAACAATTTGTTCAGCCAAATATCAAGAGACTCTTTATTCCTATCCCTGTGAAACAGATTACAAAATGCTCGGTTTGATTGAACCTGACTAAATGTGTATCAGTTTATATAACATATAATATGCCTTTTGAGGACTCAAAGCTGAAGGCAGTCAAGACAGACACAAAATCATAAACTTTTTTGAGAGATCAGCAGAACCACAGAAGTGGCCAAGGACAAACAGAACCCGAATTTCCATTAATCAGTGCAGTTGTCACTTTGCCTTTGCTACTAGAGAACAAGAAAACCAGAACATCAGCTTTTTGCAACTGCCTTTGATTTTCAGACCAATAAGTATTTTCCAATTGGGAATAGAGGAAATTTAAGTGTTCTGGCAGTAGATTTCCTTTTTTTCCTGGTTACCTTTTCAGGATCATTTCAAATAGTCCACAGAGTTTTGAGGGAGACTGTGGACCAACGAGCCTAAAGCCACTGTGTTGCAGAAACACTTCCTGCAGGTAGACAAGGACRGAATAAAATATTCCGAAAGAACTAAAAATACAGAAACACTAATTGCAGAATAGCAAACCAAAATGTTATACCCTTGATTTAGTGCTTACTTATTACAATTTCTGATTGCCTGTTACTGAGATGTTTGACTTTCATGTGCTTCTCCCCACAATTTGCCATCAAAACTTGCATAGAATCATCATGTTGAAAATTGATTCAATCCTTATTTTTCATTTTACAACTCATATTTGAGGTATCATCAGACTAAACGTATTATTACCTAAAGCAACACAAATCTGATGCTTCATTTCCCCCCTTCAATATGTATTCAGCAGAAAAGTAGCATATCCAGATGTGTGGCAGGGCAGGTAGGAAGGTTTTATTTTCTGTTTTCCTTATAGAAGGATAAGGCACAAACTAATCAACTACTCAAGATAGTCATCAACTATTTTACAAGTTGTTTTTTACTGGTAGATCCTYCAATACTGATAATGAACAATTCCAAGTACCTCTCTAAACTGATAAAACTTATTTGAAGTCATTTTCTTTCCTGCTGGCCATGTATAAAAGACAAATCATAATTAACTTACTTTATTATATTCCCTCAAAAATCTTATTGCCATAAATAGATTAAAATACTCTGATTATGACTAAGTTCCTGTCATTTCAGCCCAAAGTCTTTTTCTTCTGGGTCATTTGGGTGTTACTTTTAGCCTATTACACAAAGCCTATAGGCAATTTAAATAATTATCCAGGCAAATCTTTTTGGTAATGGCAAAAAAATGTGCTACAGTTGGCACTCTTGTGTTCCTGGTACCTTCAGCTTGGCTTCCTTTGGCATCCTACTAATTAATTCTCACTCTCAGAAAACAATTTTGTCTTGTCAGTGTTTGTAGTCACTGAATATATTAGTAGTTTTATGAAAAAATGTACCTTCTGGTTGTCACATTGTATGTAAAAAAAGGACTTATTTGTTCAGGTAGCTTGCAGTTTGCTTCCAGGAAAGTATTTTGCTCTGTGAAGATATGTTGAGCTTGATGGGCTTTCAAGGTTGGAGGTCTTGGGAGGTTCTGATCTCACGAGCAATGGAGGCTGCTGCTTTCACAGACCTCCCTTCCTCTTGTCCACTGCCTCTTCAACTACTGCTGCTTGCAGTGATGCTGATGGCAAAGGTGTCCCCACTCCCTTGACACTGAGGCTTTTGGCACAGTATTCACCCATTCAGTAACTGCACAYCTGGAAATTTTGTGGCCTCTTTTCATCAAGTCTTGGCAATTAGGTTCTCATTTGGCCTCCTCATTTGCCCGACTATGAGATGCTGAAATTCACTGTAAGCAAACTTGGACCCCACTGTCCCCCCACATCTCCACAGGACTAGGTCATGAGCTCCACACAAGTCCTTGCAGCCCATCAGCATGTTTCACTCACAGCATTGACATTTACCTGCTGTTAGGTCAATGCCAAGTGACGTTCTCCAGGAGCTGCATCTGCTCATGTCAAGGAGGTGGCAAAGTAACTCACTACGGTACACTTCCTGTCATTAATTTTCATTTCTCTTGTTAGCATTACATCAAAAGATTCCCCACAGCTTATTTTCCATTATCAAACTATTTTCCTCCCTACCCATAGGTATTACACTGTCTTACCCATAGGTATTACACTCTCTTTTATCTCTACTCTGTATTTTTCCATTTTTACATTAGTTTTCTTCCGTTTTTTTTTTTCTGTTTTCACAAATTCCCCATCTAATTTATCAAATTAGCTCTGTCTGCTCCTCTTATTCTGTCTTCAGCTATGAACCTGCTCTCCAGCTCTGTAAACATCTAGTGCTCTTGACAGACTTAGCAAAGACTCTCCAAACACTCATTTCACCTCCCTCATCTTTGGTTCTTATTACTAATCTATCAGGAATTAACTCATCTTTCCAAACTCGGCAATTGCACGCGCCAATCACCTGGCACAGCTCAGCTGCCAGTCCTCTCTTGTTTATGTAGAGCTTTGATTGCACATTTTTCTTGTGACAGTTCTGTGGTTTGCAAATACTCCTGGAGCGCTCCCAGTGCTTTGTGTGCATCCTTTGCTTTGCTGCTCACTAATTGCTGGTGGACTGTGTAGTAGCAGAGTATCTGGTCACGTTTTGGTTGCCTTTTCAAACAGCCCCCAGTGTGAGCTGAAGACAATTCTACAGTCTGATTTCCCGTCCATGAGCTCAAACACTGACATTCCATATTTTTTCCATGAATACTATTTGATTTTCCATGAATACTGTTTTCTTTGCTTTACAATATTCTTTGTCCTTATTGTTTATATATTCCTATAGATGCAGACTCATTTCTAACCTCACGCTTTCTCCTCGAGCACGAAATGAGACAAGGATCAAAGCAGGGTGACATTTAAGTTTTATTCTTTCTCCCCAAAACGCGCTCTCAACATTAGCAGGCATGTTATCATCCATCCTATTGATTACTGTCCAATATAACAATTCCTCTGTTAAAAGAAATAAATCGTTGCTAGAGGAAACCTTTTTCCAACATCCTAAAACTGTGCTGGGGCCAGAGTCCAGGTTTTTCAAAAAAAAACAATTTATCCTAAAAATAAATAAATAAATAAATAAACCCCACTTATCCTAAGTTTTTTTTTCAAAGTTATTGCTGTGGTTCCATAATTTTACTACCTCCCTGCTGAAATACTTGGTGTGCACTTTTAAATCCTCATGCACCTGGGCAAAGAGAGCAAAATCATAAAATTCAGAACACATCAAAATGGGTTATATCATATCCCTCTTCTGAAGATAACAGCTCACACTACCATCTCAGATCACTAGGTATTTACAAACAGCTAAGTGTCCATAACGCTTCTGTGCCTTCTTGAAAAAATTATTTGTCTTCTATAKTTTTCACAAACCTGGTGAGACTTCAAATAAGCAAGAACTTGATTCATCTTATCACTTAAGTAGTGTTTTATGGCAAGTTTGAAGCTGCTCTTCCACAAAGTCAACGTCACTATGTAAGATGTATTTGGGTGTTACAGCCTTCATTCAACAAAAGCCTCCTGCTAAAACTCAAATACAAATAAAACTTTTTAAAATCAAAGGCCTCATTATATCATTCATTTTGCTGGCTGCTTTCCAGGCTGTTATTTGAGAATAATAATGACTTCTTTTCACTATTTCATACAGGTTTAATAAAGAGAGTTGTTAGTGTCTACAGAATAAGCAACAGTCATCAAGAAAGCCAAACTTTTATTTCAATGGCAARCCTCAGACTTTTGAAGAAATGTAAAATAATGATGTACCTGTCTTACAGCAAATTCAGTAAAACGTGGACAGCTCCTTTTTTATGGGAAACTCCAGAATAAATTCTGGCAACAGGCCATTTTCCTGTTATGTGAATATAAACCATATAGTAACCATCAAGTTCATTGGGAATGGCTTTCTTTTCAGCCCTCAAAGCTACACTTTCCAGATCCTTAAAGGTAAATTAATGTCTCCTTGTTTGACAAATCAGGGAAACATTTTTGAAAGAGGCAAAAGCAGGTAAATTTGAGGGAAGAGTTAACTTCATACTCAAGGTCGCTGAATATAACAATAAATCCGCTGTTTTCACAGAGAAAACGGAGTGAAACAGTTCTCCCCTGTTCCTTCCATCTCCTCAGCTCTCTCCAGGAGGTTCAGGGACACAACACACAGCCTCCACAAAATGTTCACAAGTGAAGAAGCAAAAAGCCAGTGCTTTGTGCTGCTTGTGGATTTGTAAAAGCCTGYAAGAGGCACAGATGTCATACACAGCTTTATCTTGTTTTCCATGATCTTTGCCAGTAAATTCAGCACAACGGATGAAGGTAAAGCAGAAACAGTTTTCCACCAGCTTTTTAGAAACATTCAAACCCCACATGTTACTGTACCTCTGCGGGTTTTTTTTATTTTTTTTCAATTTATTTTCCTGTTTTTGGACGGCTTGTCTAAGAAATTTTAACTCTCCCAGGTTTGCCTTGAGTGTTAATACACAGTAATGTATTTAAATTTGATAATCAGGTCCCTAGAGGGAAGTGATGCAGTTACAAAGAAGCATCCCTGTTTCCTTGAGTGTATTTTTTTTCTATTTTATCTGAAATTTTAACACCAATGAAAAATTGCAAGCTTTGATTTTTCCCCACCCCATTCTGGCTGTCCTTGCTATGCAGCAAGGTGACATTGAAGAATTAAAGGCTTATCTTCCCATAGCCCATTTCCAAAGTTTCAGTTGCTACAGGGCACCAGGAAATACTCTTGGAGATGTGAATCTTCCTTRCACTGACTTCTACAGCAGAATACATTATTTACATATGTGTCACTCAGTGATTTATAACTTGACACTCCATCTATTGCTCATAACTAAAATAGTCTGCCTGACCACGACTGCATCCCTAGCAAAAATCTCTAGTTCCCAAGTTTCTCTTATTGCCAAGTTCACAGCTCTGCTTGCAAAGCGGTGCTACTCGGGGTGTGTGTGAATTATTGGGCATCTGATGTGACAGGACCATCTCAAGTGACACATGAGGTGATTATAAAGGTATCTGAGTTCACAACCATGCTTTTTATGTAATTAAATCCATAGTTTACCTCCAGGGTGTTTTATATATTTTAGATGTACATATATTTTTTTTTTATATATATCAAGTATCTATAGATTAAAGAAAAGCTATTGATTATTGAACTGAAAATAAGAGCCTTTAACTCAAGGAAAATGATACAGAAGAATCTGGGGAATCTGCATGGAAAACAAGAGCAGAATGGCTAGAAGTTGCTCCTCCTAGTGCCACGTCAATTATAAATGTGTCAAATACCTTGTTCAATTACCTTGTAGCACTTTTGCACATCACTCACTTCATAGCCTCAAATGCTAAAGTAAATATATTTAAAAAAAAATTATTCAGCAGCTGTTTTTACAAAATCAAATCTCAAATCCTGAGCAAAGATATGTCTATGTCAAT
This sequence comes from Nothoprocta perdicaria, assembly GCF_003342845.1. NCBI lineage: Eukaryota > Metazoa > Chordata > Aves > Tinamiformes > Tinamidae > Nothoprocta > Nothoprocta perdicaria. Next base: position 9,965,537 of record NW_020455754.1, read on the forward strand.
ACTGTCCCTATTCCATCAATGCCGCCACAATATCACCCCACATCTAATGTAATCTTTCCATCTTTCTCTCCAGCTCCCTTTTCCATTTCCTGCTGATTGGTAGATCTGATTTTGAGGTTGCATGCAAGATTATTTGAAAAGAGATCACAGTTTTCTGCTTTTACTCATCACACACGGTATTGACTTGTGAAAGAAACCTTTGTTGGGCTTCTGAGTGGAATAAAAAGCACAGAGTTGTAGATTCACTGGAAGTTAAAAAAAAATCAARACAAAGAAAAGGTAAACATGATCCAAGAAGGTGGAAGAATGAACAGTTGGGCTTTAGAGAGGGGCTAGAGGCTAGAAATTAGGTAAACGTAAATTGCAATACATCCAGATTCTGAGCTACACGCTGAGTTTTGAACAACCTAACTTAAAGCAAAATAAGTGAATATACAAATGAGCTGCAACGGACCAGCAAGAATTTCTCACAGGTGGCTTCAAATGAGCAGTATCCCGAAGTCTTTAAGGAACCCAGCTCAATATCAACGTGAACCTTCTACCTCTATGCAGTTAGWTTAATCAATATTAGAAAACGCCTTTTTAAACACAAAAAAGAAATCTGAAATTACTTTTTTAATCTAAAGAGAAGTCGAATGAACTCATTTTCCAGAAGATGGCTCTTCACTTTTATCACGCCCAGAACAAAACAATAATGGCTTAAGAAAGCAATAATGAGGATTTGGAAAGAACAACACTGAGACACACAAACAACACTTATGAAAGCAGAGGCATTTAGCAGGCTTAAAAATATCGGTGTACTGAGACCAAGCAAAGCAGAAACAGACTCTGCCTTTAATAAGAACATGCAGCTTCTGTCTCTTAGTTAAAATGAATAAAAGAGAAAGACATCTCTTTGATAATCTGGGGAATTCTCCTATGGGAATCTGAGATTTCAGATATCTAGATGGTTACTTGCACATATCATCAACTTGAAGCATTTCACAAAAGCAATTAGCAATCTTTTTGCCACATTCTCTGTTGGGGGAACACACAGGAATGGGGTGGTAAGAGCCCTCATTCCTCCAGGTCCCTGAACCCAGCCACTATGAATCCTCCTCTYTGCCTTGATAAAGCCAGGGAGCAAACTGATGCCAACGGGTAAGTTTCACTAGTATTAATCTCACGTGTATCTGGCCTCTGGGGAATCTTCATCAAAGGGATGCAAGCAAAAAACACTGGGTATTTAGTAACCAGGGCTTTCAAGTGCTGCATTTCTAATGATCTGAATGCAAAAATACAATTCACCTTTGTTCACATCTCCCCTTTTGTATCTTGTCGGCTTACAAAGAAATCAATTGCAYGTTCCTCTAACACAGTGCAAGGATATGGACAAGCTCTAAATTGTAAGCAGCCTTGGAACACTTCTCAACCAAAATAGGTTTCCTCTGCATAGGACTCAGTGTAACTAGGTGTCCAAGCAGTTAGGGAGCAATAAATAAGCGTTAATACAAGTCCTTCATATTTAAAGCCTCACTCTTTTTGAGACGCAAGGCCTTCCAGAGGCTAAGGACAATTATTTTATTGGATTACATGAGGACTGGATAGTCTAAGTGATTTAGGAATGTTAACCTCACTAAAATATTATATCAAGAAATCCTCAGTCCACAACAACCAATTGAAAAAACAAATGCTGATTTTAAGTGTGAATTTAGGTGTGGGTTTCAGCTGAAAATCTATACATCTCTAGATCTTGAGAGAAACTCAAATGAGGTAAAAACTAAAAGATTAATTCCACTTCTTCAATCTATGGCATTTCCTCAACAACTTGGCTACAGATACCTTTGGCAACCCTATAGGGAGGCTTGTAAAGTAACATGTTAGAAGCAACAGARATACTCAGTCTTATTTTGTAGCACTCATAATTAATGACTGCAAAGTCCCCAACCTTGTGCAGTAAACTCTCAGCAAGATCATTTCTCATTCACTCCCCTTTCCAAGGCTGACCCTACTGTCTTCCACGTGGGAAACCGCTACTGAAGCCGGCAGGAGCTTTGCATGCGAAGGGAGAGCGATACTGCAACCCGAGGCACTACTTAATCTAAACTAATGAGAAAACCTACAGCTTTAACAGTTAAGTAACTGAGGCAAGATACGTGAATTTCCTTAAAACCAAATGGRTCACAATGGGACATCATCATACACATGCAGGATCTGAACCCACGGCCACTGCAATCAATATACATCTTTTTTTATTTCCATGTATTCCTGATTAAACTCACAGCAGCTCATTTAGCACAAGATAGGAAACCATTTACAAGGTTAATTTATGTTCATTTTTCCCAAAGATCTTATGCTGTGCGATATATAATGCTATAAAATAGGATGTGTTCATAACAACCAGACCAATTTATAACCAATTCTCAGCAACTCTTTGTAGAGGTAATATCAATTCCAGTGATGCTCCTCATGCTTAAAACGCTGGCTATTTCCACTACTAGTAATACTGCTAAAATTGGAATGAACTTTCTAAGCGTATCTACTGTGACATTTATCTTCCTCTATCAATATAGAATGCTGGGAACTATTTTGCTAGATAGGGCTAATAACAGGCAGCTGATGCAGAAGTGACTTTGGAGCACCCAGGTGATAGGATGTACCCTCCTATGTGCATTTTATCTGATTTCAGATCAGTCAGCCACTTGCGATGGGTGAGAACACAGGTTATTCCGCCTAGCTTCTCAAAATAAAATATTTAGCATTGTCCACAGACTGAGGAGCGATAAGAGGCAAATGCAGGCTGGAATTAAAGTTMTGCTTGGAAAGAGCCAAAACGAGACATACTGAGAATTCTCAAGACAAACCTATCAGTTGCTGCACACATTTCTGTTCAATTATGCCGCCTTTASGTCAGAGTTAATAAAATTCTACTACATAATGTTTCTTCATGGAGATTGATCGACGTGTTTCATGCCAATTCCTTCCTGAGTCAGTAAGCCTTTATTTGCCATGTCAAGGCAAAAATGATGGCAGGCAGCCTAGCAGAAATGCCAGTGCATACTTTAAAATGTCATTAAGTTGCAGACCAAATKAAACTATTGACCAAATTAAACTGTTTACCATGCATACTACCTAGCGCTTGCTGTCCTTTAAGGCTACATTGCTGTCACATGGGTATCAATGTTTACTTTATATAAATGACAAGCAGACTTCACAGCAAAGACCATGTGATACTAAATAATGAATGTGGGACATCTCTGGGTTTTTTTCCCATGAATGAGCAAAAAGAAAATAACGTGGTAATAAGAAGAAGAGTAGCTAATTCTGCTGTAAAGCCGAGTCACTTCAGGCTGTTTACATCTTATTTAYTACACTAGCCTGACATGGAGAAGCTGTAAATAGGGAGGACAGGTCATCAAAAATACCAAGTCTTGCTGATATGGAACCTGCACCTTCCCCAGATCCAGCAGCAAGGCACCCTGGCTGGTGGCACCATACCCAGTTTGGAGGAGTAGCCCTCAGTCCTGACTCACTGACATCTGAACCCTTCTAGAGAAATTCTAAATATTTTGGTGGATTCTCCAGCAGGTCTGGTCAGCGTCTGAAGGCAAAAATCTGCTCTGTTTYGCACAGAAGAATTGCACCAGTGTCATGACAAGTGGAATTTTGAACTGAACCCTCATGCTGCTTTGGAGGYAAGATGGTCTTATAGACCATTTCCACCAGCTTTCATCACTCCTACTTCTTATTCCTGCTCCCGCATCACTGCGGCAGACAAAGCTGTTTGCCCTCCTGTGCATGGGCTCAGGGAGCCCATTCGCACCCACATCAGTTCTCCAGTACAGGTCAAACAGCAATGAGAAGTTCTGACACAACCGGGCACCCCCGGGAATGGGGTGGTGGGAAGCAGCACCCAGCAGCACAAGAGCATCCCACAGCAAATCCAGCACGCCCAGGGCTGCAGCCCCAGCAGCCGGTGCTGACCCTGGGACACTGCTCGTTGCACAGAGGACACGCGACCAAATTGCTTTTATGTACTGAGATAYGTGACACGCATTTCTTGTTCACTGCCTGCTGCAGTTATTGGCCCCAGAGYTGCTTTCTCTTACACTAAATATCTTTCTTCTCCTTAGGAGGTTTTCAGCAGCTCAGCTTCTGATTAAGGAAAACAAACAAAAAAGAAAGCAAAAAAGAAAACCTTGATTTCTGGTTGTCATGTGCTAATCCTTGTCTCCTAATGGCTTTGATCCAAGTCATGGCACTATCAGCAGGAAAGAGCTCAGTTCCCAACAGTGAGGACCAGGCTCCTGGGTTTAGACCAGGCTGATAATCACCCTGGCAAAAGAGAATGAGATTTACCCTGGATCAGCATCCCAGCCCTGTGGAGCTGCTACATCTGCTGCTGGKCAGGCTCAGCCTCCGGAGGTTCAAGCCTCAGTGAATCAATATGGATAATACCAGGATAACTGCAAGTGACTGCTAAAACAAGCAAACAAAAACCCCAAACTCCCCACAACTGAAAATACCTACCCAGAAYACAGTGTTCTGAGATCAGCAGAGAGATCTGAGCAGCTTTATTTTGATTTTACTTCGGTCCATTTTCACATCAGGGACTTTTCCTAATTGGCATGATTCAGTTAAASTAGRACAAATTTTGAGAKTAAAAAAAAAAAAAAGATAGATTAACGGTTTGGATAATGGCATGGGGAGCAGGCTTATAAACCCCAGAAACGAGGACAGGAGCTCTAATACTCTGGAGGGCTACAGTGAAGAAAGATCTTGGAAAATTAGAGAAATGAATACGGCAACAATCAGTACATGCAAATACAAAGCAGCATCATTACAAAGCAAAAATCAAAGGAATAAACACAGAATGAGAATTGACTAGGTAGAAATAATAGCAAACAAGATCCCAGAGTGGCTGCAGATTGCTGCCTGAATAGCAATCAAAAACGTCAAGCTGTTGAAGAAAAAAAAATAAAAATCTTTCTACTAGCGTGTATTAAGAGGAAAGTCTCAACTCAAACATGGAAGATAATTACTCTGCTCTACTAAGCATTGCTGATACCCTCGGCTGGAGTATGGTCCTGTCTGGGGAAATATATAAACAAGATATACAGGATAACGCTGAGAGTTCAGGGGGGAACAGTAAAATTGATAAGATTTGGAATACGACTTATACGGAAATGATGAAAGGAAATAGACTGAATTAGTCCGGAAAGAGAAAGCTCAGCAGGGAGCCATGATATGGCTTCAAATGTGCAAATGCTGTCATAAAAACAGCAGTTTTCCTTGACTATTGCTTCTCCCCTTCCCAGCCCTAAAGGACCTCGGACTCTGCGGCTGAACTGCAGGTCCAGGGGAGCAATGGGAAAGACTGTCCCCCCCAAACCCCCAACGGGGCAGCCAAGGCTCGGTTTCCAACACGCTGCTCKCATTTGCTCCAAGTTGCCCTTGCAGCGGGAAGGAAGCAATGAATGATGGTGACCTTGAAATGTTGAAAGACAAGTGGGTTACAAATTCCCCAAACACAAACTCAAGGGATACCCGAGCGATCAGGCTCTATCTAATTCACCTGTGAACGTGATTCATTCACATCTTTATTTTCCCAGGCACCTTTGGATATTTTTAATATTAAATGTGAGAGACRTAGGATTGCATGAGGGATGTTTTGGGATATTTACATGTAATTAGGGTATGATAGTCACATTAGGAATCGTTTTTCTTTGACSGACTCCAGCAGCAGCAGCACTCAAGCCTTTATAGCAATATCTTATTTCTCCAATTATCTTGGTGGTGTTGAAATCAGCCATAATCCCATTGCAGGAGGTATATTAAAGTAAAAACACTAGCAGATCCTCATATAAGGAATTAATGAGAAAGTGGCCAATATCACAACGTTCATTTAGAGAAAATGGCACACTGTCAAATCTAATGAAAACTTTAAGAAAGGTGCATGTCCTTCATCCTATACAGCGTTTGGAGAGATGATAATAGTGCAGAAAAAGAAAGAAAACTTTGGAGAGAAACTGTAAATATTAGATATTGCATCTGAAGGAAGATATTAAAGTAACACATTCTTTTGGCCACAGCTCTATTTCTTTTTGAGCAAATAAAGCTCAAAAAAATTGGAAAAAAATGATCATTCCCATCAGGAGGTTCTGAAAAGACATCAAATAGATTAAACTGCTCTTGTCTTTGTGTTTGAATACAGAAACAACGAAAAGTAATTTTGGTTCAGAAAAGCTGAGGGTAAACAACAGTAATCTCGGGTTTCATTTTCATTCCTGCAGGTCTCCTCGCTGATGCTTTGCCCTTAATTGCCTTTCTAGTTACCTAGTTGAGCATAACTGTGCGCGAGCATATTTAAACAAGCTCACTCTGTTGTCTTAACTCCTGCAGGAGCAACCTTATTTTTAGCATTGCAATGTGCTTTCGAGACTGACAAGAGTAAAAGGATAAACTTATAACTCTTTTTCTGCTATCAAATTAAATATGTCTTTACCGTAGTTTACACATTTTTAAAACCTAATACTCTCAGTCTTATTAATTACTGAATGCAGGCAGATATGAACTGCTAAGCATTTCCTTAATGATTCTCAGCTGCCCTACAGCCATGGAAGCATCTTACTGACCCCCATGCCTGTCAGTCCCAGTACATGAGGGAAAGGGATCCAGGTTGAAGCAGAAAGAAAAGTAGCAGTAATAGTTGGGTTGGAMAGAGCAGAAAAGGAGAATGAGAGAAAAGGCATAAAAGGCAAAGAGAACGCTAAGTTCACAGCAGACAGAAGTTCACATCAGAGCAGGCAACAGAAGTTCTGAGAAAACATGAAGTCAAAACCAAGACTCACTTCAAAAAGCAATGCGCTTAAAGAATTAATATTCTGAGATGCAACAGGAGCTTTTGATCTATGAAGYTGTTGAGACAAACTAGCTATGCCTCACCATTAAGGTTCAACAGCAGCTGAATGTCAGGAATTTCCAGCAATATGAAAAATGCAGAGAAGAAAATCAAAAGACACCCCAAAGGACAGTATCTCCCTTCTTCTCCCAAAAATGTTTTGAGGAAAACACTGTAATTAGTCTAGTGAATTTTAAAATAGTGTATCATCAGTCTTGGTGCCATACTCGAGGAGAGAGGAAAAGGGTATCGGCAGCTATCATAATCTGGGTTGAAATTCTGCCTCCACAAAGACAAATGGCCAAATTCCCATTGCCTTCCACGCTACTCATTTTCCACCTTGGAGCACACTGTGCCTATAAGCTTTGAAGGCTGCTTTAAATCCTGCAGGCTTGCACAGCACAAACACCATCAAACAAATTTCATCACTTTTTTCTTATCAATTTAAAGAAATTAGTAGCTGAAGGGTATACCGAAATGTAATAGATCTTCATTTGAGTGAAGCATTGGGTACAATTTGCATGATCAGACTTGAAAGCTTTATAAAAGTTGGCTTGGCCATAAGGAATAGTCAAATGGCACGAAGCTGAAATAGCCCAAGGATCATTGATGTGATTCACGATGAACAGGCTTGCTATATGTGGGGCAAAGAGGGGTTTGCACCCTCACTGGTAGCTTGTGGGTGCTGATCAGCAAACACCAGGTTGGAAGAAAAAAGAAAAAAGGTAATTAGGCTGTTAGAAAGTAACTGGCTTCTCAGCAACTGTCTCACAATCCCCTGGAGAACTTCTCRCCCACTGCTCAGTCTGCTCCCTCCTTATTCTGTCTTAGTTCATGGTGAACCCAACACTGAAATCCTGACTGCTGAGCATTGAAGTCCCTTTAAACACTGATTTAGATGGTCAAAGCGGCAGCACCTTGGAAGGATGACGGACCAGGGGAGGAAAGGAATTTTTGCAACTATTTTTCCTTCCCTAGAATGGTTCTGCTATGATTGAAAGAATTGCCCTAGCAAAGAATTTGAGCACATACTTCATGGAGCTCACACACTAAGCAGGGGAGTAGGGGAAAAATAAAATTTTATTGTTGCAATTACATGACTAAAGAACTTAAAAGTTAGGTTATATGATCTGAGCTTGGGAAGCTGATATCAAAGCTGGAAAAAGAAACTTTATCTCTCAAGGCTCAACTGACCACTGCACGGAGTTAGCTTATATAGATTCATCCTGGAACTGAAGGATGGAACTAACTGTTAGATGTTCTGATGTTTATATATTGACATGAAAATGTTTCACTCTATTCCACTAGACCAGGAATGTGGATTTAAATCAGTCATTGGAGCAGGTACTTTCTGTCTCTCCACTTCCTTGCCCCTTGCACATGGAAGGTGGCACTCAGGAAAGAAACTGGTTGATGAAACTTGCCTGGTTTTCCCATCAAACTTCCATTTTTAAACCAAGAACAGGGAACACTGTATTTGCTGCATGACATCTACTTTTACAGGCAGCTGGTGGTGCTGAGAATCCCTAGCTGGTGTGCAATTGTACCCTTGTGCAAATTACGAGTGAATTGTGTGGAAYAGAGTAGAGACAGCAAAGCCCGGCATCACCTGCACAGTTCTTATCACAATTATTCTTTCCTAACAGTGATTAATTTGGTTGCAATACAAAGAAAGTCACCCCTTCACATGGCAAAGACTTTCTGCATTCATTTCTTTCATTTAATTTGAAGCAGGAGACGGCACTATCTCAAACCGCACAAATCAAAACGAGCTAAATCATCGCCAGCATCTAGAGATTCAGGGAGAGAGGTGTGCCCAAYGAACACAAGTAAATCACAGAGGAGTGATATCCTGGAGGCAAAAGGAATTATTTTGGACATGCACAATGCTTTAAAGCTCAGAAAGTAATTTAGAGATGCTAAAGCTTTCCAGATAATCCTCACGCATTCTTCTACCTATATCTACTGTTACATTCTAAACAAATTCTTCTCTAATAAAATGCCATAATTTAATGCACTGATGGTAATGCTGATTCAATTTCCTGCTTGCATAAATGTCTAAATCCATATAAAAACCAAAACAACAACAACAACCCCATTGGGCCTAGGTTTAAAAATTTGTACTTCTTATCATTGATGTAGTCAGTTAACGGTCCAGTAAAAAGTGTCTTTTGATAAACTGATCATACCTGACGTGCTCTACCGTAAACACTGTATAGGCATCCACTAGTAAAAGCATTAAAAAAGAAAACATCCTTTGGCTCTGAGCATGGATTAAAGGATTATTTAACCGGAGGTAAGCAAGGAGGGTAAAGTTATTTCAAAGAATGTGGAAATTCTGTTCACTGCCAACTGAAGGTGGAGACTGTGGTGAGCAGCATGTGGAATGCAAATGCAGGACTGTGTTATTCGTAGCAGATATACTACTAGCAAGAATCCTAAGGGCAGAAAGGAAATGTCCAATTTTGTTTAATTTTATATGCAGAAAGGTAGGCACTGAAGGAAGACAAAGCATTTTATTCAAATTCCGGCTTTGAGACATGCATGCAAATGTTTAAAAGCAGTCAAAATTTGCACAGTCACACATCAAGAGAGGAAAGGATCCGGGCTGCTTTGTTATATCCTCCATCTGATATTCTGAGTATCTGACTGATAACTAGACCAAGCCACTTCAGATCCATCTTCCCCAGGCTCAGGTCATGAGCTTCACAGCAGGATCCACACAGGAAACGATGTCTCATTCTTCTGGGAATCATTTAAAACATTCCAACTGCGCAAAAGAAGGGGGAAATACCAAAGAGGAACGAAAAGCGGAAAGCGCAGTCCAAAGAGCCAGCCTGGGCATCACAGACTTTCAGAGAGATGCTAGAGCTGAGATGCTTGGGATCTCAGGTGCCTGGCCCACACGTGGCTCTGACACGCTGCCACCTCCACAATGCCCCCAGGCAGCAAGTGCAAGAGGATGGCACCGACCAAGCCCTCGTCAGACCCGTGGTGCACTGAGTAATGCACAGGGTGGAAGACTGGAGAGAAGTGAGGAGGTGAATAACCTTCTAYGCTTTACTGAGGGACAACTTCCCTCCTACAAGGACTGTGCTTTAAGTTTGGACCTTCTAATTCCTAAAACATACTTTTCCTGCCTCTTTAAACACCTCATTTCTCAGGATTTTCTGCCAAGAGTACCGAATGCTTCATTTCAATCAGTTTGAGAGAGGCTAGGGAGGGCAGTAAGAATGAAAACATCATTTAGGACTCGTAAATGATCTTTGAGGAATAACAGCTCTCTGTTATGACAGGTCTAAATGGAACATAACAGTGAACCTTCATGTAAGGGAAAGGTTGCTAAAAGTAAGATGACAGCCAACCTTTTGCCACATCAATAGTAGTAAGACAAGTTTGCAAGTCAAGGGTTTGATCTGCAAGACCAGTTCACAGTACAAATTCATCATAGAATATAAATTGCAGATGGGTGTCTGGCACTGGAGATCTTTAAGAAGATGGTGGATAAATATTTGGAACAATAGGGGAATAGGGTATTAGTCAGCTCCTTTAGCCTCTCCTGGGATGAGGTCATCCAATCCCATTCCCAAAGCATTGCAAGTTTAGTGCATTGAGGAAGTAATGAACTAATTATCTATGTGAGCAAATTCTGATAGGATGATATACCTACTAAGCTACAGTTTTGCTGGATTTATAGTTTGTTCGCTGCAATTTCCATCTCTAGTAGATGAGGTGTGAAATTGCTTCACTAGAAGGACTCCGCACATAACAGCATTAGACAGCATTTGGAAAGATAGAAGTAAAGCTGTCACACTTCGGGATCATATCAAGCTCATTGCTACTTCTGGATCAGTAGATTCTTGTCATTCCCTGGACATGCGGCTGTCCTTTCAGCTGGAGATCTGGCCACATATCTCCTGCTTCACGGCTGGACCACTCATGTTGTTCAGTCTCAGGTAAGAAACACTGAACAGCAACATTACAAAGACAGTCAAACAAACAACAAAAAACCCCCAAAACTCAAACACATCACTCTGCTTCATCTGTTTTGCTCACTTCAAAACCTCCTTCAAAYCCTTCATAATTTATAAATATTTTAAGGGTGAGGCTAACCCTCTCAGACACCTTCTTATCCCTAGCTCTCCGCAACCSTGCTGAAACAAATACACCCCAAAACATGTATGTGAGACAACACGGTCACCAGGAGACTGGTCAGGGCAACAGTAAGAGAACAACTAAAAGAGAAATATACAGTGAGCATAAAGTGTCATTTTCCACCTAAATAATGGAAATGTAAGCTCAATCACTGTAACTTCACTAAGGAGCCTCTGCGTAACTGAGGGCAGAATTTGACCTCAAATGCAATGAAATTAATGAATTAAGATTTAATGCCTAGCTTTAATTGGAAGGACAGGCCAATTTTATTATAATTCATTAAAATCCATTCACCACAAACATCCACACCTTAGGCTCTTTATATGGTTCAGACACATCATGTAAATTCGTTCCACTTAACGGAAAATAAATGCTACCATTAATTTCTATTAAAATACTGGTTAATTCACTTTTACCACCATTGATATACAAAACAAAATGCTGTTATTAGCTCCCTACTATGTACCATACATGTATTTTAATGAACTTTCATTTAYCAGCATGCTGGAAAATCATTTTTCAGAGTAACACTTCTCACCATTGAGGAAATTGCCTACACTGAAGTACATCCTCTTATAATTACTCAATACCTTATGATAGTGTACTTGTATCTCAGCCTTAACTTTTGATTATTTTCTTTTAAAATACAGTATTTTGCCAATGTGCTACACAAACATGTGGTGGGAGGAACCAAAACAGAATATAACGTACATATGACAAAAGCCTATAAGAAAATTCTCAGCATAAAACCATTCCCTCCAGAAAGATCTTTTAATCCTCCCATCTTGCCTGGACTATCCAACAAGGAGCAATGTTTCCAGCAGGCTTCAGCCTCCTGAAGCCCTATGCTGCCTTAAATGAATGGCAATTACAACTGAGCTATACACTTTACAAATCTTGAGGTCAACAGTTCAGTTTCATCATTTTAATCCAAAACTTATTTTTTTTAACTTATAAACTGCACAGAAATACCCCCTTTTTTCTTCTTCTTTTTTTTTTTAATAATCGAAACTCTTTCCTTTTACATAGTAAAAGAGCGTAACAATGAATAAGGAAATATCAGCTATATCAGAGGATTATCCCATTGGAAATCAATTACTATTTTACCTGACTTGCCCAAAGTGTCCATTTAGTTAAACATCATCTGTTGCATAATTGATTTTCACATCTCGCTGCTCCCTCTTCCCCATCTCTCCACAGCTCAAAGGAAAACAGTAAAAGTGAAACTACCTTAAACTTCGCACTTCTTCAGCCTTTCTTCCAATACACATATAAATGCTTTTTTTTTTTTTTTTTTTTTTTTTTGATTATCTGATGCTGTACTAGATTTTTAACCAGGAAACCTTTGTATTCTCTTGAGTCTGCTAAAGATGATCCAACAGCTTAGGGGTAGAAACACGTTCAGGGAATAAGCGACACCTGACAGGGCTCTCACCAGCCACTTGCTTCATTTCCAGGTGTTTTCAATTGCTCGGGTGCAAAGACTAGCAGGAGTTCTGTCTAGTTGGCATTGCTGTTAGCATAAATCTGTGAACTTCACTGGACTTCTACTTTAAACAGAGTGAATCTTGAGCAGTTTTGCAGGATCTGGGAAACTGATAGCCAAGCGATGCAAGCAATCTGTTGATCACCAAGAAGTGTCCAGATGGGGCAGACTGGGGGTACCAGCAGCAGCTGCAGCAAACTAGAAGTCACCAAGCAGGTAACCTCTTCCCAAGCTAAGGAAATGGAAGATTTTTAAGGGAGTCGCTGGGGGAAGAGGCTCTGGAGAGAACTCAAAAAAGYGAAGCCCAGGTAACCAACAAGCCAGGGGAGCCCATGGGCCCGCAGCAGATACAGGCATGGCAGAGCTGSAGCTGCTCCATCAATGTGCCCAACTTCCCTCCTGGACTGTGCCACCTCTCCCCCAAAACAAGGGAGTCCTGTMATTCCTAAAATCACATATAACTATGATTAGAGCAACCATGTTCTGTTTAAAGAGTAGCATGTTAAAATACACGTATTAATTGTACCACGGTGGAAGCAACAGATCTATCTCACTASTGCCTTCCTCCTCAGGCATTCAGCTCCCACTAGATATGCAGCCCCTCTCTCCTCTTTCATGTCAAAGCTTTCTTTTTTCTTCTCTTTTTTATTCCCTGTTTTGAAAGCTGGAGTTACTGTGGGGCTGATGCAAACAGACCTATTTCCAAGTCACGTCAACAGCTGCATGTGTCAAAACGTCAGTCTTTGGGGCAATTTTACAAGCTAAGCTCCACACACTAGGTGTTTGCAAGACTTCCATACATCAAGCACGGGGCTCGCAAATGCGCCACATGACACTCTACCAGGGAATGCAGGGTCCTATACAAATTCAAGGGARAGCACAGTAATAGAACCAGACAAAAGATGAAATATTTCGCAGGTAGTGGGAACACCAGCTGATAGCAATTTCTCTTTCATGCCACAGTATACTTAATTTATTTATGGGCATTGGAAAAATGTTATTGGCACAGTTCTGTGCATGAAAATACACTAGAAGAGCACTTCTAGTATTTCTCTACTTTAGGAAAAAGTAGTTGRGAAGGAGGAAAAAAAAGAAAATAAAAAATTCTTGCCCAAATAACAAGTTGCTTTACTTTTGATGCAATCCTGATGAAGGCAAAAGAAAAGTTAGGTAAATAATAGCTGGAACAGCTAAGTACAGACCTTACTCAGTACAACAGTAAGGGCATATTTATATTGATTTATATTGAGACAATGCCTAAAAATGCAAGGGAATAACCCATCATCTTTAGAGGGCAAACAAATCAGTGCAAGACTCGTTAAAGAAGAGGTAACACTGCTTTGCTTGGTAGTTTTATGGCCTACTGCAAGAGAAGCGTATCCATTTTTTCTTCTGTGATGCAAAGTAGGGTTTTTACCCTTTCTTTTTTTATTTTTAAGATTTCTAGAGCTCATCTCAACAGCTCCTAACTGCTTGGTTTTACACAGGCCATTTTACAAAGGCCCGCAGTGAGAAAGAAGCTCCGGGCTGGAGCACTCAAAGCAGAGAGACATTTGTTTTTATCGACTACTACAAACATTTATCGATTTTCTTAATAAAGAGCTAAAGGGAAAGAGAAACTCCATGAATACAGTGCAGTGTCCCATTAGAATAATTGCCACAGTGCTTACTTAACATGCACTAAAGATTATCCTAATGTGCAACAACCCCTAGGACTGCTTATCTGAACATCCATTTATCATGCAGTTCTGATTATCTCACGTTAAGAATAAGATGGGAGGTGCAGGACTAAGTGAATTAACTCTTCAGCTCATAAATTAAAGCTGCTTCAGAAACATATTGGAGATTAGATTCCCCTGATCTGCCTTGTGGTGGACACAAMTACTTCGTGAAGGGACCCCAAATGTGGAGCTATCATCTCTCTCATAGGCACTGCAAGGGTGTGCGGCCATGCTGTGTAAGACAGTAATTCTATTTATTAACCTCTCTCCTACACAAAATAGATTAAATCCTTGCACAGAGGATAGTTGAAGAGGAACCATCATCTTCACAGGCAGTTTTCCACTATCTACACTTTAACCACAATTTATGAAAAGCCAAGATATTGCATGGAATGAGAACTTTAAATAAAGCTGCTAGACAATAACCGAAACCATGAAAAAAAAGGTATTAATGTCAAGATCCACTGATATATTGCAGTCAGAAGATATGAAAAGAAGGACTGTGACTAAGCAGCTGATCAGAAGGACTGTGACTAAGCCTACCAAACTGCTATGTATTTTCAACACACTATATCTGGGGAACTTTTGTGAAGAACAGCACCAGAGTATATATGAAAAGGTTTTTTAAAATATTGCTATATACAATTCAGGCAACATTTTGTAGATTAAAGTAACTTATCAAACAACCAAAGAGCGCAAAACTGGTATGCAGGTCTGCAGATTGGATGAGACATAATAGTATTTTATTCAAATAGGTTTAATCTGTAATCAGTAATAGCAGGAAGAACAGCTGTGATTCAGTTAGTGTCTTGGTGACCTGAGTGCTTCGGTTTACAGCTGAAGGACATTTAATTCCTAAGTACATATATGCTGTCATATTTTATCTACTGAATTGAAAGGGAATAGGTTAACTGATTTTCACCTAAATCTTTCATGTTAGGAWAGAGTAGGAGCTTTATTCCCACTTGGCCAGATACAATATTCAAGTCCAGAACCATCTACAGGACGTCCTATTGAGACTAGATTACCAAGCGAGATGGGCACAGGCAGCCAGAGAAAACAGGCTGCATTTTGCCAAGCCCTGTTCACATTCATTGAGGTTTGCAAGCCCGTGACAATTCCAGTTATTAACAATCCTGAAGCTTACGCTCATTACTCCCATCAGATGAGAACTTGTATTTTTTCAAACTGTGCCAAAATATTTGTAGACAGTGACTCATCTTTATTCCTTTCTGTGCTTTGACTGGAAATCTATTTGCACAAACCACCTCTTTCAACCTCTTTCAACATTTCTTCTGGGCTCTTTCAGTAAAATTCAGCAGAAYGCAACCCCAGGACAGCAGTTTGAAAAGGCTGCTAGTCCCTCTCTCCTGTGGCCAAGCTAGGTCAGCTACAAATATGTCACAAGCTATAAGCCATCTGTCTAAAATATTTTAAACCACTGCCAAAGMCAGAGCCTAATACAGACTCTTTAAAGTATGTCCTAACACTTAGCTGGACTCATCATTACGACGAGTAAAATCAATCATTTCTGCTGCAATTTAAACATATTGCCCCCCCCCCTTTTTGAAAATTCACAATAGATGAAGAGAAACTCGTTTTTGCAGCTAATTTTATGTATTCTGTAAACAGTATTTTTGTTTTGTGCTTTTTCCCTCCCACACACGGATGCACCTGCTTTCTTTCAGCCTTCCCTTCCAGGATGTATTTTCTGCATCTCTGATCGTATCTGTTCCTTTTCTCTGGCCTCTTTCCAATTGGTTCATACCCTCCTGGAAGCACCACCTCGAACCTGGCCAGCGTTCTCCAGCCATGGTCTTCCTGGCGCTGAGCAGAGCCCAAGGATTACTCACCGCTACGTGTGCCAGTGCAACCCTTGCCTTTTCTTTGCAGCAGAAGGACAATGTTGCCTCATGTTCACTTTGTAATCCATTGTAATCCCCAACCATTTCTTTCCTCAGAATTTGTGACTATCCAATTGTTCTTCATCCCACTTTCCATGGATGAGTGTTCTTACCTAATACACAACTTTGCATTTGTGCTGATTGAATTAATCCTACATTTTCAGATTTAACTACTTAAGGCTACTCTGAATTTTATTTCCATTCTTCAAAAGCTCCTTCTAGCTTGGCATCACCTCTGAATTTGATACACATACTAATTCAAACATTTGCTATTTAATGAAAATAGGGAATAATATTGGACACTAAATAGATCACAGAGCAACCCTACTCCATTTATCCTTTCAGCTTGACATTGAAACACTAACAGCTCTACCTGCATGTGCTCTTCCAACTGATTTTGTACTCACCTCACAGTAGTTTCCTTCGGACAATATTTCTCTAACTTGCTTATAAGAAAGTAATGTAAGCCAATGTCAAAAGCCTCATTAAAGCCAAGATACGTGATACTGCAAGCTCATCCCTGAGTCTCAAAGCCTGTAAATGTCACAGTAGAAAATTAGTTTAGTTTGGCATCCATGCTGGCTTTTTTTTTTTCATCTCCTTATCTATTTGCTGCTAATAAATGCTTGTTTTGGTATTTATTCTTTTTTTTTTTCAGGATTTCTAGCTCAACTCACCAGATACAATTTCCCTCCGTTATTCCACTTTGAAAAGTAAGCACTATGCTTGCCCTTTTCCAGGCTTTTGCAATTCCATGAATTTTCAAAGGTAACTTTTAATCATTCTAAAATGATTCCAGCCAATCCACTTAACCCTTGGATCAATTCCTCTGGGCCCAGCTGATTTGCAAACATCTAATTTACCCCATCCTGTTCTTCCTCTAATCCATARTCTCGCACTTTAGCTGAGGACATTAATCACGATCGCCACCTGATCACAGACGACCTTTCAAGTGAAAACCAAGGCAAGGAGAAGACACTTTGGCCTTCTCAGCATTGCCTTTACATAGGGTTTTTTTTTTCTCCACTGAGCAGTAAGCCATCATTTCYCTTTTCTGCTCTTCCTTCTATTCACATCTCTACAAACATGTTCAAATACTGTGCAAATCACTCTTCTGATTGGCTAATGATTTAAAGCTCATTCTGACTTGCAGTATAAATCTCCTGCTAAGCAGTCCGATATTTAAGTCAAATCATATTTCAAAGCCTGAGACTTTGCCCTTGTTTGGTTTGGCCTTGTTAAGTCAGAATAAAAATGGAAGCAGCTGATTTAAAGAATGCATTGAAGTTTCTCTTAGAGCTTAAGGAAGGAAGCTTTGCAGACATGTATTTGCCAAATGCAATTCATTTATAAAGGTTTAAGTGTGTTTAAAAAAAGGAGCTCCTCTACACTAAGTTGAAGCAAAGGGAGGAGAGTCCTTTGCTTCCTAAATGACGTCAACAAGAGCAGGGCTGGACCAGACATGAAACAGATGAACATTAATGACAAAATCGGAGACTCACAAACTTCTAAGAAACCTAATGTTACACTTCTAACCCATGAATACGACTACGAGCACCTGTTTGGAGAATACAAGTAGCCAAACATGCTCAAAAGGCCTTTGATGGTGGCCCCTTTGATTTGGGCTGATTCTGTTAGCACGTTTTAAAATTGCACTGATTTACTGAGAATTTCTACACACCATTTGTGTGCGGTTGTCCTATGAATAAGCCCCTAAAACTAATTCAACTACAGCCAAAAAATAAATTGCAAACTAAGTTTTCCAATTGAAATCTGCCATCTGAAGCACAGTAATGGAAAACATTTATTATAAAGCTAACATATATATGTGGCTAGAAATGTGTACAGTACAAAACAATTTTCTGAAAGGAATTTATTCAGSATTTTCTCAAAGAGCATCTTAACTTGGCTAACAGAAAATTACATGTTCAAAAATAATTGTAGGTTCCATGATTTTCCTCCTGAAGCACAGGCTTCCCATTACCGTCTTTTTGCTTCTGGAATAATTATAAATTTTAGGTTAACTTTATCCTGCACAGCTGCACACTGCCATTTCTGGAGCCTGGATTTGCACAAATTCTCATCCTTGGAGCTGCTGGGACTGCAAAACTGGGGTAAGGCCACACTGAAGGGTGCAATCTACTCAAAAGCTGAGTTTCCTCCTCAAAAGTGAGGTTGTTTTGCCAGTTCAGACAGTTCTCAAGGGAGCTCTTTGCAACAAATGTGCATGTCTGAATAAATAGTAAATGAATATTTACACTCAAATCCACACGAGCGTGTCCGACATCAGTCGATAATAGCCAGGTCCTAGTCAGATAGACAAGAACTTCCATATGGTTCAATAGAAGAGGGATGTGGGGATGGAGATTCAGGGCAAATATTATTTAAAATGTGACACAGCTCTGGGAGAGGAAGGAAATGTCCCTGTCCGGGTTTCTCAGGTAGTGGAAAAGTATTAGTGACAAAGACAAAATAAACAGTTTCTAACTAATCAGCATATTTGACGATTCTGGTGGATGGTTTTAGGACAGATTTGAGAAGAAACTGTTCAACAGAATCAAGTYTTCCCCCCTTTTACTAGGTCCTTCTACAGCCTCGTTATTAATAATAATAAAAATAGTAATGGCAACTCAATGGTCTAAACATTTTGGATTAAGAGCTCATGTACTGGCAGCACAGAGTGCAGCCCATTACTTTCACGGTTTCTATCTTCCGGGTAATGATGCTCTAAAAAAGCCATATGACAAGCAAATTGGACACCATTCCAAATTGGTTTCAGCCACCTTAARCTTAACCAAATGCACTCTTCATTTGTGCAAGAAAAATTAATAACATCTATTTATCCATAAAAGAARTTATAACTGCTATTGAGGGGTGGCTCACAGCGGAACGTACCAGGAACTCAACTTTATTTTCTTATTTAACAGCTTTCACTCATAATAATACATAAAGTCTTAATAGGTTAATTTTCCGGCAAGTCTGAACAGGTGAAGAATATTAGACATTTAATGACTGTATCAAAATCTCTGACTTGAGAACATTATGCTACTTTTTTTCCCCCGATTCCCGCTTTYGCCAACGGAGACAGGGAAGCTAGGAAGCATGTCAAGTCAGCTGCCAAGCTGCTTAAAAACTCTCAAACGACCTTGTCAGAAAAAAAAAAAAGACAAAAAACACACGCGCGCACACAAACCCCTTTGATTTATATTTTAAAAATCCTGACTAACCCGCCCCTTTCACTCACTCTTCTGCCTCTCTGGGTTCGATATTAATGACCAGCAGCCACTGTCAGGCTCTCCGCACGGCTCCGTAGCTTGGCTCCGGCGCTGGGACGCTCACCTTTGCTTTGCCTTCTCCTCCATGCAAGGCAAACAGAAAGCCAGGCTAGGAGCAAGGCTAAAAATAAACCCTGATGATTCGAGGACCCTCCTGGATGCAGCTAAGCCCTTCAGGTTGACTCTCCTTGAAAAGGCTGCTCTGCAAAGATGCCTCCTGTCACACTCTAGGGGCTATTCCAGGCAAAGTCAAACACGCAGGGGCACTTTCCTACAAAACCAGGCATGTTTTGTCTGGGGAAACACCTGCATTATTTTGCTCTGCATTACAGGYAGAAAGCAGACAGCTAGGTGATGCTGCTATGTATTTCTGAATGCTTAATTAAATGATTCAGTCTGCAATAAAGCTACTGCAGGCCATCATTCCAAGATGGACTATCTGTGTGCTAGGAGAGATTTTATGCTGAAAGAGAAACGATCCCTTTATTTCTAAAGAGGCAGGAACTGGTAACAGATGTAAGATTGTCTGTATCGCTTCAGGGTATCCATGTGTAATTTCAGATTTTCTAAAATGATTTGTGCTTTTGCCCACAGTCAGAGATCTCAGTAACACAATGAACCAGACAGGTTTTGAGCCTGGCAGTTCAAAATCTTTTTGCAATATTTTGCCAGGATTTATCCCACCCTCTTTTGGAAAGACAGAGGGTTGCAAGGTGGCAAAAAGAGTGGAGAGCACAAGTTCCATTCAAAATCAATGAGATTTGTAATCCTAAATCCCTCAAATGCTTTTGAAAATCTCTCCCAGAGACTCTAAAAGGCTTTTGCTGCAGATGCGCTGCTCGACAAAAGTGTCCTCTTCCTCCTTCCTTTGACACTGAAGTTTCATCTCCATAAAGACAGCAAATCTCCTCTCTTCTCCTCTCATATGCATAAGCTGCCAAAAATATTTCTGGGAGCTAGACACACATAATTCAAGGGCAATGAAATATAGAAATAGATGTA
Source organism: Nothoprocta perdicaria (assembly GCF_003342845.1). Taxonomy (NCBI): domain Eukaryota; kingdom Metazoa; phylum Chordata; class Aves; order Tinamiformes; family Tinamidae; genus Nothoprocta; species Nothoprocta perdicaria. The sequence continues at coordinate 9,985,960 of NW_020455754.1, forward strand.
AAGTGAAATTTTAAAAGCCCGTATGTGTCCTCAGAGATTTCTAATGGGTCCTTCCTTCTTATATCTCTTCAGCAATGCTAAGATTCAAACCAGAGACAGGCAAAGCTGCTCCCTTTAAAATCTGTCCTTTGCAAAGCAAATGGCCAAGGTTTAAAGCCAAAGCCAACAAACCAATCTCCTGTTCTGGTCCTGGCCTCACTTCTTCCTTCACTTCCCCATGTCTTTCCTTCTCTTTCTCTGCTGATTCACTCCTCATTTGTGCTGTGACTCACTTCAATAATCCCATACTTTTTAATTTCCAGAGGTGCCAAAGTGTTCTGTAACGTGACTTGTTGGCTCTCTCTTGCCATTTTATTTGCAACTTCTCTCCTTTCCAGGTGTGACTCAAGGTGCTGGTTTTAGCAGTTATTGCAAAAATCTAAAGYGAGCTTGGGCACCTCTTTTAACACAATGTCTGCAATTTAGCTCCTGCAATTAGGCAGCGCTGACACCATCTGCTGTTCCTTAACTGTTATCAAGTGGTTAAATTACAGCAACACCGRAGATAAATCATTATTGGAGAAGGCCGTGTAATTCTCAAGTTCTTGGTTGCTACAATTTATCAGACTCTTAATTGTTTGACTAAAAATTCACTCTTTCCTTTTTCTTTCTTCTTTTTTTTTTTCCCCCCCTTTTTTCCAGCCATGAAGTAGCTGTTGATGGTAAAGGGAGAAGCGTGTGACAGAGACACTGGAGAGGGAGAGGCTTTTATATATTCATTAATAGAAAGGACTGCTTTTGCTGGTTATCTAAGCAGAATTCAGAGCACCAGAAGAAACTTGAACCGTGGGAAACCTGAAGGAGCTGCAGTGCTTTGCCTGGCTCTGCCTGCAGGAAGATAAATGTGAAAACACCCAAAATACGGAGCTGCCACCCAGATCAGGGCTGGTCTTGGCCAGGCTTCTTCTCAGGGTAACAACTTACACCCACCCTGCCAAACGTGCTCATGTTAATAAGTCTCCTCCTCACTCCGACCACAGAAAAAGAGGTTATTTCTCCTAGCTGTCGGGCAGCTCAGTCCTTTCCTCTAACTGTCTATTTATGAGGTGCTCTCACTTGAAGTGCTCCATCAATAATTTGAAACATGGATATTTAAGACACTCCCCATTTCGCTTTGGAAAAGTGAAAGAGAAAAGAAGAGAAACTTGAGAAACGCTGCAGATGGAACACGGCCATCAAGGCAGCAGGGAGATGRGCAGGTTTAAAGTGAAGAGATTACAAGCATGATGGATAAAATGGAGATAATTCTAAAAGCACAAAGGCACCCATCCCTCAGGAAGTATAAGAAAAGGCACATGCAAAAGCCTCCTGCTGAACAGGAAAGGAAGGATATACAATATTTATACAAAATCAAGTTAGATGAAAGTTCAGGCTAGTTCAGCTGCTCAATAATGTGCCTGAGTAACTTGCTTCCACAAACACCTTTTCTGAATATAAAATCACAATTACATATCCAAACGGCCACTTCCCCACACCTAGTTTGTTATCTACCCTCACTGAGGATGAAATTCATCCCTGTTCTGAAGGGCAGCGCACGCCTTGCACTGCACTCGATGCCAACTGGAGCACAAGATTTAAGAGASGCAAGTAATTGTGCGGTGAATTCATGAGACTGGACTTTCTCTGCCTTGCATTTACTGTGCATAGAATCATTCTTCTCAAAGGGACTCCTCTTATAGGATAACTCCTGTTTAGAAATAAAACATACACACAAGTAGATAGAAACTAAAATACAGCAGCCAGGGAAGCTTCTTTTTTTTCTCCAAAAATATCGTGCCCAGAGCAGCCCTGGAAATGACTACTGGAATAGTCTTTGCTTCCTTTCTCCTCTCCTATGCTGGCCAAAGTATTGCCATCACTTAACAACTCATTAAGTCCAAAAGAACACTGACAAAAGCAGCACATGAATCAGCTGCAGAAGCATTTTGATTTGAAAAACAGCGCCAGAATTCATACATTACAACCAAAGAACTTCCCTCTCGACTGGTGGTTAATAAAACTAGTCACATTTACCTTGTTCATTTAATAAAGTTCAGAAGACAGTAAATACATGGAAGCGACCCACTTTAAATGACATGTTAAACTGGAATTGAGTGGATACAGAGAACCCTTGCTAAGCACATATATCATCATGGAATATAAATGGGAATGGATGAGCATGGAAAAACAGCTGAAAAATACAAAGATGAGTCAAACCTTTAGCTATGACCCACCTCAAGCTGTGACTAAATTGGGAATGAGACCTGAATAAGAGTATGGGCCTTCCCTAATGCATGGGAAAATGGGATAATGCATGTATCACAAAATAAGACAAGACAACCACAAAATATGCACTGTATTTACCTTGATCAAAAGGCTTGTTTGGATTCCAGTTTCTGAAATAATCATCCTAAATAGAAAAAAAAATAAAGGAAATTCAGGCAAAATCTTTTCAGTACAGTTTCATGTAAATAAACCGCAAATGAATCAATTCCTCTTTTGTTGCTAGCATGTTCTATCCAAAGTAGATAAAGCCATTAATAGGTTATTTCCTAAAGAACAGGAAGCACTGATTAGAAAGCAAAGATTAAAAACTTGCCCAAATTCTTCTCTTCCCATTTTCATTCCAAATCACTTTCCCAAACATGCCCCTTATTAAATATAACACTGTAACAACACTGTATTATTACAGATCAGTTTATAAAATGTGATAATAAAGATAGGATTCTATTGCTTAGATAATGTGACATGATCCACACCAAGATCTTGTCATAAAAGATCAGCAGTATAAATCTAAAATTATACATATATACATACATATATGGACACRTACAAATCACACGATTACAAATGTACAGAAACCCAGCAATAACATCTTAAGGACTACATTTTAATCACAGCAATATCCAGGAGCACTTGCAAGAAACAGTCAAGGAAGGAAGTGCTACCGACAGACCAACTGTATTTGAAGTGAGGAAGCATGGAGGATTTCTGTAACACCGCAACAATTTTCTGCATATTAAYCTTTAATTCTGCCTTGATACATCCAGTTTGCCCCATTTGCTTCTTGACAAGGGCTGCCATTGCAAAGATGTCCTTAGCAAGCTGACCAACGTCCTGCCTGGATTTCTTCTCCCCACTAGAAGGGCAGCTGAAAGCCCATCAGTGGGAGCAGGAGAAGGCAACGCTGCTCTTGGCTGCCCACCGGGGATGGGTGAGCTGCCCCCRGGCATGCCCAGGGCCGGGGGCCACATCTGCACTGCCAGGAGGACCGGTTTTCTCCTTCCGTGTTCTCCTCTCCACACCGGCATTGGCGCCTGCCCCAACTTCATGGCCCATGACAATGTTCCTCACTACCAAAGATGATTATTCATCATTTATCTCAGGTAGGGGAGAAGTATCCTGTGCTTTCTCTCGAGGAGGACAGGATTCAGCCCTGGGAATAGAGTATTAGACTTGCCTTTGAATTCTCCAGCTTTGTTAGTACAAAAAGAATCATCGGGATGCGACGCTTTATCAGTGAAGATGATGTGCTGCTTTTCCCACCAAGTGTTCATCACTTTTCAGAAACACGGGTTTGTTTTTTAGGCTTTTTGAGCAGTTTCCTTTTTTTTTTTTTTTTTTTTTCCTTCCCCCCTCTGATAAGAGAATATTCTTTTTCCCCCTACTTACCATATTTTTTAGGTGATGCTTTGCTGCTGTTTTTTCAGCATCAGAAACTGCTAAATAATTCAAATCCCAAGAAAGGTTTCTTACGCTGTTGGCATATGGAACTGGTTTTGAAATACAGATCGGAAAGGGGGTTCATCTCCATTTCAGTGTCAAAGGAATATGTTAGAGCAACTGCACCTTGCTCATAAAAAAAGTACAAAACACCCATCTGCTCTGTAGCCCTATTCCTTAGCCTTTACRCAGGCCTGGTTAGACCTTTTTAAAAACTGAAATTATTTTGGCATGTGCCTGAAAAGCCAGTATRAAACAGAAAAATACACAAAGGAAAACACTTTAAAAACTTTTGAAGGAGAGCAGGAAAATAATCTTTGAGGTATCCACATACCAAACTCATTCTTATTTATAAATGCAAATACTCACAATATAACCGTTCTAGAAATCAGGTCAACGGCACTCGAAATAACTCTGGACAAAAGTTGGACAAAGGAGAAGCTGGACAAAAGAAAATAGAGCACTGTGGTTTTGCTGCAGGATTTATAGGGGCAAGTGCTGCAGGCGAATGGTTGCAGGACTATGRGGGTAAAATCCAGCCCTGGAGCCAGGGCTGAGCAGAAACCCCTTGCCTTGTGGAGAGGCACCGAAAGCCTGGATTTGAAAAATGAACTGTGCTCTGTGTTAGCACTCTGCTGTGTGCGGAATTTTAGGTATTAACCCAAAAAGCCTGGAGTTTGAGGTGGCTGCTCTTCGTACCTCCCAACGTAACGGGGTGCTGGTACATCCCTGCAGCCCCCCAGAGCAGCACGGGATGCTGGCGCAGCAATACAGAGCACCCCAACATGACAGCGACCTGCACATGTTTTCTAGCACTCAATGTGAGGAGAAAAAAAAAAAAAAGCACCAAGATAATCAGTTCGATCTGAAAGTTTCTTGATTGATTTGAAAGATTTAAAAATTGCATTCAGTAAAATACAGTAATGACAAAAACGACTGCTCAGAAATCTGAGACTTCCTATCAAGACAGGTACTAATGGATGCAAAATACCTCCTCCCTGCCATAACATAAGAACATGGCATTTTAACACATCAACAGATCAATATTATCATATTAATAACAAACACATATTAATGTTCCATCCATAACAATATTATTAGCTGATAATAAGAGTTTAAAGTATAACCAGCATCATGGATATTTCATACTTTTATTCACTCTATGTTACAATTTAAAAGTAAAGAAAACCTACCTCAACTTCCTGAATACGTAAGCATTACAAATGAGAAAAGAAAAAAAGAATGAAATCAAACCATACAAAGATACATTAACATTCATCAATTTTTTTTTTCTTTGGCGGCTTTTGAAAAGTGTAATTGCTTATTTCCTAAGATTTTAACCTTGGAGTCATATCATTTTCTCTCCTCCTTTTCTGGCCAGACCCTCTCCACCTTGGCTGGGTTCTCGGATGCTGCTCAGGCTGCTCACGAGCCAAGTGCCGCGGCGCTAGCACGGCGCCTTCTCCTGGAGCGCCACAAAAGAGGCTTTTTCATCTCCTTTTGGCTGACAGAAGCACCAGAAAGCATTTTTTTTTTTGCTACACATCTCAGCTGTAACACACCTGACATATAACACAGATTTAAAAATAGTTTTTCCATAACTGGCTTGACAGCCTGTTTATTTGCTAGGCTTGGAAGAGAAGGCAAAACTGGGCACATTTCAGTACAACTGGTGATGGCGAGAGAGGAATATTTTTGACAAGCAAACACTTAATTCAGGTTCCTGCTTCGACCCTCAGAAAGTGCAACTGAGAACAGGTTATAATCATAAAAAGTGAAGACTATATAGAAAAACAACTACACACTGCTACACTTGGGCCTCACATCCCCATCATAATTTCACTATTTTGATCTGAGTAATTAAGAGATGAAACACATTTGAAGGGATTTAAATCCCTTTCATTGTAGCTTGCAAAAATAAACTAAGTTTCTTCTAAGAAAAGCAAAATATTCTTTTATCATTCACCACACAGGTGCTATATCCAGCCAGCTTAGGTAGATAGGCCATCAAAATCAATCTAAAGAACATTTATATGATAAGCTAAGCACTCAAAGGATATATTAAAAATGGTAACCTCACAAAAGCTTTCTTATTCACACGGCCCATTCTTTCATGCAACAGATGCCTCAGAGGTTTCTACCCACTTTCAGTAGGATTTAACCCAAGGATACAGAATACAAGGACAAATTCAGTTATGTTTGTAGCACCACTAGCGATATTTAAGATACTTCCTTACATCTTTCTTGATTGAATGCAGCGATTTATTTTCAGTCAGACAACACAAAACGAAGTCACATGAAGAAAATCAAATATATGCATCAGAATTATTTTTTTTTTCTGCCCAAAAGGATGATATGGAAATCATCTGCTATTGAGCCCATCATCTATCTAGATGAAATACTAAATAACCAAGAAAAATAACCATGACACAGGGAGAACTATTTACAAAAAATATCTCATATTTGACTTGCAATACCAAACCTTGAGCTAGATCTGGGTCTGCTGCAATTTCCTATTAATGGTATCAGAAAAGTCTGCGAGTAGAAATCAGCTGCAAGAGCAACACAACTGCCCTCCATTTCACAAGAGCCACTTAGCCTTCCCTCCCTCCAAAGCCAGCATTAAAATATATATAAAACAGGCATTTTTTTTTTTCTCCTCATGACTAACACGGTAAACAAACAGCTTTTGGGTCTCCTGAAATTTATGTGTTTTTGCATAAAAACTGTGGTGTTATTTCCACCACACTTCCCTCCATTGCTGCTCCTCGGTTTAGCTATTACCTAATTCTTGCTATTTCAGAAGAGCGAGCGAAACACGGCTGATTTAGCCCTCGTCGTGCACGCTTTGCTCATCAAAAAGCAACGCTTGCAAGATGCTCTTGTTTATAAATAGAGGCAAACATTAGCTAAACGGGTGCATAAATATTTATGTTTTGTCAYATTAATTGAGCTTATACATTATTTGTATGAATCAAGCAGAAATGAGATGCTGCCCAAAATAAATCTATGGAAAACCCTCCTTTTTCTACATTTTTCCACAGGAGCTCAGTTGAGTTGCCTGGGTAGATCATCCCGTGCTGACCAGGCCAGTGGAATACATGGCCATCCCAAAACCACGAGCACAAATCTCTTCTCCAAAGCCTAACATCCAACAGGATCTACCCTCCATCTCCTCCCCACTGACGAGAGCTGAGGTTTCCAAGTCTCTCCAGGAGAGACATTCATTATTTTCCTCTTCCATGTGCGATGTATGATTAAACCTTTTAGCCTCATAAAGACCAGCTGGGAAAAGGGGTAATTACCAGCTCATTTGCTCTGGCAAAACGAGCTCCAGAAAGAGGCAGCTGCAGTTTGGGCCTCTCTCCACCTTGCAGGAGGAGGATCAATCCCAACGCGAGCAGTGTGGAAGCACCAGCTGCTGCTTGCTGAAGCCAACCGAGCCCGAACCACAAACATCTCCCCCAGGCCCATTGCCCRTGTTAAGCAAATAGCTTGTGTCAGCAAATTGCACCTTATTTATTTCTTTATTTGAGGAGAAGCAAAAATATTTTCCCCACYGACTCCTTCTGGGAATAGGGATTCCCAGTGATTGCCAGTGCCTGCAGCAGTATCCAGAGCTGCTTCCAAACTCCAAGCACATGGAGCCATCTTGAACCATGCTGAACTCTTCAGCCTCTCCTGGGAAACAGTGAATTTGCATCCTGGATGCTTTGGCTTAGTGAGCTCGTTGTGGCCCGTGTGCTGGCTATTTCCTTTCAACTTTGGCAAGAGAAACCTTTGAAAAATTTAGTGTTCAATTTTCTGGAAAGGTCGGGACTGCAGGAGTTTGCTTATAAAGTTGGCAACGTTAAGTGRTGGAATTGAGAGAAAATGTTTCAGACTGAATTAGTACCTACAGGGAATGAAGGCTCTGGGGCTGTCAGGAGCTGTCTAGAACATTGGAGCTAAGTCATTAATAAAAATGTAGAGAAACGGCTTAGCCTAGAACGAAGACATGGTTCATCTAAAGGCATCCTATGAGACCTATATACAGTGTTAAACATATTAATACTGACTTATTATAAGGGTATAAAACACTTATCCAAATTAAAACACAGATCCATATGGAATAAAAAGAGGACCCTCAGTATATATTTACAATCTCATACACTATAAAAGACTCAAATTCTCAAAGCTCTGAAACTTTGGTGACTGTGTATTTTTTGTTCAGCTTTGTCTATGCCCAGAATATTGCTTTCTAAATGATTTTCACAATGAAAAGTTTTGAGTGTTTTTTCCAGGTAAACAGGAGACTTGTCGTTCCTGTTTTACTAAAGGACTTTTCCAGAAGTTCCTGTAGGCAATGCTAAGGAAGTGGTATGCAGAACTTCCAGCAGTCCTTCTTTATGAAGGGTCACAATGATTCATTAGGACGGCAAAAATTTCAGAAATGAAATTAAAAAAATGAAAATAATAGAAAAATAAGTTACCACTGAGCCCATGTCAGCCTGAGTAARAATCCTCATCCTCAACCATGTGGCCTTCTATGCAGAAACCTTCCACTTGCCCTATCAGAAGTATTTTTGAAAATGCACAAGTTCAGAAGGAATTAAAAATAGCTTTTTTAAAGAAAATCACTCTTTATATATCCATCAGAATGAAGCCAAAGGGTCCATCTATACTGATGAGGGCAAACAGATGCTCATTCACCCTACTTGAGCTTCAAGCAGGGTGAASGAAGGCCAGCTGGGAGCCAGGAGCTACATAGCTGCTTACGCGCAGCGCTGTGCCAACAAACACAGCTGATATATTTGGGTGGGTGAAATGATCACACAGCTCTGCACCAGCTTGTTTTGCAATACTGAAGACTGAAAAAAGCCTTGATTTGATTTTTTCTTTGCTGGCCCTTTTTACCAGAATAACTTCAGAGTGCATTATCGCTTCTGCCTGAACTTTTCATTAGCATGGGGTAATGGCCTCTTTCCCCTGTCACGACTTAAAGAATTCCTATTAGCATCACTTAAATCAAGCTTTTCACACCTCTAGTTTGCCCTACGGACACACCAGCTTTGGCTGGAGACTGTAGAGCTTTCATGTGCCTAGAGAGGTAGAACTAGGGAGCCTGCCAAGCCAGGGGCTCAGCAGCCCTCGTGTGGGATGTGCTGCCATAGACACTACGTTACCTTCAAGACCACATCCAAAAACAGAACAGTACTTTGGTCCTTATGCTGAAAAATGAAAATATTTACCCTGATYCATCCAAACAAATTCTCCTAGGGAAATGGGAAAAATGTGTTCAATACATTTTCTCCCCGACCTTCACTGGGGTCCTCCCACAGGCTTATTTGGAGAAAGAGCAAAAGGGAGTGAGGAATCGGGGCTGGAGGGACAGCAGGCAGTGGGTACTTTTAACAAGGCTTGAGGATAAGGAGTAGTGCAACGATGATTTACCCTCTCAACTGGAACAGAATTTCCTCCGGCAATCAGATCCTGGGGGAACCTGCAGGGAAGCTTGATAGTTACYGACCCTGAAACACATTTGTAAATCCCTACTCTCTCCAGAATTTGGTCCGAGGCATTAAAAGAGTTTCTGATTTCTTTAGTCACTCTCTGATTATACCACGATGCCTAGAGCGCGCTTATGCAAATCTCTGCTTAACCAGACCTCCCCATCCATCTCCTACAACAAACACGGTTGAATCCGCTTCTGAACTTCACTCAAGGCTCCCAGTGCTAGTCAGAAAATTACGTTTGAAATGACCTGTTTGGAAACAGGAGCGTGTGGGAGGGAAAGAGTAGGTGATAAACAGGAGAGGGTAGGAGGAAGAGGATGGCCCCCATGTGATGGAGGAGAGTGAGAATGCAGGCGAGACCAACGGGGTTCTTCTTTCTCAGCTAGGAAATTCTCATGTTCGCTACCCCATGAGCTTTGCCCAGGTCCTCAGATAGACCTGCAGAGAACTGCTTGTCACGCAGCGGCTTCGGCAGGACAGACAGACGCCCCTGGGAAGCGCTGAGCTCAGTATCACAGACCAAGTAGCTCCTGCTTGGGTGGGAAATGAGATGAAGTCAGAGATGCAGAAACATCCTCCCTTCTCCTTCCCCCGTGAACTTCCCAAAGGCAGCCTTGCTTCTCATCTCTAAAAGAACATTTTGCATGAATGAGCAACTGGGTAGAAAAATCTAAGCCCCAGACTGCAGTTGTCCTAATAACCTTCCAATTCACAGAAATAATGTGGATGCCAGTGGTGCGAGGTGAAGCCAATGGACCCCCGCTGGTCTGCACAAGCCAAGAACCTGGGAAGCAGCATTTCCAACATGATCATTTGCTTGTTTTTCCATTTACAAAAAGCACTTTACTTTAGCTAGGATCAGCGTAGGGAACATCAGGGAAGAATGGCCACCTACACGCTCCRCATAAAGAGAAAGATATTGTTAATAAACCATTTTCTCAATAGGTGCAATATTTAAAACACACAGTGAAAGCAAAGCCATTAAGCTCTTTCCACATCTTAATTTTAATTCAAAGGCTCAACTTACATTTGTAGAATGCAATTGTTTTTAGGCAGCTGGAAAGCCAAACACATTAAGCTTGAAGGTTATAAAGCCATTGGCAATGTTACTTCGCTTCCAACATTGCTGCTGCTTTGAGAGCACTTTTGCAGGAGCTGCTTGACAGATTTGCTGGCCCTTTGCAGCCAAGCATTTGGGATCAGTATCCAGAGAATTACATCCACCTACAGGAATCCTAACACCACGACTGCTTCTGCACATAGGAACTGCTTCGCTGCCACTGAATGGCAGTCTGCATAATAATGAAATGCACAGATTTATTTTTACTTCACTTTAGGAGAAATCTTCAGAAAGCTGTTTTGAAGCATGTGATTTTTACAAAATTTACTATTATGGGAATAATCTGAGTACAAGATGAAATGATAATTCTGCTATCAAAGTTATAAAATGAAGGTATGAAAAAAACTGTAATCACATTCTGCATAGATGCACAAAGCCCAAAGGTTAAAAAATACAAGGGAACAAACAGCAATTGAACAAAATCAACTGATCTAACTAAGTATTTGGTGATATAATTTTCTGAGCTCTAAAGAGACAGTTAAACCAGTTATTTTGTCCTAAGACTTTAAAATTATTTCTTTAAGTGCATAACTAATGACTGACAAGAGACTGCATTATGCGCAATGAAGTGTCCCTGGAAGTAAACACGAGTTTGTTTTTACTTCATCTGGAGCTTCTAGCTCCAAGCAGTGTTGGGAAAAATCTTTATTAAGGCACAGTCCAACTGGCGATGTCGAAAACTACAGATTTGCGTTTGAGTCAGTATTTGAAGTTTATTAGGGCTGGATCAGGAACAAGCATTCATGGTCAACGAGTCTATGAAACAACCAGTTCCTGAGTGAGCGAGACATTTGCAGACAGTTTCAGTTCAGGAGCTCTGTGAGCCATTACAAATGTGTGGTTTCCATTCTGGTTTACGACACTATTTTGCTAATAGTCTCTGGCATTGTATTCCGAAATGGACAAAGCATCAAAAAAACATTATGCAAAACTGACAGCCAGCTTAATGGAAACAAAAGAGCCGAACATCTGCACTGAGCGCTCCCAGCAGTTGCCATATTATTTTTTGCTGCAAATAGAAACCTTGTCCTCACTCAACAAAGTGCTTCTCGCTTATTCACATATCACCACCGACTGGAACATATAGTAATTCATTCTAAATTTCTTGATTAGTTCATAACAGCTAACAAATAATGAGGTTTTCTGTAGTAGTTGGGGCTGGTTGATTCATGGAAAGTCCCTCATGTCTCTTTTCTGTTAGTGATGCACTTACGTTGTCTTTAGAAAATTCACACCGAGAGCATGAGCATAACTTTTTGCCGACATGGGAAAAGAAGCTGTAGCAAAACATTATTTCACAGTCTCAGGAACCTTCTAACCAAGCAGCCATGGCTCAAGAGAATATATAGCCCCGAGATCTCCCGAAGACATTTTTGCACTGCTCTGCTGTGAACAGAAGCATGTTCCTGATCTCTAAGCATTACAGTTGCTCACTGTTAAAGGGATTAAATCATGAAACTTGTCAAAAATAAACCAAAAAGGCATTCTTACAAAGAATAAGWCCTGGGAAAACAGCACTCAGAGACAAGTACAGCATACTAAAGGTCATGAAATACTAAGTCACAAGACAACACTTGAATTCTGATCAGCCATCATCTTACATTTGAAGTTCACAAGAACTAGTTATTTAATTTTAACAACTGAAAAACAGTTCAAAAGTGCAGTATGACTAATTTTCCAGCCTTAGACATGAAAAGTTGGAGCAAATATACCTCCTAGACAATGGTTATACCTACAGAATATAGAATTATTAAGTAAAGGTCCTGAGAATCTCCACATGTGTTCTCCAAATAAAAGGCAAACAAAACCACCCCAAGCAAATCAGTTCTCTTGTACTCACTCTGAACTTCATAGGTCTCTTAAGGCTACATAGAGAAAACCTCAATACCTCCTTTATTCCTAAAGTGCTCTTCCCTTTCCTGTTCTCTAAGAAAAGTAATTTAACATCATATACATTTTAAACTACACCCATCACTGCTTACACAGGCTTTAAAATACAAGGTTCGAAGCAAATGCTTAAGCACCTAATCTACCTACTTCCAAAAGTAAAAAATCTCTTTGCTTCTTTCTGACCTCAGTGACTTAACTAATGAACAGCTGCCTAAGGTGCTCATCCTAAGCAATCTTTCATGCTGCTAAGCCCAAATCTCACACCTTATTCATGACTCTTCCAAGCAGGAAAAATTGCTGGAAGAATCTACAGCAAAATAAGTTGATTTACTTGAGAAACACTAATGCAGATTTCTCTGGAAATGCCAGTATTTACCCAAGCTTGAAGCTAGAGATGAGGGAACTGGCTTGGAGCAGAGTTCATCCGGACACCAGTTAGCAAAAGGAACCAGCAAAACCCCACACTTCAAAAAAACCGGAACCCCCCCCCCC
>NW_020455754.1:9998709-10069943 GCF_003342845.1 Nothoprocta perdicaria
AAAACCAAACCAAACCAAACCAAATAAAAAAAAAACCCTGAAAAGGTCTAATCTCACCTTTTGTAAAATATAGGCTGTTGAATACGGACACAGATAATGGTTTTAGCATTATCTTCACATGGCTAAAGCATCACCTCTCGCTCGCTTTTTTAGCTACCACAGTTATATTTTTTCAGTTGCTTTCTGCTCCCACGGAAGGCACAACTCCCTGCTGTTGGGCTCTAGGAAAGCCATTCCCTCGACTGCAGGAGGCCTTGGGAAAGCAGAAAGAGGCTTTTTCTTTTAGTTGTTTAAAACCAAGCTGGGAGTGCGATTTACACGGTGTTGAGGAACACAGCGAATACAGTTTTAAGTAAGAGCATCATTAAGAATACTCACAAAAGCATGAATTAGGAAACTACAAACACTGCAAGATTCAAAATACTAAATTCCTGGGCAATATAGTACCATAATGTTGCATGAGAGTAAAAACACAGGCTTTACTAGGGCAGTTAATACCATCTTTCACATTAAAACCAAACTAGCTCCTTGTAGATCTTCCAAAACAGCTTTAATGCCCAAGAAAACTCCAATTAGGAAAGCACATTTCAAGCCCAGCAACATTACAAAGTCTGCAAGATAAACTTCCTCGCCCCACACAGTATAAAATCGCTAAGTCATATAATGTTTGAGATATCCAAAGAGGTAAGTAACAGCAGCCCATAAGCAGCTCTTTCCCTTTTCTTAGGAGATGCAATGGAGTTTGAAATGCTAATTAAAACGGAGGAGTTCCTGCACCCAAGCCTAACAGCTGAACACCAAGGTTGTCCCACTGTTGACCCCAGTATAGAAGAAACGATTTGAAGAGGTGCTAAACTTGCTATCAGCTGAGCAGAAACTGTGAAATGCAATCACGTGTTAGCAGAGGAACCCTCAGAAAAGGCGTTTTTACAAATATCRTCAAGCAACCAAGAGGCGCCGCAGGGGCAGCCGGGTCTGGTTCGAATGGAAGGAGGGCAAGGCAGCGAGGTGACCGCTCGGCTGCGGCGCCCTCGCCCAGGGTATTGCCTCGCTTGGCACTGCCCTTTCTGCAATTGCAGTCTGGCAGATGCCAGCAATCCTGTCAAGCTGTTTGTCAGCTCCGTCAAAGATAATACGAGCCGGTAGCTTATCTGAACGGAGGCGGACCCGTGTTCGTTGAAGTATTCTGAGAAACAGCTGGGATGAAAGCGGCAACCTGAAATCATGAGAGACAAATGCAGCCTAATGAAAACAGTCTAAGAATTTTAATGCCAGCACAAGGCCAGGACCAAGCTGCCCTCTGTGAGGCTCTGCTAAATCTCGCAGTTTGTCTAGGCTTCTGGTCCAGCCTGCCTGAGGCACCAGGACTGCTGCAGACAGGACAGAGCTTGGAGGAACCGGAGCCCTYGGCATGGAGTCTGACGCCCGCATGGATTCATGTTAGACTCCTGCCATCAGTTAATACAATGAAAACAAGGCTTTAAGGCATTGTTTTCTATCAGTGGATTATGAATTTTCCATAGCTGAGAAGCCCCACAGCATGAAAAACATATGGATTAGACCCTCTCTCAGCTGGAACATTTGCTTCCAGAGCTTACTTTGATGTGGACTACCGTGCTAGATAAAACGCGCCCTGTGCTCCCTGTACATGACTTGAAACCTGTTGGAGGACCAAAACAGGTCCTCATTAAATGCTGAATGATTAAAAGCTCTTGATTGTTCAAGCTGCACTGTGGTCTGAGGGGTATTAATAATTGAAAGAAGGGTGATGGGAACACCTGACACTCCAGAAAGGGAAGTATAACAGCGATAGGAAAGCAAGGAGGGACCCCAAGGAGGAGCTATCAATAGAGCATGGTCTGGATTTTTTAATTACTCTTTTCCAGAGGATAGCAGTCTCTCCTCTGAGCTTATATGGGTACAGTAATCACCTCCAAGAAGGACGGATTGATCCTGAGATTTGCTGGAAGGCACTGCTATACATCTGCAACTCTCCTTTCAGCAGTCTAGTGTCATTAACCACAGTAAGAGGCAAAAGGAACTTGAAGAGAGTGGCCACAATGAGTCTTAACATCTGTTCAGAAGGATGAATCTACACAAACATCATGYCCACATCCCTGGATGACCCCACACTGCTTTATTTAGCTGTCCTACATTGGGCATCCTTGCCTCTTCCCTATCTCCACAAGAGGCTACAAAATCAGAGCCTTTTATCACAAAAGTCCAAGTCAACATACCCTGACGCCTCACAGAACCGCACTCAATAGTCTCTGCAATTCTTTGCCACAATGAAGTGTGACTCAGAGAGCTTTCCTGCTCTCCCACACAATCAGGTTTCAAACAGTAACTTTTTCCTCCCATTTAAAGCTGCCTCAACTTACTTATTTACAGGTTATTATACCAGTTCTGCATGATTAAGCTACAGTTYCAACCTTGAAAAAATCATCCAAAATCTCAAAATGAGATAGAAGGGCAAAATATCATTATTCATAAAACTTTRCCATTCTGGAGCTTAAGACCTTCAGCCCTTTCTGAGTGCTTCTTTGAATTTATTGTTTTTCKCCGGAAGGTTTGTGCTAACATTAAGGAGAACTGCACAATCACCTGTATATCTTTTATCTTTCTCTGCAAGGTTGAGTGATTCTACATTTTACAAACATTGTAAAGATCTCTCCACGAACGCTGACGACTCCAGCAGCAGAACCAGTGTTTACTGAAGAGCCTTAGCAGCGTTTTCTGTTCCGTGCCTATTACTTCAAATTTAGTGTGCCGCTACCTCAAAGATTTCTCATTACCTATGTATTTCTTCATCTTGACTCAGTTTCTTTTCATGGTTTTCTATCTATTTAATCATGCTAACATATTCTCAGCTCTCACAAGCCCATTAAACTTCTCTTCATACTCGTTTTCAACCTCTCAGGTGAATTTGTTTTTAGTAAAAGACAGTTTATCATTACTCTCTTCTGTCTCCTTCCCTTTTTTGTTCACATACCTGGTCCTCAGSATATGCTCTTAATTTTATTTCCTCTTATTATGACCCTAGCCTGCCTTTTTGGTTTTCTGTTATTGGCAGCTCCAATTCATTCTCAGGTACTAACTCTGCCTCTAGCMTTTTTTTTCAACGTATTTTAGAAAACAACTTATTTTCTGCTGTCCATTTGACTTGTAGCTGTCATCTAGACACTATGATTTTTCTCTGTCTATTCTGATGCATATGATGGATTCTCACCAGAGTGCCTGTCTCCCGTATGTCCTTGATATCTTTAATTACCTGATTATCTTTATTTACTTTGCACTCACTGGGACRGACTACATTCGCAGCTATAGCAGCATAAATTTGGAGTATCTGAACTTAAATTAGCAGATYTGTGCAAGCAGATTTGTAAAAAGGAAAGAAAGGAGAGAAGAATAYATGCTAAAAAATTAACTCCTCATTTATCCTATACACAAGAGAAAAACATGGTTGAGAATTCGCAGCGCTTCCTCCTAAGCATGAGATATTCCCTTCTGAACATATCAGTCAGCAGCAACAGAGCACTGGCAAAAACACAAGTTTGTGACTTCCTAATGCTGCACAAAGAGAAACATCAGAGAATGTTACATATCCCTCAACAAAGGTCAAAGTTTCAAGGAATTTTGTGAGAACTTCCATTTATTTATCATTTCTGTGAAAAAATATTCACAGAATCTTCTCTTTCTCACTGCCACGACATTTCCAAGTTCTCTGCATTGGTCTGTGCKTTGCAAAACACATCTTTGGACATCCTGATGAGTGATTATTTACCAACTACTCAGCCATCAACCCCTACACGTGTGCCACAGGGTTCTCGCCTACTCTCTATTACAAACCCACAGAAGATCAAATTCTAGAGCAATTCTAGACCAGGGTGCAGTTTATTCCRCTGAAGATTTAATCATCCAGCAGCTCTTTGAAAACTGAGCCAACCAATTTATCTTCAGAAAAATGGTCATTCCCTCGGTCGCTGCAGTGCAGTCCTAGAGATGAACAGGGGCAATTTGCTACCTGCTGGCTCACAGCAAAACAGCATCCTCAGCACATGGCAAACCCATGCTGAGAAGACCTGAAACACTGGAATTCCCTTGCAGGACACATCAGCCTCTACTTCCAGGCCATTCTAGACAGGCAACGACACTCTATTTTTTCATCCAAATGGATAAAAATTTCCAGTTCACTAGGAAGAAATCCTCCAAATGCTTTTAATCCACAATTACCCCTCACATGGAATTTTATCTGTCAAGTCTATGCTCTTTTGTTTGTATGCTAAAGGTTGCAAACCACTTTCCATTCATTGCTATTTTCAGTTTTACACAGGTAGCTCGGTAAACTTTGATGGTGATTTTGTCCAAGGAAATAATGATCCTTTTCCCCCAAAGCCACAGCTGGCCTGCATTATTCTCTGAGCTACACATCCTTTGCTCCTTCCCTGCCTGCTACAACAGCACTTTTCTCCACAGATGACTGACCAGACCACTCTCTTCTTTTCTGGATGACTAAAGATTTTTGTTTTGCTTCAGACCCTCACTTTCCCCCCCTCCTCTTTAAAAATGTTTCCTMCCTTCCACAACACTTGCCCTTTGGAAACACTCATTCAGGAGCAGTATTAGCAGACCACCCCCAAGCAAGTGCCCTATTCCACTTTCAGCTGCTAGAAGGATCACCAAGAGATGCTGATAAATCCTAACAACCCGTGGATGCTCTTCTSTCTCTTTTCTTCTTTCGCAGCTCGTGTTTTGTACAGCCAAACTCTGCTTATGTCTTTGGCATATAGAGCTGCCACCTCTGAGTGCTGAGCTCGTACAGCGCTCTCTCCAGCTCAAAAGATTGATAGATAAAACACTGCTTTTATTAAGATTATATATATATATATATTCACCTGTCTGTCAGCAACTACACTTAGCTTTCTGGAATGCTTAGCAAAAACCCTGRGACGGAAGAGGGAAGTGACAGGGTTGGAAGCACCCGCCACACAAATGGATCCTCCCAGCAACTCGGCACTGCCGGCCCCACATGTCAGCGTTGCCCACTGCAGCACAGCATGCAAACAGGACAGGTTCGGACAGAACGAGGGGGACGGTCGTGACCTTCTCATCTCCTTGGACAAACAACTTACATAAATCCACCAAATCCTCAAYGTACTAAGAACAATTTTTGCTTTTTCAAGAACCATGTCCTACCCTTTGGAAAGCTCTTAASCTTGCTTATTCATTGCAGTATTCTCTTAAGTAGGTGAACAACTACCTACTGCAGTAGAGTGTCATGATTCATTCGGCTCTTAAAACTGACTCAGAGATAAAGAAACATTTGTTACACCTTGAATTCAGCTGCTACGCTGTACAAAAAGTTTAAGCATCTTAGCTGCAGTTTGCAAGTTTGTAATAGGTATTTAGCTTCCACTGCAGGTAATTTCAGCCCTTAAAATGCACAAAATAACTAGAAAGTTGCAAAATACTTTTGTAATGACCTGCAAAGGTCATTACATATTTTAATCATGATGACAGAGGCATGTGCATCTACATGGGGAAGGGTTACTCATATAATATGCTCCTGTTCACATGAGTTTGGAGCAGCCTTCATAGAATCACAGAACCATGGAATGCTTAAGGTTGGAAGGGATCTCCGGAGGTCATCTAGTCCAAGCCCCTGCACACGCAGGGTCACCCAAAGCATGTAAAATTCCTCTTCCAACGCATTCCCAAGCGCACACAAGGATGCAGCAGAGCTCCCCACCGGGATGCTGCTCCCTGCTGCTGCGCTGAACCGCTGCCGAGCGGCTGATGGATGCGCGCCGGGCGCGGAGCAAGACAGCTCCTGCAGCCATCCATAAACCCCAATCATTCACACCGCCAGCTCCCTGCCACCTGAGAGGAGCGCTGAGAAAAAAAAAAAGAAAGAAAGAAAAAAAAAAAAAACGAGCTTCTTAATTCCTTTTTTTAAGTTTGGCGGTATCATCCGGCATGTCCAAGTGAGCGACTGCGTCCTAAGTCAACCCTGGATCTCACATCTGATAACAAATACAGGCAGCTTTAGCTCATTTCCCAGCAAATGGAAATAATATAACGGCATCAGGTTTCCTTTCCTCCCACCCTCCTGATCTCCGAGTATGAAAGACAATTTTCTGACGATGACTAGACTATCATAAACCTGAAAAGAGAAACTCTTATGAAATAATGTGTTTAAAAATAAATTAGAGCAGATAAAACAGTGAATAGAACCTTCCTCACCCGTGCAGCTCTCTTTGAATTGTGTATCAGGGGGCAGGCAAACCCAGAGCTGGCCTGTTAATAAGCTTGGAGCTCTCCTTCGCTGAGATACATGTGTTTTAACAAAAAACGGCCACATTTAAGGCGGTGCTACTTGCTTGTRCTGTGATTGCAAGGAAGCATTTTACTTTCAATGCCAATGAACAGATTATTGCACTATTGCTCCTCTCTCCTATGTGTAAATGTGGTTAAGAAATGAACCTCTTGCACACAGGTTAGGCACAAATTAAGAGAAAAAGACAAGTTGCAGCCCTATTTAAAACACCTGAAGCACGAAAGAGGAACATTCCCCRTGCTAGGAAACAGGCAACCAAGGTGGGGCATGGGGGATACACAGACACATCCRTATCCCTGCACATTTCTTTGCAAGACCGGGAAGCCAACTGCACTTGCCTCCTTACTTATTAATAATCTTATTATTAATAGTTATTATTAATAAGAAATAGAAGAGAAACAGATAGCCATTGGAAACTCTTTCCAGAGAAATCTGGTCTCCCTGTTCAGCCATGGTGGTGATTTTAAGCAGCATAAAAATATCAAGCTAGGGGAAAACAGAGTCATTTCTATCAGGTTTGGGCTATCTTGCATTAAAAGAATGGGGATCGTGTTACATAAACCAACTCAGGCTCAGCAGCAGACACATCTTGAAGCTCAATGAYGTGTCTTAAAAACTGGAGCATGAGCTCAGAAAGCAAAAAATGGCACAAAGTAGCTGTGTGAGCCACAATACAGAACTATGGGCATGAAGCTGAAAAACCTATTGCTTGTTCAGTGTAAAAAAGTAATTATCATAATAGAAAAAGAGAATCAGGCTACAAACTGGGCCTTCAGGCTTTGCAGAGAAGTGTCTCTTTCTCACCTAGCACAGAATTACTCCATTCCTAAGATCTCCAATAAACCTGCAATAAGAGCAAACAAATAAATCCATTCTAATGATTGAAAAGACATGAAGCATTTAGTCCCTCCTGCCAAAGCACAATGCAGGAAATCAGACTCGGTTATTTTATCAGACCATCACCACTGTGGAGCCCATGAATCTGAGTACTGAACTAACTGACAAAGCTGACACATTTTTCACGTGCAAAAAAGATTGACCTTTTAAAATTATTTTCTAAATGACTGGCCGCCTCATTATGCAGCAACACAGAGGTCTGTGGCTTTAAATTAAGTTTACCTTAATGTTGAGACTGTTACGTCACTTATGTCTTATGTATTTAAAAAAAAGAAGCAGCTGCCCTGCTCATAACATCTGCTGCTCATAAAAACTTGACTGAAAGATGATCATTTATATTGTTAAATTCCAGTATTTTCTGTAACAAACTCAGAATTTGAACTTGTGCTAGAGCCTCAACTTTTAAAAAGATATCCAGTTCCAATTTAAGGCTTTTGAGTGATATAGAAGCACCTGGAAACCTATGGCATGGTTAATCCCCACTGATTAAGTGCATTCCTGCAATTCTGAATGTATCTGGTTTTGATTTCTAAGCATTAACTGAGATATTCTGGTATCTTCTCACTGTCCAAAAAAAAAAAAAAATTATTTCCCTACCACTCTAGAAATGGGAAATGTTGGAATAATCTTCATCTGCTGGGATCTTAGGGAATTGCAGGGACTCTGGGCTAAAGATGCAGATCCATCAACAACAACGCATGTGAACTTAGTTGCTTGGTGTATTGAAGGCTATAAAAATGCATCTATGAATGCTAAACAAAAAAAACAAAAAAAACCCCAAAAGAACAAAAAAAAAAAACCCAAAACAAATGAAAAAAAAATCTTTAAATCTTACCTTTTATGAGGAAAAGAAAAGCTTTGATGGTGCACTCTGTACTACTGCCTTTTGCTTATACTGTGCGGGAGCAGATTTTCAGCTCTATATTAACAGAACTGCCACAGGCTGAGTACATCACCCACAGATCTACCTTTGGTATCTCTACTGCTTGTTTTAAATTGTTATATCAAATCACTATAGTTAATTATTTGAATAAAACTAGGCAGGTATCAGACCAGAGCACAAATGCCAGCCTCTTCTCCGCAAAAACATACAAAAAAAAAAGATATCTTTTGATCAGATGAACATTTTCAGATATTCATCCAAACCACAAACCAACCCTGAGAATCAAACCCCTTCCTACCCCCCACTAAAATACATTGGCAAGACTCAGGAAGAGGCTGCACAGGAAAGCGTAGGAAAACATTGCAGTTCTGTAAAAAATATTTGCCCAAAACTAAAAATCCTTTCGCACAGTCTTGTCCCTGCGCGATGTCCCTTGCTCTGTATTCAGGGCTAGCAGAGCTGACTGGCACGAAGCCGTGACACATCCAGTGTTATTTTGGAGCGGGACGGCACAACCAATATTGATGCTGGCAGCTTCGCTCGAGTCCCAGCCCTGCAGCTCTGCACAGAGCACGGCCACGGGCTGGGCTTCAATGTGCCAAGGAGCAAATTGTTGGCAAATAACTTAGTGCAGCCTGATTCTACACGGAGACCTTTGCTTACTCCTGATGAGGTTTGCTGGGAAGAGAGTGGGAGGAAATACTGCTTGTAGAGATTAATAAAAGATCGGGAGATTATTAAGGTGAATTATATACATCTTAAACCGTTCCAATAAACCTACACAGCTGATGACCATGCAGGAGAGTCAAATGCATCTTGGCTTGATAACAAGGCTTGAGTGTTTTGAGAAATTATCTGTTATTGTTTCTTCTAGTATTCCCAAAAGTACATTTTGGATCTGGCTCTCAAGTGAACTGAAGTCCTGTCTCCTCACAAGGTAACCAATTTCTTAAGAAAAAAACCCACAGATATGATGTTTTTATCCAAGCAACCCACCTTGCACACCCGCGAGTTAACTCCCTGTGGGCACCAAGTCCATAGAAGAGCAAATCAGACACTGAAGTCTCTGCTGCAGAAGGGCTGCCCTGCAGTGACAAGGACAACTCTGATCTCCCAGCACAGAATTATGTCCCAGACTAGTCCTGCAGGACACTAGCTCAGAATCCAAAAGCTAGTTCTCCTATAAAGCCCAGGTCATCTGAGCAGCAYGTTGTGGAAAATGCTGCAGTTAATACGCCCAAGGCAGCAGGAGAGAGAGGCACAAATGGGAGGACAGAGGAAACAGGAGACAGTCTCTTTACCACCCATTTAATTCTCTTAATTTTCTTTTAATCAATAACATGGTGTTCTACACACCAAATGAAACAGATGCTGAGATAGGTTATTCTGTTACAATCATGCTGCCTTTTCAACACTAGCAATGACATCCCCATAAGTAGAATTTGATCCATTTTTTCTTAGCTAGTAGTGTTTTTTCTCTTTTTTTTTTTTTTTTTTGATGAGATACAAATTGTGGAGTTTTAGCCTTTCCATTATATAATTTAATTGTCAATCCTCCATCCCCTCCTCCTTTTTCACACAAAACAATATAAATGTGTTTTTCTGGTTTTTTTTGTGTGTGTGTGTCCTTTGGATAGACAAAGCATGGATGAACATATCGAACACGGGAGCCCCTGTCCTGTGGATCCTTTTCTTTGCCTCTTCGGGCCTGCTGTAGAAATCTATAGCACATTAATCATTTCTGAGCTCAATCCCAGCATGAGGTAGGAGAATAGAGCAATTTACTGAGCCCGCAGTAGATTTTTCTTTCATCAGACTTTTATACAGCTCCCTGGAAGAAACTAATACCTATAAACTTAACAGGAATGTGTTTCTATTGAGGTTATGGCATTCTTGCACAAAATGTAAAAATAAATAATTAAGTCCCTCTCACACAGACATTCACATTCCAGAAATCCCCAATTCATTCATCCATAAATTGAACTGATCAAATTAGAGATGTTTCTTCTCTAATGGATGGAGGAGAGGTARGCATTGAGCACAACACAGACCCTGGCACAGATCCGCTGCAAGAGGCACCCACATTCAGGGCTGGCATCAATGGGGGAATGGATCAAYGGTTGTAGGCTGCAGCCTTTAGCATAAATCCTCCACCTTCTGATTCCAGAGGAAAGGCAGCGCTCGGAGCTGTGGAGGGGACAGCCATGCTCCGTGTGGCAGTGACCGCACTGCATCCCTGAGGTTGGTGGCACCCTCTGCAATACAGTGAGGACACTGTGACAATTTCCACAAAAAACAACCCATCAAAAACCCATGTTCCAGCTGCCCCTCCGCTCGCTTCAACCAGGATGGGGTGAAGACAGCAGGATGGCCATAGGAAGAGAAAGGATTTTATTTTGCATTAACTGACCATGTGGGTACACAGAATTTGCAAGGACGTGGAAACTCACTCTTGCCTTGCCAACCATTTTCACATTTTCATTTTGTCTGGCGTTTTGGCAGAGTTTGTTTGTTCTTTGCTGCTGCAGAATGGTCAAGCCTTCATCAAACTCATCTAAAGCTATTGAAGATTCCAACCAGGCACCCTCCAAAGGGATGTCACAAGTGCTTACTGTCACCTTCTCTTCCCACAAGCCAGATGGCCACCTTCAGTGCCAAGTTTCAAACTTCAGCAATGTTTGTACTGTTCAAAACAAAGAAATGCTCAGTGTATTTCCACAAGACGATCCCTGCATATTTCACGTTCTCCCAAAAAGCAGGAACAGTCAAAGAAATATCCCTCAAAGTGCGGGGAAACAGAAGAGCAAAGTTGGGCAGAGCCCAACCACAAAAATACCACAGCGTGATTTCAAYGGCTTAGAAAGCCACGGAGGTAGAGGGCTGGGCTGAGCTGGAAACAAGCTAGGCTTTGGCTCCAGGCACCCATATGCATACAYGTAACCCACTTCTTCCTCACAATTCACCTTCTTTGTGGAAAGGTAGGACGCTGTCCCACTCATCCGTACCCTTTTGGACCAGCGCTAGCACTAACACAACACGAATGCTCTCTCTGTTGGTGGCAATGGTGCAAATGCAGCAACGTGCCACAACCGGACTTCCAAAAAACCATAGAAGGAGTAAAACGGGCCTGTGTTCCGGCCCTGATGCTTCCTGGCACCTCAGAGTGAGTCACACCCGCTGCAGTAGCTTGCTCTGAACACATCTTTTTACTGTCGCTTCCTGTATTTTTAATTTTCTCCCATTTAAAATGCTGAACGCAATTAAAACAAATGCATGCATGACAAAACAAAGCTGCCTGCAGACACCAGTACACAGTGGCAAAACAAAACTGTAATAATGGGCACATTATATATTCCTAATGTTTCCTATTAATCAACTCTTGTTTCTAATATAAGGAGGAAATCACTGGATCCAAATTAACTTGCCAATATCATAGCTATTAATAATAATCTCAAATGAAGCCTCGCAGAATGCAATTATATTACCAAATAAAAGTGGTACAAATATAAAATGGAATAAAACACAGTATAATTGATACAAGGATTATCAATTATATGCAGGCAATGATGTAATATGCACTCTCAGCTGCATATGAAAGGGTACTTTTGCAGATGCATCTGAGGGCAATTTCTTAGAAATTAAGCTATCTGTAGCCCACTTGACACTGACAGCTCAGATGGAGGAGCAGATGCTCAAATACATCCTCATGCTACAACTAAGCACTGCTTTTGCGGCAGGAAACTCGGAGCACGAGCACTTTTGGTCTGGATGTGCGGAAGGTTCCCAAACAAGGCTGTCTTTAAGGCCCGGGGTTGTGGACGAGAGCGCTGCTTGATGATGTGTGAAATGGATGTGTCTAAACGAGCGCCCGAGAACCATAGATCTCATCCTCCCTTCCACGCAGATGGCATCAGCGGGGAAACGGCAGAGAAAGCGGCTGCTTCCAGAGGTTTTCCTGCAGGAAATGCAGGAAATGCTTAAGTGGGAGCTGCTGCATGGGGGAGAAAGGCTGCGACTGGTTGGAGACGGTTGGTGGAGAAGCAAGTTTCCCTACACGCCAGGGCAATCGTTAGGAAGCACTTAATAAACCTTGGTTTGTTCAGGCAGATAGACAGAATTTGCTGTCCCTCTCGGGGCAGGACACGACCCTGCAGCACATCTGCCCTCCCTGGGCAGCCCTAGCCATTCCCGGAGCACCCATCTCCCCTTCCCAGGCATTTCCCCATAAAATACACGGAGACAATTTTCATAGTGAATCCAGTGCCTCCTGAGGTAACAACAGAATACACAACAACAGATAAACCAGCTATTTGCATTGCATAAGGAGATTAAGAGGTGGAAATAGACTTCATCAGGTATAAGAAAAATAATCATTTTTCATAGCTACACTATATTTTYAGTCTAACTTCCTAAGGATATACGGCTTATACATTCTTTAGCGCCGTTATTTTGTGCAAACATATTAATCCCCTCCACTACCGATTTCTGAATAYGTTGACTGATTTTAAATCAGTGTGATGGAAGGGAAGGGAGTCTCCAAGATAACTCCATCCCAACACCCGAGGTGGGAGAGGAGGGAGAGCTCGAACTGCCCCAAGCGAATGCTAAGGCAAGGGCTGTGCTACAAAAACATATATTATTCATGTGCCTGGGGCTACATGCGAGCGAAAGCTGGAAGAGTTTTCACATGGCAGGAGCCTGTAGGAAACCTGGCTTCATTAGTTTGCTGCTCAGAGAATATTTCTTCGCTCCAACCTAATTATCAGCAGAAATGGGGCAGGCTTCTCTAAATTTTCCTACTGCACATATGTGATTCTAAGAGTCAGGCATTTGGCCAACAGCTGACGGGATGTGATGGACATGGAAAAGGCTGATCCAGTTCCAGGGCTGGTCTCCACTCTGCTGCCAATTAGTCCATTTGCTAATATTAAAAAATAAAACAAAACAAAACTTGAAAGTGGCCAACTTCTAGCAAGCTTAATTACTTGAAAACAAATACTTAAAAATTACATACTATTTTCAAAGTTAACTACTCACACAGCCACTCATCAAAGGCAGCGTAGCGTTTCCAGGTTGCTTATAAATAAAAGTTAATCTATTCTGTAGCTATTCTCTGAAGAAAATTTAAGTATCCAAGGTAGGGAAAAACAGCCATGAGTCTCCTGGGCTACTCGGTATGTTTCTAAGCAATAGGTTGTGGTCTTGTGAAAGAGTCCAGTTACCACAGTTCAAAAACAGGTTCACACAGAATTCCCTTCCTTCATAGGAAATGGCAGATGCAATTTAAAAATCATCTCACTTTGGGTATGCGAGCTGAATTCTTGTTGTCCATCTGTCAAGAAGCTCTGCTATTTTGAAATATTTGAGGGAAGAAGAAACCATAAACATGTTTATTTTTTAAACAAGGTAAAACTTTGAAAGTTGATGGAATTTAAAGAAGGCCGCGGAAGGATGGGGATTGCTGCACCCCAGGTCTACTCAGAAGGGAAAGCTGTGAGCGAAGGCAACAAGCTGGCAGAGAAACAGAACAGCAGAGCAAAACTCCAGTGAAAAGGAAGTATTGCAATATTTACGCCTATAGCTAAGGCTGCAGGAAGAGGAGTTTTTGGCTTTTCTGTTTGGTGTGTTGATTGAGCTGCTGAACTGACGACATGAAGGATCGTCAGGGCCATCACAGCACCCCAGGCTCGTCCCCACTTGTGGTTAAGGCTCTCTCTGACAGGCGGCGGATGCTAGTTCAAATTCCTGTTCTGCCTCAGAATTAAACATTTATTTTCCTGTTGAAAAATCTTCTGCTTTGCATAAAACACAGATCTTGATCGATCCAAAAGGCCAGACAGACAATTTTTAGATTGCCAGATGGACTGGGGACTTGGAAGGTGGCCCGAGCAGACCCTAACACATGCTCTCATCAATATTTCAGCATTTTCATCCAAAGTGTAACAACATTGACTGAGGAGTCAGAGAACACACATTGCAATAGATGTAGCAGGATAATTGGGTGTTGTCTGGGGAAACAAGGGCTGAACCTCCCCAGCCCTGACAAAGATTTTACCTGGGCATGCCACGGGTAACAAGGACTTGAAACCATGCTCATATCTCCACTAATGCTCCAATGCAGGGTAGATCATAAACATACAAGTCACCAGCATCTCTGTTGCTGCTAAACGGAAAACGTTTTCTAACTTGGCACGGAGCACTCAGCTCAAACTGGTGCTTGGGAAGGGCCCAGGCCCAAGTCCAGGGCAATGTGGGACACTGAAGATCCCTGGAGGGATCTTCATGAGGACAATGTTCAATGCTCAGCATCAAATAACAGTCAATGAGTTTCTAAGCAGGTAGAATTTCAGTTCCTGAAAGCAATTCCCTTCACATCTGCATGCACAGATGCCTGTAGACTACATCTAACCAGAATTAGCAGCATCACCTAGAGTTTCAAACAATAAAATTTTATGAGGAACTGGAAGTTATTGTTATTCAGGTTCATGTATTAGCTAAAGTTAATATTTTATCATGTTAGATCATTAGCATTTATAAAATGGCCTTCATTTAGCAGTGTATGAGGAGAATCCACACTGTAATAGCTCACAAGCACAATACATAATGCAAATTACTGTTTCTCTCTTCCACTGCTTTTAAGATAGTAGCTGAAATGTTAAATCAAAGGGCCAAACGATGTTGAAATCCCCAGAAGTAATGGCACTTTTCCTCCTAAAAAGACCATTACAAAGATTACGTTGTATATTTTAAAATTTCATTGAAGAACTTTTCAGGTGAGTTTCATTTTTCTTGTCTATTAGACCCTTTTTTTCTATTTATAAGTGACTGGCTTGTTTGCTCCCGAGAGAGCCTATCTTGTTCAGCTCCTTTATCTTTGGAGGAAAACGTAAGAACAGAACAGAAATAGAAACTTTACCTTGCAGATTTATTCCAATACATAAACAAAATCACGTATAACCTTTTAAAAAAATCTTAATTTGATATCATAGATGAAACATTTAGATAGTCATGTTTACAAAGAGCCTGCCTTATCTTCAGTGAAAACAGCACAACTGAGATCATTTCAAGCAACAYGATCCGTGTTTCGATTGCGGAGAGGATCCTCTGCTCAAAACCAGCCCCCAGGCTCGAATAATGCCCTCTATTTCCTCAGCCTCAAGAAATCTGACCTAGTCTAGCAGCCCTCAGCTGAAAATTTCACATGAACGAGAGCAAAACGCAGCTTTTGCATTCCTTGCATTAATGCAAGCTTGACGCAGTGTGTAATTCTTTAAGACGGCTACTTTAGCGGTCTCCTGCTCCCGACGCCACGATGACAGAAATCGCGCGTTTCTGTTGTTCAAGCAGCAAATACGCAGAGAAGCAGATTTTGCAAAGGCAAACAGAGGACAGCAGGCAAAGCAAACAGGATGGGGCTTGCAGCAACCCCGCATGACTCGGCCACCGCTGGTGCCCCTGAGAAATCCCATCTGTGTAAAGCTCCTCATGTATTTATGCACTTTCAGAATCACAATTTCAGCCCCAGGTGATGCTTAAAATGCCTCCGTGACACAGATCAGTCTGTGGTAAAGCAACTGAAAGAAGGGAAGTTGCAATGAAAGTCCTTGTCTTGCTGCTCTTCTCACAAAGAAGCAACACAACGATCTATTCCCACTGCAACCAAGACTCTCAAGATCTGTTTGATCAGATCTCCCTCCCGAAATAACAACAGAGCCAAAATAACAACATGGTGACCACAAAATTAGCCTTGCATAAAGAAGCTTGGTTAATTGCTTTGATGTCACTGACCTCTTGGAGAAACACATCTCTCCCGAGCTCACTGATTCCGTGACTAGAAACCCTTCGTGCAGTCTAACACCTGCTTCCAGAGACTGCAGATCCCTTTCACAACATCAGTCCTTTTGCACTCTAACACAAGGGGCAAAGACAGTCCACCATTATTGCTTTCCTCCTTCCATTAATGCTTAATCGCATTAATTCCACTTTAATAGGAATATGGTTTATTCCCAACAGTCCTCTCTCCCTCCAGCCTGGACAAACCTTCATTTGTGTTTTATGCAAGTTGCATCTCAAAAAAACAGCCCAGAACACCACGCCAAGGTCAGGTTGCCACAAATTTGACCTATTTTGTTTGCTGTAGCTTTGATATCACACTTGGTACAGCCACAGTTTCACCTTCTGAAACTTCACTTTTCTCCATTCTCGATATGAAAGAAATATTTAGCACTGTTATGAAACACTTAACACCATTGTTGTCTGAAACACTTAAAATGAAGGCTTATTGTAAACTGGTTTTGCTGCTGTGCTTTCACATGAAATAAGCAAAAACTGATGCGAGCAAGCAAGGGCTCTCACCACGGTGCTAGAGCTTGGCCATGAACTCAGGTCCCAACCCTGGTGTCCCAAAGGCCTTACTCAAAATTCCATTTGTCTCAGCATGTGGGATTTCACCTACCGCTTCCTTACACTGCAGTCCTTTCCCAAAGCTGTCAGTGAGCACGGAGACCGGCGCTCCACGCATCAGGTTATGTAACTTATTCCCTGTCATCCCAGATGCGTGGGAACAAGTACTCCTCCTGCACTGACAATCAGGGCACGCTCTCTGTATTTCCTTGTTCTCCTTTCTTAAAAATATGGCTCCTATAGAGCCCAGAAATTTATGGCCCTTCCTTGACCACTATTTTCGCTTCGATCAGTTCTGAATTACACAGCAACAAAGCTCCAAGACGACAACTTAACACCCAGAAAGGTGAGGTGGAAGCTGCAGTCAAGGGTTTGAGCTCCTCTTTGGCTGARTGCAGAAATTAATATTCCTCCGTCTTCCTGAGGAATGTCTCTAGCACAGAACCAAGGAG
Organism: Nothoprocta perdicaria; assembly: GCF_003342845.1. Classification (NCBI taxonomy): domain Eukaryota; kingdom Metazoa; phylum Chordata; class Aves; order Tinamiformes; family Tinamidae; genus Nothoprocta; species Nothoprocta perdicaria. The sequence continues at coordinate 10,015,682 of NW_020455754.1, forward strand.
GAGCTCCTTATCCTGCTTTGCTTCCAAAGGTCTGTTTGAATTGCTTTAAAATAAAACATAAATTAGAGTTATTTCAGATAATGACTTTTAACCTTTTGCACCAGTGAAACAGGTCTCCCTCCTGCCGAGACCCTCCTTCACCAGAACCTCCTAGACATGGAGACGCTTTTGAAAATTTCCTGCTGTATGTTTTCTTCCCYAATACTTTACTGTGAAAAATTATTTTATTGTACCACTCATTCTAGTTTTAAGTACACTTTCAGTGATAAACCCCATTTCTCCCAAAACCAAATGCCCAAATCCTCAATCCTATAYAAAACTTAAACAAACTGAAATTTCATCGGAGTGATTTATCATTCTTGAACAGAAGGCAACACCAATCTTACCAGGATAGCTTGGGTAGCCAGAGTTCAATTACAATAGTTTGGAGCTGGCTCTCTTATTGAAGCGAGGTGACCCAAGGTCACTATTSATTGTATATTTATTGATGGGGATCTTCCCTTGACGGTTGTTTAGTGTAACACAGAAATAAACTGATAAAATTACATATATAAAACACATCTATAAAAAGTTGACACCTAACAGAGCTGCCAAATGAGCAATTATTTACTGTAGTTSATCATCTCTTATGAATTAACTTGTTATTGGGCACTAGAATCTCTCTGGCAAATTCTTGATGCCATTGATAATTAAATTCTACCTTTCTCCTAGGATAGGTTTAGGGTATGTATTTCCTTTGCTATCTTAAACCTTCAAAGACATGAAAAGCTCCAGTCTTCACCCAGCTGATTCCCATGCTGGAAGGCTTGCTTTAATATTGCATTGCTTTAACAGACTGACAAAATTAATCTTAAGGAAGTTAATTTAATAGGTTTTTTTGATTCTATCTGATGTGTTTCACACACACACAAAATGAAAATATGCTTACAGTACTTGTGATATTAAAAAAAATGGTGATGTATTCAGAAGTCTCAGATAAATAACATATCCTGCAAAGCCCTGTGCTTCTACACTAMTTCTAAATTGAAGGAAAAGCTGAATGATCTCATTTAGAAAAAAAGGCTATTTCATTTTACTGAACAAAATATTTTCAGCTATTTCTTGAAATACATGAAAGTTACACATTTATTTTACAATATCCATTATAGAATTTTAATTTTTACCTTTGGCTTCAGTCAGGCAAGTCAAAATATCAGAGAGAATACTTATAAAAAACCCCTAAGATTTATAACATTAAAAGATCTATAATCATATAAGGACTTAAAAAATTCTTGGCTTGAAAAATTCTTGGCATCTGTGACATTTTGGGATCTATTCCTCTGTAAGCATAGCAGTAGGGAGATAGGAAACGATTGGGTAGGGATATAGGGAGATAGTTTTTTCATCAATAGAAAAGAGAATAATCTGTCCCAGGAACTGTTAAATTAGATATATCCACTACATCCTACTTCAAATTGTCTGTTAAGGAAGAGCAAGTCCCAAAGAAAAGTGATTGTTCTTGAATGGAACCACATTCATAACCCTTAACACTGGTGTCTGAGATTTTCTGGTGGATTTTTATAAAAAATAAAAAAATCCACCAACCTTGGCAACTAGAACATACTTAGCTTTAAATAATTTAAGTGGACAATTAGTTCTCCATTGCTCCCATAATTTGAGGATGCAGCAACATATAATGTCGATGCTTCCTGAAGGGCAGTAGAGCAGATCCTGTTTAAATCTTTCTTTACAGCGCATAACTTGGACTCGGCTAATTGTTAAGAGCAGTGATTTCAATATAATTGAATGGGAAGAATGCAGTTAAGCATTTAAGACTTCAATAACCTTCCTAAAAATCAATATTTCTTTTAAACTAGCCTTCCGGCCTGAGATTTTGCAGGCCAGTAGATAGCTTGAAAAACAGCAACGATACAAATGAAAAAGGAGGAAAAAAAAAGATTCCTGTGCCTGGTTCTGCATATTTGTTCCCTTCAGACAGGATCCTTATGAAGCGAGACTAGGGAGGCATGGGGAAGAAATGATTAAAAACCAAGCTTATCTTTGGAAAATTTGCTAATCAAAGTCAAAATTGGCATTTTAGGGGGAGGAATTGAACGCCCGGCAGGATTTCTGTTTGCATACATACGTGTGGCTGTCAAGGAATGACGGATTGTCTGATGGCTGCTGGTAGAGATCAATAGTTTCTTTAAAGGGAGACAGATTCATGGAAGATATTGAATCCAAGTCGTTTATTGGTCTGTTTTCATCCTTTTGTTTAATGGCAGCTCTCAGAGTCACCTCGGCTTTAATCTTTAAGTTGACTTTCAAGTAACTCTTTTCCATATCACCCAGGCTTTTTGAAACACGGTTCAAAGGCACCGTCCTCCTCTCCCAAAGTGCTTAAATACAGGCCACGTTAGAGACGCCGGCCCTGGAAGCTGCCACTTAACAGCAGCTACGCTATAAGGAAACATTGCAATTTACTTTCAGCCTTTGGATCAGTCCTTAATCTCTGGACTTATCTACTTATTGGAAACGTGTTAAGATTTGTGCTGCTGACTTTTGAATGTCAAAAGAGCGAGTAACCTCTTCCCGTGCTGATAAACATCCAAATGACTATAGGCTCATCTCAAGGTACTCGAGCTACCTAAAGCTCCCGCTTYTACACTAGAGCGGTCTGGAAATCCATATTCTTCAACTTTTATTTGATCACAATCAAAATACCATTTGCAGCAGGCAGCTTTGATTGCTCCACGGTTTGTATAGTATTGAAATACAGATGGGCCTATTTCGTCCTTGCTTCATAGCTGYATTTCCCAGCTTCTGGACAACTTTACAGAACAGATTCACAGAATATTTAAGGTTGGAAGGACCTCTACAGATCATCTAGTCCAACCTTCCTGCTCAAGCAGGCACACCTASAGCATGTGGCACAGGGTGGCATCCAGGCGGGTTTTGAAGACCTCCAGAGTAGGAGACTCCACAACCTCCCTGGGCAGCCTGTTCCACTGCTCTGTCACCCTACTGCTATGCTTACAGAGTCTTTGTTTAGACTCTCCCCACTTCTGGTCCTAGTTGCACTTGTGTCGCATCAGAGGATGCAGTTTGGTCTCCTGTGCCCACAGGAACACGTTGTTCCTTGCCAGGTTCTTGCCGTGGTCGTAGGGCACAGCACACTCCTCCCCTCTCCACATTCCCTTCTTTCTGTACCCACTGCCAAAGCCTACAAAATCTGGAAGCCTGACGGGCACCTCACTTATCCCACCACGTCTCGGAAATATAAAATACACAGTGATGATTAAAACAAAGCCAGGGTTAACAATAGCATCAGAGAACTTGTCAGGGATTTGGGGCTGCCAAGATTCAGCTATCGTGACTTGAAACCATGGCGACCGAATGACAGACAGGCTTGGATTTTAACTAGGGTATTTGCCTGGTGGGAGAGAAAAGGCAGATACAAGACACGCAGAGCACCTTAGTTTAGTCTACCTTTATTCATGAGTTGTAGAAACAGCAGAAAGAAAAGCAGACAATCTCTTGGAAAAGCAGCAGCAATTCCCTGACACGCTCCCTCTCCCTGTCAGCCCAGGGCCATGCACGTATCCTGTTGACACCACGTTGCTGTCTCTGCATCGAYGTGCTAGAACTGCAGCTTCCCCTACCCGGTTATTTGCCACACGTTCCCCAAAAGCTGCCTCTAAGCTCAAGCTGGATCAGCGGGTCAGACAGGTGCCAATTTACAACACAAGATGCAGAGRAGCAGCAAAATACGGTTGTGGCAGCAACGGTGAGCAGAAAAGCTAATAAATACAATACGCTCCGAGCAGGAAAGATATGTAGTGGATCAAATCGGATACCAGATCTTCAGATACCACTCGCAGCTTCTCCAAAATGTGTGCAGAAAAATGCAAAGCATCTAAATCTCATACGATAGGTGAGACCAGCCCCTCAACCCTCAGTAAAACTCCCTCCTGCCCCGTGCATCCCTACGGGCTGAAGCCTCGCAGGACTCTCAGCCTCCYCTCTCCCAGTTCTCTCCTCTCAACCTCACTTAATCTGTGGGTCTCCATTTCTCTAGAAGGGGCTTAGCTTTGTAGATGGGAGATAAATCATTGGGTCTCTCTGGAAYCAGTTCTTTAGGAGATTTAGAATCTGATTCTGAAGTAAATCCCAAGTAAAGCTGTCCAATTTAATGGAAGGTGTTACATTATTGCGCCAGTATAACAGGGCTCAGCAGGGCAGCTCTATCCTATTTACGTCATCGGGGTATCAACTAGTTCCTTATACCAAGCAAATAGGACAGATTAGACTAAATTCTGCGCTCGAGCTGTGTTTACTTAGTCATTTTAATTTGACATCACTGTATATTGCCACTGAAGGAGAACTACTGTGACTTTTATAGCTTTATCAGGCTGAAAACTCACTGCTTTTCCTTCCCAGTGAGCCCGGCGCTCAGAGCGAGCAGTTCTCTGATGCGACCTCCTACCTCGCTGCACAAACATGGGGATGAAGCTTCTCCAGCAGCAGGGAGAGAGGAGCTCAGAGCAAAGCAGAGCCAGGGCCTCGGTTCCTCGGGCACCAGCCTGCACCACCGAGGCAGAAATGCCATTTCCACGGGCACAGATGGTCACAACACACGAGTCACCACTTCTTAAGGCAGTCACCACCTGCAGATGCAGCCACGGGCATGTACCTGGACTTCGTGCATATTCCCACCGTAGCCACAAATGCAACGCAAGGTTCATCCCTGTGGATGGCAGCAGAGCTGGGAACGAGTGCAACAAGGGCACAAAACTAAACAGACATCTCTTACACTGCCATAATTTGTATTTCTATAACCTGAGCACATTATTAGCACTAGTGGCAGMAATCAAATAAATTATCGTTCATGCAAATACTGTGCCTAGTAACAGCATTTTCCTTGTGTGGATTTCAAAGGGTTTTATGGATATGAGTTTATGTATTTTAATTACAGCGCCTAGTAGGTGTAATACACAAACTAAAAGAGATGCCATTTCCAGAGGCCAACTTCAAAGATAAAATCTTGATTTCAGGGTTATTCATCTTCTTTTATTAACATTCCACTTGGCAAGAAGGCCATACCAATTTTGATTATTTTCTCCTTTGTCACAGATTTTTCTCAAAAATCCTACGGGAAATCTAACTAAAATGTTAGCATATTAATGTCTTCACTTTGTATTGCATCGCTATTTGGTTTATACTTCATCAAAGTCAATAAGCAGCCAGTCCTTGGAGAAATGAGTGGGTTGGCTTCTTCAAAGAGAGTCGGGCTAGCTTGGTAGTCCATCACTATATTACTCTAAGTGGCATATTGGCATCACCATGAGGTGCCCTTCCAGTGTCTGGAACAACTATATCTCCCATGGGATAAAAGCAGTGCACTTCAGCATGGGGAAATACGCCACGTTTATTAAAATGGTGTCAAGTGTGCTTGATCAACTGCCAGTGAACAGCTTCATTATCTGAGCGACGAATATTGCTAACAGCTGCCAGGGAAATGTACTCAGATGCTCCCCTAGGAAGGCATCTTCTCTCAGTCTGTCCACTCTTGTTATAAAAACCGTTCCAGACATTTATATCCAAGACATTGRCTTCTTCCAAAGAAAAAGGCAGGGAAAAGAGAARGAAAATAATGGGAAGGAAGGYGCAATGGGTTCTGGAATCTATACATCACTTATATTTTCTCAGTAAAATTGTTAAAAGTATATATTCTTGCAGTCTGGTATCAAAATAGCAGTTCCACCTCCCTTCACATTTGTCTCATCACAATACAGTGATGGGCGACGTGGCTGCAAGCCATGCACACAATCAATACTCATTTCATCTCTGGGCAACATCTTATACCAGCAGAATGTCTTCCTACTTTATATTTAAGTGAAGTAGATATGTTGGCTGTGAGACAGYAGAATGATTATTTTGCTTGGGGTAGGTTTGTTTTCAATCTCCTACAACCCTTGGGATAGAACTACTGCATCAGGAACCCCTTCCACTGGGTGAGATTTTCAACAGCAATTTTACATGCTCAGAGTTGTATATATTTTACCTYAGCACAACTTGAAAAGAGAGCATTAACTTGTGTTAATGAATGGAATTGCAAAGGAAGGGGAGGGGAAAAAGAAGAGAAAGCTCTTGGGATCACTCTGAAGAATAAGATGCTTTTAGAAGCCCTAGCAGGTGTCTGGGCACACATTTTGGCACCCGAATGTCAAATCTAACCCTGTGCTAAGAAATAAGCAGCAACTGCTCTCTAGATAATTTGCAAACTGGGACACCTCTGCCATCGTTTGCTTTAAAAAACCATGAGGTTCCTGATTGCTCAGTACCTTTTCCTTGCCCATAAACATTAAGTATAGGCAGGGCTAGCAGAGGACAGCGTTTCACGATGCTGCAAGGCTCAGCTGACTGTAGCTGCAGCAGTACTAGCACTAGGTACTGCAACGTATATACGAACAGGAGAGCAAATCAAATACATGGGAAAACGAAGCACAGAGCAGGGAGTGCATTTCACAAGGTCACCCCGTTGGCCAGCTACCCAGCTGGGAGAGCCCCCCCATATCCTAGTCCTGGCTACAGAGGACACACAATCATACATGAAAACCTTCCCTCTCCCTCCTATAACTCTGTTTAACAGCCTGCACAAATTACAGCACACGCAATCCTGTCTAATATTTACAGCCTCTGGTTAAAATAATTGCAACCTATTAAAGTGCGTTATAACCTCACAAAAAATAACCTTGCACAAAAAGCCTCCACAACTTAGCGGAGATCCCTAAATCCTAACATGGAAAGGTAATTGTCAGCAGGAGCTCTCCATCTTCTCAAAGCATAAAGCAGCCAAATGTCAGACAACAATTTGTCGGCATTTTGACACAACAGCGTTGGAAGATTTCTGACCTCTTCCAGTCTGTGACCAGGTCTCCTGCACACTGCTGGAGTACAAATGTCCCAATAGCTGGGGACCAGGCATGCCTGCATGGCTAAAACACCGAAAAATTGAGGCTAAAGAGTACACAAACATACCGAAATGCATCAGCTTGGCCAACAATTATGCAGYGAGACGTTCCCACGTGCACACAAGCTGGGCGTGCAACACAGCACTGACCACGCTTCCTCTTCAAAAGCCCTGGGAAGAGAAGCTAAGTTATGACAGGCCTTAAGTTAACAAGTCCAGCCTGTTGCAGTGAGGTCACAGCTGCAGAAATCAGGTGGAAAATGTAAAAGTAACTGCACTTTCTTCTTTATGCAGCCTTGCACATGGCAGCACCAAGACAAGCACATTAGGGGAGTTTAGGAACGGCCAGAACATCTTACCTCGAGAAAGAGCTAAAACCAGCATTTTCCTGGGAATGCAAAACACTCAGGAGAAAGGCTGAGATGTCTCCATTAGCTGGGAGAACCCAGTATTTCTCTCCTCTCAGTGTCCTTCGGTTGTTATCAAGGCAGGAAGCGTTTTTCACTCCTTCAAACCCTTGCCACTGCTGGAGCCCAGTCAGAAGGACTTGATCCCAATTACTTCCAAAGCCAGAAGGAGAAAACCCTGCAGTTCAGTGCACACAGTTCCAAGGAGGACTGTTTAACATGACAGTATGTGTGAAAACATTAAGCAGCAGAACATAATTCACTATATGGGAGGGGTAGATGAGAAACAAAAAATACTTGAACATAGGTTAAAAATGAAGAAATTCATAAAACAACTTAACTCTTCCTAATTTTCTGAAGTCCTTAATTTATTCTTAGACAAAAGCAATGCACATTGTTATTTAATGGCCACATGGCTGTTTTCTTCCACATAAATTTCTCCTATTTATACAAGCAGATTTTTGATTATGAAAGTTTCATGGTAGATACTTGGGCTGTTAGCAAAATCACAAGCAATTTTGTATGCCAAGMCCAGATGAAAAATAACTCTTCATTTTTCAAATACTCAGCAGTTAAATTCTCCTAATAAAATAAGTTTCATTTTAAACACTGGTACATGCCATAAAGAGAAAGGAAACGAAACTCAATATGTAACCTAATGGGTGAAATTCTCCCCACTTCTCTCCTCCCTGAACAGACTGTGTTCTTTAGATTAGAATGACTCTTTTCCCAACAGTCTTTCAACTTCTCAACATGCATTCGCTTTTTACTCCCACAATATATTTTTACGTTGCAGCTAAATTTAGCCACAAGTGATAAAAAGGGTTCCTTTTTATTTCCTTTCCATATATGCCTACCAATCGGCGCGTGATATGTTTTTGCAGATCTTTTCATGACACTTTGCTAGGGTAGATTAAACACTTTAAAACAGAGTTTTCCCATATCTCCTGCCTCAAACCCAGCTACCTTGAACACCAATTTAATAGGCACTCAGTGATACCACAGAATAAAAATGAACAGATCACAAAGGCTGCAGTATGGGAATATACAGGACAGCTTTTTAAGGCATCATTTCTGGTACTGCTGGCTAGAGAAATTCGCTCACCAGCCGGTCTGCTACCGAACCTGAGCTCCCTAGGGAGGCTCCAGTCTAGGTTATATACGAGAAATACTTGTTAGGAAAGTTGATGTGTACAAAATGAACATTTCCTAGTAGAGGAACATGCAATTTTATGGGCAAATGGTACTTTATGTCCCCTTTTCAGGAAGATGCCCTTCCCAGAGTTTTCTTTTTGTTCAGTCTCATGAGGACTTGAGCTGCAAAGAAGTGCAGACCAGAAGTGCAGACGTCCTGCATCTCTTCAACAATGAAAGGGGAACAGAGGAAGGCAACAAAATTCAACAAACCAAGTTAAGTGTCTGTAGGTGGATTACATTAACACTTTTCGATATACCGATGACTTATATTTAACTTTTTTTTCCCCCCTAAAACAGCATTAAGTAATATGACCACCTTGTAGGTCTAGGAGTCTGAAACAGTTGGAACATGAATGGAAAGGTAACCAAGGAGGAGTTTGTGGGAAAGAAAAAAAGAGAAAGAACTATTTATTTACTTACTTTATTGAAAGCCTTGGGTAAATAAGTGTTCAATCTGGGCACATATTTCTACAGATTTCCCCAAGAGCAATGCTACACCCCAATTAGCACTGAAATTTTAATGTGGAGGTGAAAAAAACGTACCTGTTTGCTCAGCAGTACCTTTAAAATGACATGGTTTTAGCAGTACCATATTTAATTATTATTCCAGTAGGAAAAAAACCTTAGTATTAAATGCTGAAAAAAAAGTACCAGCAATTTCTTCCCATCAAAAGACTTCTCAATCATATTTTAAAAAGCCAGATCAAGCATTAATTTGAAAACACTCATAGAGTGGCTAGGAGCCACCACCATGGGAAGAGCACAGGGATGTGCATGACGTGACGGAGCCCGGGGATGGCTGTGAAACACTGCTATGCTAATACCTCCTAGGGCTGCTGTGAAATAATTCCCCCATTTTTAGAGCCTGCATGAATAGAGAAACACAAAAGCCAAATACGGTGGCGCCTACAGGTTTTCAAAGCATTATATGTGCAGAAATKAAGTATTATACTTGGGAGCCCATGTTCTCTTCATTTCACGCTCCTGGAGTGCTCCGTGTTAATGGGAATTATGCATCGTGTCCCCRAGGGCAGGATAGAGCCTTGGCACCAAGTCTCAGCCCAAGCAGGAACCCCTCGCAACGGAGAGCTCTGCATGGATCCAAGCTTCATAAATCCCACGTTAGCTGGGTTCTCTGCAATGCTGCTTTGTCACTTGGAACATGCAACTTCTTCCCCCAAAGAAAATGGCATCTACCATTTTGTCATTGATTCTCTTTAAGAAACTTTGCACTTTATTAATCCCTGTCAGGTCTTTGCAATAGACACTCGTCCGTCCCCCCAGTCCAATCCGAGACGGCTGGCTGACACGTTGCACTGCTCGGAGGGCATCTAATCAGTGCTGAAATAAAGAACTGCCAGACCCAATAATACTTAAGCCTGAGCGCAGAGCTCTGCCTGCCCCACCGGGAGCCGGGGTGCTAAACAGGCACCTCTGCACTTCAGAGCCTGCCTTTAAACTCGTGCCAGGGGAAAGGTTTCCATTTTAATGAACTTGTTTCTGTTTACTTCCACTGTTTTTGCTTGGCAATCATACTGCGGCTCGGGAAAATAGAGCCATCTAAGCAAACAAAGATTTGCAGTCACACAATTTAATGCGAGCGYAGAGAAAATATTTATACAAGGCTGCGTTTTGCCCGTAGATGCGCGTGCACAATTCCCAGGGGGGCTTCTTTGAAGCTGATGGAGATCCTGAACCCTCAGCAAAGGGTAGGAMGTGGGTCAGAGTCATAATTGGATAAATGCAGAGAGGCAGGAACTTACTGTGAACTCCTCACCTGGCAGGGAGCGCGCGGGGGAGTCGCTGTCCTGCCAGCGCCGGGCAGGGGATGCCTTTCGTAAAAGGACTCGGTCCCTGGAGACCTGCTGACACCATCTGAAACGCACAGTGTCCTCGAGAGCCATCCGAGCGGCCTGTGAAACCTGTTGGTAGCTACTTGCTGGTGAGGAAGGAGGTTGAGCCTGAAAGCCAAGGCAGAGTAATTTCCCAAAGGCCTTTGTCCTGGCAGCCCTCCTGCCTCWGGAGGCAGCCAAAGGTCAGTCCCATCAACGGGCAACGCTGAAAAGCAGCAGCTTTTGTCTTTGCCATAGCCTCAGTGAATGAGCCTGCCTGAGAGCAAGCTAGGATGTGGAGGAAGCTGTGTATCCTCAGCCATGCCAGCAGCTACAGATGCTCCATTTAACCTGATTTTTTTTGTATTAGTTCTTCTTTATCTGCTTATTGGCCCAGGGTATACAAGACTGGAACTGAAAGGGAAACCAGCAGAGTTTCAGGCTCAGTCAATGCCATTTTCCTCTCTTCAGAGTCTAGGTAAAAGCCACTTGCTTCTCCCTWAGTCCCTACACTCTCAACCACCTCTGAAACCATGTTCCTCATCCTCATGATCTTCTCACCTAACACCTTCRACCTGCAAGTCCAAAGACCTCCAAGTTACCTTTTCATTTTTGTTGGCACTGGCTGCCTAAACTCTTTTTAAAGCTCCTACAGTTTTTTCTTTTGTTATGCAGCTCCACTGAATCAGAAATTCAGCAAAGCTATTGGGTTTTTGCTAGAACTAATGTTCCTTTTCCAGCACATCACATTTCCATGCACGCCACTCCAAGGCACATCCTATTTCAACTTCTATTCCTGCTTTCTCCTCCATTTAGCAGGGCCGAGCCCCTGAACTAAAGCACTGCCCAGGTGCTGCAGTTCTCTCACCTCGCTCCCCTGCCTCTGCAAGGCGCAGGGTGGGAAGGACATGGGCTGACCATTCTGGACAAGCCCCAGGCCTTTGCAAGGACGGTCAAGCACACTCCTTTAGCCACTCTAAGCCATCGGGAACTCACTAACATCGTTAATCTACTAATATTCCGAAACCACGTGGTGAGGGTCCCAAGCAGCCCTGCTTGAGCTGAGTGTTGGACGAGGTCATCTCCAAGGTCCTCAACTCTTGTGCCATTTCATGATCATTTGGGCCATACTACAGACAGCTTCGTTTGCTCTTCTTCCAAATTGTAATTTTTAACTGGCCAGAGTTTCTCCCCCACCACATTTTGATCAAATGCCTCATTCTGGATGGAGCTTTACAGCGCTCTCCTAGCCTGGCACGAGCTCCTGGCTCTGCTGTGCCCGGGCCCACAGTGCCAGCCTGGCACACAGAGGCTCCTGCCAGCTATGCAGGACTCACCTTTAGGACATTCGTAACTGCCTTTTCTTCAGCAGTGGGGCCTATTCTCTCCTTAGTCTCTTTAAATGCTTATTTAATCAGAATGTTCATTCAAACGAGAATTTAAGTTTGTTAACGTAAAAATGTCTCTTGAGCTCAACTCAATTTCTATCACATTATAATTTATTGCGTTTTAAGCTTGTGCGAAAAACTATTATTCATGCAATCAGAAATGTTTTCCTGATTCCATTTATGCAGTTTTCAAACATGTATTATAACTGACCTTATTAAATATGCTGAAGCACCACTTGTGCAAAATCACACAAAAGCAGAGTTCCTCAACTGAACCTTCAAGTAGCACTTAAGAGCATGAATCAGTGCTAATTGCTTCACATTTATCATCTCTGAAATCACAGCATGGGCAGAGTTCTCAAACAAACAGCTGTGTAGGTCACAGCTTGACAAAGGCGCAGCCACCAAAACAACTTCAAAAAAAAAAATTCTCAGTAACTAAAAATTGCTAGCAACTTGCTAAGGAAATTACTTGCCTCTTTTACCTGTCTTCTGCACACATATCTTAGCCCGTATAAATATCTGAGGTTGCAGAGCACATTGTTTCTTTCTCATTTTCTGCATGCCTACTCTAAATTAATGAATACTCCATCAAGTACAACACAGCAAAGTCATCTTTTTATTTTGCCAAGCCCTGAATTTCACGGTCCAAAGTGTCATGTCTTTCATACATAGAAATTGTCAGACTCTTCATTCTTGTTCAGTTTTTCATAGAAYCACAGAATGGTTGAGGTCAGAAGGGACCTCCAGGGATCATCTAGTCCAGCCCCCCTGCTCCAGCAGGGACACCCAGAGCACAGGGTGGCATCCAGGCAAGTTTGGAAGATCTCCAGAGAAGGAGCCTCCACAACCTCCCTGGGCAGCCTGTGCCAGGGCTCTGTCACCCTCACAGGACAGAAGTTCCTCCTCAAATGGAGATGGAATTTTCTGTGTTTCMACTTATATCCATTGCCCCTTGTCCTATCACTGGCCACCACTGTGAAGMGCTTGGCCCCTTCCTCCAGACATTCACCCTTCAGGTATTTATACACATTCATCAGATCCCCTATCAATTTTTTGTAGGTGAGTACTTTGAGGGACTGGTTTTACAGATATTTTTTCCAGAAAGAATATTCATTTTTAAAATATTTTTATGATATTTWAAAAAAAAGATACAAAAATGACACATTCATTAAAGAAATGTGCCCTTTCTTCTGTAGGCAAACACATATTACAGAACTTGATTGCCCACAACTTTCATCCTTGTACAGCCAATGACCCTTTCAAGACAGTGGCCACAAACAGCCTCTGAATTCACTTGCAGAGTGTTTTAAAGCAGCTTTTATGGAAGTGTAAAGTGGCTCCATGTAATTGTGTCTCCCAACCTTCTGCTATTAAGGTCACCCAATGCTCATTCCCAGCAGAGACACTCACAGCTACATGCTTTTCCAGTGATAGTTGTTTACATTAGGAAAGAATGTGGCCTACAATTTTATTTATATTAGAATTCTTATAGCAATTGAATATTAATTATGAAATGAACAWTTGAAAGCATGATCTGGGGACATTTACTTGAGCTTGTCAGCAAGAGTTGGCCTTTGGGAATTCAACATTTGCAGAAACAGTACCAAGTGACCAGCTAGAAGAAAACAGAGGAATACCTAATAACCACTCCCCAAATAAGCTGACACATCTCACAGGGGATCGGACAGCAGAGGCACCTTCATGTCACCTCGAGGTTCTTCCCAAGCCTGATGAACCCAATACGTGGATGTGAGAGTGACACACGAGGACCTTGACCTCAGTGGGCACAAGGGACCCCCTTCCTATACATTTGTTCTAATCATGTCCTAACAGCAACAGCACCCGCTTGACTTTCCTTATCCACAAAGATACCTTTGAAGATAAGTAATCAATTTTGTGCAAAGACAAAGCCTTTCCCTGAGAACTGTGTTTGGACAGTAGAGAGGTGGTACGTCAATGGCACTACCCTTCCACTCAACGCGAGGGATTTATTTGAAGTGCTCTCCATTGAGCCTTCGTGCAACGCTGCCCTGTTGATGCTCACAGAGCAGAAATGCAGCTCAGGCAGCTTCTCACACTGGCCAGGCAGCCCTGGCAGGTAGGGGATGGCCAGGACAAAGGCACTGCAGTAAAATCTAAAGAACAGATTTAGTCTTTCAACTTTTTTTTTCTTTGGGGGTAGGGGACAGGGACTAATTCTCTAGTCATACACCTGTTCTCCTCCTATCCTCCTTTTGCCCTTCGCTTGTCTGTGCGTCAGTCCTTCAGCATGACGGCTTCCTGCTGGTCAGATTATTTGCATATAATCTGCCTTATTATCATGTGCCACCTTCATCTCTAATTCATTCCCTTTGTATTCATTTACAGATCTCATATGTATATAAAACATGGCCAATCATTAAAAAAGCAACAGCTTTCTTTTATCATACAAAGAGAAACTCACGGTATTTTATCTAACCAGAGTAGGCTTAATAACCTTCCAAAACGTAACTCTGCTAAACTCCACAAGTCCATAACTCTGCTTCAAATTAGTGAGCACCTTCTGYCAGAAATAAATTTGATGCTAGCAACACTGCTTCTATCACAAAATGCCCTCAATTGCCACAATGCAAGTTGTGAAGTCTCACAACAACGGAATAGAAAATTGTCTGCTCCATCCAGCCAACCTCACGGCAACCACAGGCTCAAGTGCCACCCATGCTGGGGCCCCCAGGTCCTGGTTTCAGTCCTATGTTCATGGCAAATCTCTTGTGCTGAGATTAATGGCGATGCAGGTGTCAGGGTCAATGTGTCTGCTGGGTCAATGTGCTGATTTGATTAAAAGCTAATTTGGAGGGGAGGAAGGGGGACGGGGCAATCAAATGACACTTGCTTCTCATGGAAATCCTTCCAAACCAGAAAATGGCCGGAAAAACAAAAAAAAAGGACAAAAATATAGGCAGGCTCATGCAAAGAAGGGACCTAATCTTGTCCCCTGCACCAATCACATTCTCTTGACCCAGACTGGGTACCAAAACCACTAGAGAAACATGAAGATAGAATTCAAGTCTATCCCAGTGCGGACAGTGCAACGAGAGATGTTATTCCCTGCAAGAATCCTTCCCAGCCTCAGCTCCTTCTACGGGAGACCCCATTTACCTTGATCTGAGAAAATCCCCTGTCTTTTGTTTGTCCCCAAACTCCCTAGACCTGGCACTTGTCACATTTGTCAYCAGCATCAACGCAGACACATGCCAAGGCTTTAACGCCCTCCTTGCTCACACAGAGGTTTATTCATCTCCTTACAGACACCAGCCTGCTTAGAAACGTGCACAATAGAGGAGCAAAGCAAGAAAGGCTACTGAAAATATCACCAGGTGAAGTTCCTTTCAAACTAGATATTTTTTTGTCTTAATTGAGCTCTCTAACTGATCTGCTACAGCAAGGAAAAGATCAGTGTTAACTGCAACTTTCCCTTCTTTGCTATCAGAAAGGAGAGAGCCAGACAGCCCATCTCTACGGTGTAAGTGTAAGATAAGATGARAGTAAAATAAAGATAGTTTAAAATAAAAGGCTATTCCCACAAGAGAAACAGAATGGAGAAAAAAAAAAGATGAACAGGACTCAAAACTAATTTCAGCTTTGCTTCCTCCTTTGCCTCAATTTTTCCCTATTTATAAAATGGGAATAAAACTGCAAAAGACACTCTRGCATGGACCAATGAATAGCAGCATTTTAAAACTGGGGATTATTATTCTGCCTACAGATTAAAATGTGGCTTAAAATGAAGACACATTACATTGACTGACAGAGTTATTAACGTTCTCCCATTAACTTACGTAACACGATAAGCAACCCGCCCTGCAAGCTAGACGGAAACGATGCCTGTTCTTATTTATCACCATAAGTCATTTTATTTTTGGCCATAACTGCAAAGCAGCTATCTAAGAGTAATAAAAGCAAGACTGCCTGGTACTGAATATGAAGAGTCTGATGATGGGATGCAAGCGTGAACATGGGAACAACTCTGGGAAAAGTTTAATGAACATCGCTTTTAACAAATGCTAACAAGGCTGTAAGAGGAACAGGAGGGCAAAGGCGAGAAATAAGAACAGCCAAATTCAAATGATACAGTTGTAGATGAATAAACCAAATAGTGAGATGGTGTTAATGAAAACACACCCGCGCACACGAACAGAAGCGAATTCCACTCTGAAATGTCGCAATGTCGTCTCTGCTCAATGGCACTTAATAAAGAATATGCCAGTATAATATGTTGCGGTAATAAAGATATCAGGGTTCATAACATGCATCTTTTTTGGCATTTAGCTGAAATGGTAAAGTCACCGGTGCATTAAGGGAGGCTTCAAATGAGAGATACCATCTTTCTCTATCMTATATAAAGCCATCATATTATTTTCTGCAGTAATGAAATTCCTCTCATAATGATTTTTCTCTCCCTCTTGAAAACATAATTTCTGGCCATGAAATGTTTCCCAGAAGAAACACAGCAGACTTTTGCCTTAGTTACCTTGTCAGTGCATTTACCTTGGTAATATTCTCCAGGAAAGTTCATTTTTGATTAAGTGGATAATCATAAACAGTTGTCAAMCATATTCAATCTTCAAGAAATAAGAAGAGAATGTAATAAGCTGCTTCAAAATCTGGATTTCCCTTCATCCCTCAATTTAAACTGTAGCCAGTAATATGCTGTAAGTGTCACACAGCTAAAGAGAYGGTCTGAAATTATCCTATAAAATAAAATACACCAACTGAAAGTAGTATTTTTGATAAAATGTCATTTCTTAAAGATATCTGCTGTCCTTAAAAAGCTTGAATGTTTTGGTTTGCCTGACCACTTGGATAAACTCCTTCTATTCACAGATGCAGAAGACTTCATTAAGAAAAAGGTTTCATCTTTTTCACAATGAAAATGAAAAATATTTTGCATTTGATTCTAAAAATGAATCCATAAAGATTTAAAATGGTTGGAAGAATGAGGAGAAAATTCTACTGAGAATTTCCTGAAACCTGAGCTTAGCACGTAAGTATGTGTCTAATATGAAAAAGTGATTTAGGAATAGGAGATTTGTTTTTAACATTCAAATATTGCAGGAGCAAAAAATAAGAAATCAGTCAACAATTAGAAGGTGGAAGGAAGGATGGCATCACCAAGAGGCAATCCTGTAAACACTGAGAATATGTCTCCAAGGTAGGTACCTTGGAGAAAATGAGACGGAACATCTGAGGAGGAATTACTACTGTAAATAGCTCAAAATGCCTCTAAGTGCCAGAAAAAACGAGAAACATGAGTAAGAAATAAAGTCCGTAAGAGTAACCAAAATGCTTAGCTATGCTTAGTTGCTTAGACCTGGCCTGACAAGTTCCCCTTGATCTTCACAAAATCAACAAAGACTTCTCAAAACAAGCAAAAACTTCTCAAAACAGAACATGGTTCTGACAAAGGGACACAATCTACAGGAGAGACTCGCAGCTGGTGCAAAAAGAACAAATAAAAAGACGGATCAGAGCGTTTCTGGAGTCACAATTAACGGCAGGCACTGCCCAGCGCGAGCAGGACGGGGCTGGACACCCCGGCGGCCTCTCTGCGGCGTTGGGCCTGCCCAGGGCTCCGCAGCATCAGAAAAGAGGYTCTCAACCTCCTCACAGAGCGACAGGAGGATTTTTCAACAGTCAGAGAAGTACCAGGATGCCTTAAATAGCTTAAATCATTTGAAAAAAAGAGGGGAAAGGACTGATTTGGATGCCTGGTATTCGATGATTAGCATGTCGCGGGGCACTGAAGAAGGACACAGAGCAGCTCCCATTTATTTTGATAAAAAGCAAAAGCTCATCAGAGGGGAAATGGGCTTGCTGATGATGACAGGCTTCGGACTTGGCATGTACATGAATTCTTTTGATGGAAAAGATGAAGTAATCTTGAATGAAGCCGAATATAATAATGATCACAAGGCATCTCAAAATGTACCCTGACAAGCCTGGCAAAACAAGGTCATGATCTGTGCTGCTTCCACTGTGTTTCAGAGTTAGCGATTTAAAACAGAGAGGAATCCTATTTCCTTCTCCTGTGTTGCTGCTTTTAAAGCTCTGTAATTACCCGCAAGCAAACCTTTCACCCATACCAGGGTGAAATATGCTGCTTTACCARAAATTAGCAGATCTGTTGCTCTATCAGAGACACGAAGGGTCAATAATCAAGGGTACTTTACCAGCCTGCCTCTTGCAGAGCTCCACAGACTCTTAACCGGGAGGGAGAAGAGATTCCCTGGAAGGTGAGTGGTAGTTGTGACAAGTCTACAGTCCCTGCTGTGCTAATAACTTGCTATTTTATTAATAAATTGTAGSTAATATTATCATTTGCATGCACAGCCACAACAACAAACCAATATACTAGTTGTGTACTCACACTTTAATATATTTATGAATAAATTGATAAAACTTTTTTTTAAATTAAAAACCTTTAACTTTTCCACAAGTCTGACAACTTGGACTATTTCAGGGTATTCAGCGAAGAAATGAACACATGATGTATAAAGAAGCGTTACCAACCAACCCAAAATCTCAACCAATAATCAAATGAGAAAAGGGGGAGGTAGGAAAAACATCCAAGGGTCAATTTGTTGGTTCTCCCAACCAACCATTTCTTCCAGCCTAATAAAACAGGACCAAACACAGCAAGAAGCAGCTTTCCAATGCACCGTGCCAGTGCAGAAGTTCACATGAGGTCTGTCAGATCTGAGCGCTCTGGTTTTGCTGCCCACGTCAGCATTTCATCACTACAAAGATGCGCCAAGCACTTGGAGAGGGTTTTGTTATCCTGAATATATATTAATCCCCTGAAATGTAAAATAGATCAAACGGAAGATTCCTAAACTATAAGGCAAAGTGTTTCTGAGCTTTAACATAGAGAAGGGAGTT
Source organism: Nothoprocta perdicaria (assembly GCF_003342845.1). Classification (NCBI taxonomy): domain Eukaryota; kingdom Metazoa; phylum Chordata; class Aves; order Tinamiformes; family Tinamidae; genus Nothoprocta; species Nothoprocta perdicaria. Next base: position 10,034,379 of record NW_020455754.1, read on the forward strand.
TTCATGTTCAAAAGAAGTTGCTAAAGCAGCAATATCTTCAGTTCTTCAGCTGGAAGAATGCGCTATGGTAGACTGTGATAGATCAAAGCTTTGTCTGTGCAGAAGGCAGACAGCTAAATTAATTTCAGGAAGAGCTGAAGCCGCAAGTTTAGCACCAAAATAATGTGAATTTGCATCGGGAAGACACCGAGCCTGCTTTCCTTTGTTGCTTGATTTGATTACAGGCACACGAAAGAGAAATCAATTTTATTGGCCATGTGGGAGTTTTCTGAGTGAAACTGCATATGGCAAAGACAATCTTTGACTACTGTGAGAGCGAGGGGGAAATTTCAAAGGCCCTGGGGAGCACTACAGTGAGAGCACTGCAAGAATCYGATAGCTCCACGGAGGAGATCGGCGACTGTGCAATTGCAGCGCACGTTCGAGGCRGCACCTCTATCTGTGGTCTATTATCAACTTTTTACAAACAGTATAAGGACGTTATTGCTAACAGGTTTCAAAACACTCTAAGAATATGTATGCACCAAAGCCAACCAAGAAGATCCATGAACAAGAACTGCCAAATAATGGTAAAAAAGGGACGTACGACAGCTAACTTGGACACAGTGTGGGCACACGAAGGTTATTCACTCTCTGTACCAGGTCACAACTCACACCACCACCTCTATCACTAGCTCCTTGGCTTTGACCACTGCAGTGTATTAACTGTCTGCAAATAACGTTGCATGCCTTGAAATATAGGCACTCCCTCACCCCGCTTTTCCAATAAATTTTCTCATTTTGGGTCACAGTCAATTCCGTACCTTGGTGGAGAAGCTGAGAAGTTACATGGACACATTCCTACCTGTCCTGCTGCTGCCCCATGCCAAGGGCTGGCTCTCCCATTCGGCCTATAGTCTATAACTTGGCAGATTTGGAATAATCCTATCAGGACAACTCTGCTTTACCTAAACTACAGAAAAGCCGAGCTTTACCCCCAAGCAGCCTGCAAACACCTCTCTGGGATTTTTAGTTGGAAGTAAATAGAACTGTAAAGTAGTATTTAAACTACTTTCTACATTGTGTTACAGCGGATAGACTTTGGACTCCTCTCAGCCCTCCTTTATATTCAAGCTTAACCTGCAGGCTCAAGGATTTACAGTTTTATTTCCCTGCAGTTTCATAACCACCCGTCACTGGGTGCACTTGGTGCTTTCACAATCCACCTTCTCAATTATCCTTCCCCGTCCAAACGCAGACCCACCCAGCTCGCTGTTACGCAGCAGGGATTAGCACAGAAAACAGAGCACCCACGAGCACGGGGCGGTGACACCGGCTTCAGCAAAGCAATAAAAAGGTATCCTGGCTGACTGTCAGTAACRCACGGAGCATTACACTTACACCGTGTTTCTAGTTGAGATTCTGTGAGATTAACTGCTAAAAATCAAGCTACGGAGAAACTTTAGATTTGGAGAGGCAAGGCTTGTATGGAGGGGGGAAAAAAAAGATGCAGGCGAAGTTTTCTGAGATTATTTTCGGTATTTTAATATCTTAGCATTATAACAATAACTACAGAATTACAGGGGGAGGGGATGAAACGACTCCTATCCTGCTCCTGCTATTCCACTAAACCCAAAGCTGTCCTAGGGTTGCTCCTTCTTCCAGGCTATGTTCTTGGCAGCAGCAATTTTGAAACATCTGAACATCTCTAGACTAATCTGCAAGTGAAGGCAGAGATAACCATATATGTGTATCATTGCTGGAAAATACACAGGGCCATCTTTGCACACCTGCTCTTTCCATCAGGAATGCCATACAACAAAAAGACCTTCCCACAGACCAACATGCAAATTCCCACATTAAAAAAAAAAAAAAAAAAAGGAAAAAAAAAAAGGAAAAGCAAATCTATTTTGGGAACTACTGAACTAATCACAGCATTGGGTAACTTCTACAAATCTCTTTTTTAATATATATTATTTCTTCAAGAACTTATTCAGCTGTACTTTCTATTCTCACTTTCATCAAAAGAAGATTTAAAGGCAACTGTAATGATAATCCATAGGAATGAGCCTGAGCTGGTAAGTCAGAGAGCTCCCTCTGAAAACAGAGATTTGTTCTCAACTAATTTCYAGAATTGCCTTTGAACCCATAGAAATATGCACAGGGAGACTGAACAGCTTGTCCATTTTACTGCATCAGCTAAATTCTGTGCTCAACATATGCACTGCACAAAAATCCCAAACCGATTTGATTTATAAATGGCTACAGACCACTTCCAAACATAGCAGAGACACAGTTAATTATATTCCTCTATAATTACATGTTAATATTCTTCATCTGCTCTCGCTGATGTTTATTTGGATCTAAATGATCTAACTTGGTATTTCCAGGAGCTGGGAATTTGGCTTCGCCGTTCTAACACAGTTGCTTCCGTGCAGATTCAGTCATCTCTTATCCGCAGCCAGGTAATAAAAACSTCATATGTTTTTATAATTATCTCAACATACAGGGATCACAGATAGCTAAAGAGAATGAAAAACTCAAACCTGTAATTTCACATTCTCAGAAAATGGTCTTATTAATACAGATCCAACCTTTGTCGTTACTTATTTAGAATTTGATGGGGAAGGCCATGATCAAAATAACTGAGAACAACCAACACCACAAGCTTGAAAGCTCTGCATTTCTTCAGAGAAACCTGTGTGGATTTTCATGTCAAATCTTGTCCTTGTTTTTGCTTCTTTCATCTTCTGAGCAAATCATTTATTGATCAATAATAAAATTTTATGTTAAAAAATGATCAGCAATTTGCAACAAGGAGCACAGCACAGTCTATCCATCACTTCTTCAGTCCTGTCTTACAGTTCTCACCATGCTAACTGACTACCCCTCTAATAAGATTCAGCCACCAGAAAACATAACTGTTCCATATCGAGGACCATCAGATGTTCCTCTGGTGCTCATCTGAAACCATGCACGATCACAGCCCTCACAGTCAGTGCATTTTTGGAACACATGGGAAAATTCCCGGCCCACAATTCTCTATTTCCTTCTGAGGTGCTTGTCAACATTAGCAGAGCTCAACTTAGAGCCCAGACTTCAGTGCTGTGCTCATCAGCCTGTTGGTGATGAACTCTGGCCACACGCTGAGCAAGGCCAACTCGCTCCCGAAGCAACTACTGAAATCTTCCCAAGATTCTCATTGCTGGAAGGAGGAGAAATGTCTAAATAACAGGTTAAACAGAAGGAAAAAAGAAAACAAAACAAACAAACAAAAAAAAAAAAAAAAAACCCACACTCCTAGCCCACGTTTCTCTAAAGTCTTTGAACTTTTCTAGACGCTGCTGAACAAAGTTGTTCACTAAACCACTCGCCTCTGCTGCTTAAGCTGACTGTGAGAAGTACCAAACTTCCTTAATTATGAAATTTAGCAAGATTTATGACGTCTTTGCTTTTCTAGATTAAATTCATTTAAGCCTAGTGCAACAGGAACAAATGATCCATGAAGAAGCCATTATGGAAAATGGAAGGACATTAAACTGACCGTGAAGTAACTGGACCCAGTTACRGATTCAGCCTATTCTTGCAAACAACACTGGAATAAATCAGAGGCCACCCAGCACCTACACCGCCAAGCATGACCCAGGGAGGCTGCTCCTATAACTTATATTGTGAAATCAGTTACAGTAGCTCAGACAGTGTGATGAAAAATAAAAATATGAGGGMAAGTTTCTAAAGATCTTCGATTTTTTTGCTACAAAATTGCCACACAACCAATCACTCCCTTCTTGTTCTGATTCCACCCARGTCTGATGACATTAACATGCCTTATCCATTCATTCTCATCAGCTCCACAGAAAATGTGGGATTTGGACACAGAAAGAATYTCGCCCCTGCTGTAATATCCCTCACCACCATAATGAGTCAAAAGCTTGTTCCAAGACTGCATTTTTGAAGACATTCCTCTTATTCTGCTTTACCACTGTGCTACCTAAATACAGCAGCTAGCAGCAGCGCTGCTAAGAGCCAACTCAGTGCACAGCACAACACTCAACTGCTCTGACCTGCTCCAAAGCTTCCTTCTGACCCCTGCATTGCTTTTGAGTAAAGCATTTGAACTATTGATTCTGTTTCCCACCATCCAATTTTATTTTCAATGAGAATTTGAGAACCTCAAAGGTTGCGTTTTGGGCGCTGGGTGGTTTTACGTGTGGTAGAGACTGTTGTATGACATGACTGTGCACCAAGATCCCTTCCACTTTTGGTGATTAGAAGAGGAGAACTTGGCTGAAACTGATGCTCCGCCAGACAGGCCGTGGTCATCATTGCAAAGACCACCCCCTAGGACTTTAGCAAATTTGGGGAGGGAAAATATGCCAGAACAAGGATATCACATTTAAGAAGTAKTCTGGTATCGTCAACATCTGATGTTCATTTTACAGGGAATTTGAAAGAATAAAATTAACTTAAGAGGAAGTTAAAGTATGTTTTCAGTGTCACTGCTACCCAGCATTAAAAAGCTCAGAAATTCTCAGCAGCAGTTYTGCATATATTGGATTATAGAACTTATTAGATAAATACGAGATTGAAATTGTCAAAACCAATCTTCAGTTTCATTCTGTCACAAAATTGCTCTTCCTAAAGCATTTTAGAACAAATTCCTGCTGAAAATAATTTTTTTTTTTTTTTTTGCTTTGGAAATATATATAATTCTGCAGATGGCATATAAAAGTATAGGACATAAACCTAAAGTTATATGTWTATAAAGCAGAAGGATTATAACAATAATGAATTCACAGTTCACTTTTAAAAATTAGGATGGTGAAAAGTACTTTTTTCCAGTGCAGCTCCTCATTTCTGATGCATCGTTTTAATTCTTATAAAAAAATCCRTAAGAAAAGTCAGATAAAGATTTTTCTTTTTTCTTTTTTTTCTTTCCAAATGGCATTACCATATAAATGAGGAAAAGCCAGCGGGTTTAATCTTTGGTTTTAGAGCAACTCTGCTTTTAGCATAAGATAAAGCATTATCTGAATAAAGTTCTGTTTTAATGTTACCCGTAAGTAGCTTCATCACAGGCACACCTTCAAATTAACAATGGTGCAAATAACTAATTGGCAAAGGCTGAAAACTGGCAGTGCGAGAAAAGGTCTCGTGGAGATGTTTCCATCCGCAATCCCAAGGGAATTATCTGCATCCTCCAGGCAGCGGCTGYGTCCTGCCCTCCAGCTCCCTGCACTCTCCTCACAGCTGCGCTACCCCCTTCCCCGCAACCTTGCGCCTGTTCTTCCAGATCCAGAGCTTTACTTGGCAACTTCATCGCTTCTGGCTGCTCCCCAATGCACAGTGGGTCTTAGGCAGCTTTTTGGGGCACATTCAGGTCCTTTTGTTTTGCTCAGGGACAGTCACAGCAATAGTGAAGCCCAAATCTGAGCTACAAATGAGGTTTCTAGACAGCAATAAACCCATTAACTCTTTAATATTGAAACACTATCTGTTATAAAGCCATTTCCTTCTCTGCTATAGAGGGGAAAATTAAGTACATTTTTACCTGCCAAGCTCCTGCATAGCTTGCTTTGCTGAAATCCCAGGATTATCAGGGCATTACAAGGAAGATCGCGCTTATTCCCAGCCTGATACCAACGTATTTCCCTTGGCCACCAGCCTGCTGGTACAGGATGGTTTCCCACCGGGGAGGCAAGGCAGMACCCACACATTGTTGCACTTCCCACTTGAGCTCTATTTTTTTGCCCATTTTTCCAAAATAACTGAATTAATCTTTCAAAATTCCTGCACCAAGGTTTAYGACACTCATAGCCCTCGAGGGTCTCTTTTAGGCTGCTGATTGCCTCGAGTATACCAGCCGTCCTCATTTATACACCACATTACCTATACTTTTTTTAGGCATGAGATAGGAATAATTAGTCAGACAATCCCACATAGCTGATTATTATGTCTGTAGCATGGAGCTTTGTTTTCATTTGTCCACAAATATTGATAAGAAAAAGCCCCCAAAAAAGATGAACTGGCAGGATCGTATCTTTTTCAGGATTCCCCAAGTCACTGAGATTGAGTTAGTAAAATTTCATCAAGCAGGATGGAAAAAACAACAAGCAAACAAATAACAACAAAAGTAGAAAAATAACAACAACAAAACAACCCCCAAATCCTGGCCATTCAAGCCAAATATTTCTCCTTACTAATCTGCGCCACGAAGGGGTTAGAGAGAGAATCTTTCATTTGAGATGCCTACAAGCCAAGCTAGGCTTTGGCTCCATCCTATCAAGAAAGATTTCTGTCTTTCAAGGAAAGAAAAGATTTTTAAGACTAGTTTAAGACTCCCTCCAACTACACAATAAAATAGAGGTAGTTTATAATGAGCTTCAGATAGCTTCCCTTGCGAGTCAGAAAACAGCCTGCTGCCAGTTTGCAACAGTAGTTTTAATAACCCATTTTAAGAATATTCCTTTAATGTGAAGATTAATTGCAAAAGGAATCTCACCAAGACAAAAGAAGAGCAAAGAGACCCAGTTATTCCACTTGCTTCTCCACAAGGAGCCTCGGAGCTGTGCCTCCAGATAAGGGCTTGCACAAAGTCAAACACAAGTACAAATTTGCAGGCAATGCTGTGGAGTCGCATGCTGTCCCTTAGGGAGTATTTGSTTGTCTCATTCAGGCCAGATAATGCCAATAAATCACGGCTGCTACCATGAKGCTGGCCAATGAGACTAAAATTTTTATGCACAGCTAGCCAGCTATTAATATTACTGTAGGAGCCCTCAGGAAGTGKTTTTTTATTAACAGAATCCTGCATGTAAGCTAAGGCTCCCTTTCAAATACATTCTTTATCTTAAATGTGCTTTCACATGCAGAGGAATGACAAGATGCAGAGAACAGAGAGGAACAGGRAGGCGCTGCTGGATGTGAACAGAGCTGCTGGAAGCTCCTGCAAAATGTAGGTACCAGTTGTAAAGACAGGGACACCTGGAGACACTGTGGGGCCAGGCAAAGCCTGCCAGTGCCACTCATCCCTCTCAGGTGCTGCTTGAAGGATATCAAGCAGCAAAGAGTCTTGGGTCTTCTCCCCATCTCCAACATGCAAAATGCCAAAGCAAATGATTATTAGTATGTCTACATCCTGTGTGAGCCATTGAGCAACTAACTAGAACGCAGCAGTTCAACCACCCCTTCCTCATTGACTTAARTATTTCAAAAAGCAGCTCCCCTGGGGCTTGCAGCCAGCTGTGAGAAAATGAGCTTCCTGAGCCACGTTAAATGATTTCTTCAGCTTAATGACCGTGTCCTGACCTCAAAAGGATTTTTATGTATGAAACTTGCATCTATAGCAAAGATCATAAAGCAGACTCCTCTCCGAAGCTTTGTCGGAGCTATCTACACACCTTATTAGACGCAGCTCTCCATCCAGCAGCACGCTGCGTTATAATTACATTCTTAACGGTGGCAACAGACTTTATGCTGTTACAGATATTTTAGGCCTTCTTTAAATAAATACACCCAGAAAAACTTTGGTAAAATGAACTTCATTACAAAAATCAACCYGAGTCAAGTCAATACTTGTTACTTCATCAAATTCCATCCAAAGAAAGAAGAGAAAAATTATTTTTGATGAGAGCCAATAATAATCTTTGTAAATTGTGCAATATCTGCACAAGGTTGCCACGAGTGAATCTTGCTGTGTGAAAAAGGAGGCATTTAATAAATGCACAAAACATACACTTGAAAACTTAGAGATRTACATATTTCAGTTTCAATTTCCAGGTGCTTGCCAAAGTTTAAATTAAAAATGACAACTTATGAATTATTCACGAAACGTAAAAAAAGAAGAGTTTTGCTATTTCTCGCAAGTCACAGGGATCAGACTTCATTTCTGAAGGTATAAAGCAGGAGCAAACCCAATCAAGTCAGCGCAGCTGTAAGATGATAGCGGGAAATGGTCATCACCTCCTCCCACCACCCAAGCACAAGTATAGGTTTCATTATAAACAATTGCACACAAGACAATCAGAGGTTTAAGAGGTAGAAACTGTTCACAGTTAAGTTTGAGCCCTGTTTCTGCATCTTGAAAACTTGTATTTAGCTATCAAATTWAAAAAAAGACACAACAGTCAACTGTAAATTTTAATTGTTACTCTTCAGTAACAACCATCTGTGCAAGTAGGAGGTTAATTTTACAGTTTTCTTTGGAGTCCAGTATTGTCATCCATTGCCATAAGTTCTGCTGTTSTGCCATAAAATGATCCTCTACACTTTACCCAGTGAATGGAAATGAAGAGCCATGAGTGCTACAGTAAAAATTCTGAGGGCTTTTAGAAGAGGATATTAATTATCCTTGCTGCAAGGAAACATTGAAACACATTCAACAGAAATGAGGTGCAAAAAATCTAGGACACCTCTAAACCCTGCATTTTATTGATTTTTATCACTCTACAGATGTATTTTTCTGTCTCTTGCAAAAGAAAAATACTGAAACTACCAGCAAATACACAGACATTATAATTGGTTTCTGAGGAACAGGACAGAAACCCCTCAGAGATAGAGAAGTCTGTAAGAGTCTTTTCTCAAGAGGTCACATTTCATCTTGATATTCATCTATTCTAGACCATTACCATTTTAATATTACAGATCCATGCTATCTGGAGACTATAATCTAAAACGTACAAAATTGCAAGTTTTAAAGAATTGCATATGCAGTTTGCCACAGACAGAAGTTACAGGTCACTAGTTCCAACACAAGGACAACAACTTAGAGGGATCTGATGCCATCTTAACGAGAAAACTGCCATCTCATATAAGACTATGTTGCTAGAAGGGGAAAAACAGGCTTAATATAGAGAGTGGTAACGTATCTGAAGACACCTAAATATCATCAYAAAGGATGAGATTCATCTGTGTTAGCCGTCTTGGTTTCCTATAGTCAAAGGCGAGAGGCGGGCACCATTCATCCTGGTCTAGCACAGCTGTCCCAATTAAGTCAGACAAATCACAACCCAGCTTCATCGTCTATCTCATGCCAGTGGCTACAAGATGAATCTACATAGTTGGCTCAAACATGACTATAATGTARCCACGTAAACTTCCCTGAGATAAGTCACATCTAAAGCATATCCTTTGCTCTCTTCATCCTGAAAGTTCATGGGCTGGCAAATTTCTGTAAGGAAAACCCAAGACTTAAACAAGCTGCCCGGTTTTGCTAAGGAGACAGACACTGACAGCAACTCCTAGAAGAGGAGAATTTCCACTACCCTTTCCTAATGAGTTGCTCCCAAAAGTAAGATTTGTCCTCTCCTGTAAGAGAAGGGATACAGGTGACTTTGCCATGCTGAGCCAACATATGGCACTTCAATTTAGTCCCGGCAGGTGTTCCCGCTGAAACCCTGATCATTTCAGCTCGCAATGGAATGATAAACAAGGGCCCAAACAATAAGGAGAAGGCAAATATGGAAAGGAAGGTCAGGGGAAAGTCCTAGCACTCTTAGCACCTGAGGTGTTAGCTTAGGGCAAAACTGAATCCTCCAGAGTTGGTCAGAATCAGTCACGGCACGAGGACACCATTTCATGCAGTCATTTGAAGCACTCCTGGGGCCTCAGTACAGTGGCATTTGAAAGCCCCCAACTGCTGGTATGTTATCTGCTCGGGGCCTGCAGGAAATGCAAATAATCTTGTTTCCACTTCAAAAGTGTTTGGAACACACAGAGGAACGAGGTGGCCCAGGTCACAGGAAGGACATACATGAAATTAAAGCCAGTTTTGCAGATGCCAGCCTTGCAGTTCCTTGTCACCACACTACTTCTGCAATATGCTCTCAGCCAGAGTGTCACAACTGAAATACCTGTCAGTCTTCATGAAAAGCCCCCAATAATAGCACCAGAAAGGCCAAGGCTGCGGGAAAGAGGCTTCTATCTATGCAGATGTGATAGATGGCTTCAATAAACWGAACAAGTGACACTCAAACCTGCAGCTGCTGCTCCTCTAGTCCTGGGAACCACTCAGCTCATAAAATCCTGCACAGCCTGGTCATGAGTACGGAGGGTAAATCTGAGTTAGTCTGGTGTCAATTTTGTGTACAGTCTGATTAATCAGGCTCCATGTGGGAGAAAGGGATTTCTTGGTAACACAGTAGCAGCTGTGTTGTACATAAAGCAGCATGACTAGTCATGCATCTGTGGGTACATAAGCGCCCAGCAACACCCTTTAGCTTGCATGGTATAAACCAACCAAGTCACCAGACTTTGTGACTAATGTTACAATAAGGTAGTTATCTGCTATTTAAAGTACCATACGAAGACAGTCTGTAATAAAAGCAGTGCACTGCCTCACAAGAGACAGAAGAGACAACTGAAAATYCAGGTTCAAGGATATTTCTCCCCCCTTACTTAAACCAAAAACTGCATTGACAGTTTTAGGGCAGAGCACCCAAAAGGTGCAAATGGGCAAGCAAATGATAATCAGACCCCATGYTTTTTAATTATTTCCTTGTTTTACTTCATTGTTCCCCTACCTTCCACAAACCTTATTATCTACCTAAGTCCTCAGCTTTTTGTCTCTTTACTACCACGTCCTTGATATCCTGTTTTCACAGACAATGAAGATGATTTTATGTTTTGCTGCTCTAGGCTTTCCAGATCACACAGTGCAACCACAGTTTCCTCTGGTATCTTCAGAGCTCCTTTAGGTACATCTTTTAAATGACATTATCAGAAAGGAAGTTAAACACAAGGCTAAACCTGGAGATGTTAGAACACGTTTTCAAAGGATTTCAAACATCAGCTCTCCTTGAAACCAAATCTTTTTCTAGCAGTTTTGAGCAACAAGAAGAAAAGAAAGGCAATGGGACTGTTGCTATGATATGGATTACTACTGATTTTCACGTTCCAAACCCAGCATCTGAGATCTACAAGGATCTGAACTGAGGAAATTCTTCCAAGGATCTGAACTGAGGAATGCTTCCACAGTGCCAATTGCTCCTTTGGCTGGAAAAGCATGCAGACACCTTTCAGAAACTACTGTAAATACTCATTAGTATTAAGAGACATAGTCTAGCTTATTAAAGAGATGCTTTTTATGTCAGTGCACATCAGCTTCTTCTACTCTTTTGAAAGCTTTCTTGTTATTTCTTGAGTGATACTACTTGCCAAGTAACTATACATATGAATTTTAATGATCTTTTTCTGCACTGACAGGAAAGTGGATTCTATACTAACAGGAAATCCATTACTCACAAAGAATCTGTGTAATTCCAGAGAAATCACAAATATGCAAAAATTAATATAGTAAGTTATTATTTCAGAAAAACACGGTCGCTATTTTTGTGTCCCTGAAAATATCGAGCTCATATTTCTGCTTATGTCGAAATACTGGAGAATTATCAGCAGAAAATTTGGCTACCAGCATTTTGTGCTTGTGTATGTGTATACATACATATATATTTATGTCTTTAATATTACAAATCTCATTCATCATAGCAGCATTACAGTCTTAAGCTCTGTGATTCTATTAATTTGTCTATTTCTGTAAAGTGACACTAGTTTAGAAATAGAGATGGTGAATTAGGTTAAGCATTTTACTGTAAAGGATATATGACTAATACACACATCCACACAGATGCACGCATTTATATAACTAACTATATAAATACTCTACATACACAATATGCATCTTTTTTATGGTGGCATTTGGAAATAACTTCAGCTTGCAGTTCCAGGAGACTAATGACTAAATGACTAATCTACTATCACCAAACAAGTTACTTATTAGGAACAAATAACTGCAGGACTATTTAACCATTCATTAATGATTTTTGTTTTGCCTAAATTTTTGGCTTATTTGTCTGATAATAATGTTGATGTGACAATACAATATTAGTTAATAATTAGGTATTATTAACTCCGGATTAAATCTTGCAGAGAGAGTGTTTTTACCTGATATGAACTAAAYATCTACAATCCTACATTAGGTAGAATGAGAAGGTTGAGTAATACAAAACTGCCTGGTCATAAATGGCCTATAAAGCTGACACCAGGGCAGCTACAAGAACAAAGACATGGTTTGGGGCTTTGCTTATCCTTGCTGAGCACACTTCTGGTTTCAGCAGAGCAGATTTCCTGGAACAGATTTCCACAAGCTCCACTGCATGGAGCTGTGTATTACAGATAGTGCTGTTTTGTCTTTTATGCTCAGGGCTGTAGTAAGAGGTGGGTCTTGATTCCATAATCAGGAATCACAGAAATTAGTGGAAAGCTTTCTTAGACATATACAAACAGAAGAGCAACACATAGAGGAATCAAGGCATGGTCAACACCAAGACAGGAGTCTATTGGCTTTCACAGGTGCTATTGAGAGTCTAAAATTAGCTGTGAATTTGCATTTTTATGGGACCAATACCTGAAGGATCCCATCTAAACACAAATGATGAAGCCTCTTGATTCTGATTTGATGCCTGCATGACAAAAACCTTCAGCATTCCCAGCTTTGAACTGTGTGGGATGAAAAAAAGATAAGGCTGGGATTTAAGTTATTTATACAAAGAAAAGAAAAGGAAACAAAACCAAACTTCTGTAAAACAATAAGAAACAAAGAAAAAGGAAGTTACATTTCTCAAGAACCACTCCCAAACATTATTAATTTCCAATACAAACTATTACTCAGATATCCAAATTAAGTGTATTCCCTACTATTCTGTCTTTGCCAGCCCCATCTGCAGAATTAATCACAAGCAGCATATTTAAAATAACCAAATATAGAATTAAATGACCCTCTAAGACACATAATCACTACTTTAGAAATGGTTTTAAAACTGCTCACTTGTACAAATGTAAAATTATAAATCCTACTCAATTCCCAGCAGTAATATTAGGCTGATGTTCATTATTCATTAATCACTAAAAAAGATACTAGTGTTTCAAATGGAACCTGTTGTGATTGCTGCATTAATGTTCGCCATAGTTTGATTAATATGGGACCAATGACAAGCATCTAACCAGAGATGATGTCATCTTAAATCTGCCATCTCCTATCTGTATTGACCTTTTTATTTATTAGTTTATTTATTTATTATTTAGTAATGGCATTTCTGAACTTGCTCTGATTCTTTTTTTTGAATCCCTATTATTCAGCATGCTCCACAAGTGACTTAATTTTTCCATTACAACAAGGGATTTGTCAATAAACGCTTGATAAATACAACATTTCCTACAGGCATTGCTGCAAATCTTCCAGCACTTGACAGAATTACCACATAAATGATAAAATGCAAGTGCAGCGACTTTAAATCACTGAAAGGAAAAGCATTAATTGCAGCTGCATGCAGAACAGAAAGAGCACGATCATGGTGCAGAGACTGGAAACCTCTGCTCTGCCCCTTACCAAGGAAAGTCTTAGATCATTCCTCCACTTTGGGCTCCTAAAGTGGAATGATGCTTTGGACCTTCTGAGAAAGCCTGAGCTGAAGGAGCTTCTGGCTTCCCATTGCTCCAATCTCACTAAGAGCATTTAGTATACTCTCATATTAGGGCACCTTTATATTGCAACAACAGTGAAAAAGCTGTGGTGTCACAACTGAGAATAGGATTGGAGTGCCTGATTTTAACAGCCCATTTGATTGAGGTGAGGGAAAAAAAACCCAACAACCCTGGAACCAGGTCTCAGTAAATTAAAAATTKGATCCCACTCTAAGTTTCATGTAGCAGCTTCATGGAAAAGATCTGTCTTGTAGTAAAATAACCCTTAGTTTCAAATGTGAGTGTTTGACCAGTTTAATAGCATCTTCAGCAGATATTTTTCACGGGTCTTGTGGATTTTCCAGGCTTCCGTTTTCATTTCATTATCTCAAATGATACAAATTTAAACATCAGAAACCAGGAAATCACAGAAATCTGGATTTCAAATTAATGGCCAAGGGATTTCAAAAAATAAATACATAAATTTTATGTGGAAGGGGTTTGTTTGCCTTCCAGCCTTTGAACATTTATAGCACATCCTACTCATACTTTCAACTGTCTCCCAAAATTTGGAAGGTAGAAACAAAAGCTAAATCCAGGTGATCTGCTCCCAAGAGCTGCTTTATAGCAAACATCGAATATCATCAAAATGATGAACAAGAAGGAGTCTGCAGCAAGTACATCACTTCTCAGATGTCAYGGACTGAATTTAAACTGAACGTCTCTCATGTTTTCCAGCTGCCACCAAGTATGATTAAGGCTTGCTCCAAACTCAAACTCAACAGGCTGCCTAACAGCAGCATGTTCAACACCACAACCACAAGATTCCTGCAAGGGGATGCTTTGGGATGAATCCAGCTCTGCTTACATCTGGGTCACACTGCCTCTATTTCTCCCTTTCTTCCTCTCCTCTTTCCACAGTTAGGTCAGCTGCTTTGACAGGAAAAAAAACCCAGGAATTTTTAGGGAAAATACATTTAACTGAAGTGAGAAAATAATCAACTAAGATGCATCAGAAAAAGATAACAGAAATATGAATCTACATYAAAAAATAATTAATTTTGAATTATATAAACTTTTGGAAGTCCTAATAATTATAAATGAGGAAACAATTCATGACAATTATGAAAAGAAATGATCTGTTCTGCAACAACAGTTTTTGTGACATTTATAATACATAAGAAATCATGAAGCTTAATTATTTGAATTTGGTAGCTACAGATGTCATGCTGAAAGCTAATAAAATTGATCCAGTAAGACCTACAGATGGTAAGCTGCAAATACAGAATTTGCTGCTTTGTGCATTGTTTTAAGRGCAATTCATAATGATCTCCCTTATTATATTCATTAAGACCTGGCTGAAATTAAGTAGTTAGTGTATCTTTCTAGTTGCATGACAATAGAGAAAATATATGATGCTAGCCAATTATTTGTGACTAAGCAATATTCAGCATATTCAAGAGCATCCATGTTAAGACCTGCGAGCGTGAGAAAACATCAGGCAGATAAGCCTGAATGCTCCTTTGACACTGAGTATCTTCAGTGGCTACTCCTGAATCAAATTTACAATTCAGCAGCTCTTGACAAGCAGGGCTGAATGTTCTTGCGTATGTCCCGTTCGCTGACGCAGGACACTTGGTGACTGCCACAGGAACAGACAGGGAAGGGCATCTATTCCGAGCGCCGGGAAGCCTGGGCAAGGACACAACCCGGGACCAACGCAGCAACATCCACGTGTCGTCTGACAATCACGGCAGGCCTCAATGGAGAAGCAAAACGAGAAAAAAATAATTCCCCCAGGGAGGAGTCCTTCACTAAGCATCTCTGTAAAAGAGGAAACTTTTGTTATCTCCTCTGAAGGTCAGAGGATTTTAGACTGGAAAGGACAAACTTTCCAATAAACCCTTACTAAAGGCATTCTGTCACACGGCCCACCTTCATTTTTCACTGAGAAGCCTTTTTGTGCACTTGGTCTCCAGGTACCCAGTCCTGCAGTCACAGAAGCATGAGTCAGATCGCAACTTTCACCTTCACTTCCTACCAGGGACACGAAATTCTGCCTCCGACAGCACTGACAACCACAACATGGGAACTGGCACTGAGAGCTCTTGCACCCTGGAAATACTCAGCTCACACTGATGACTTCTGACAGGCACTGCCAGGGGAAGGCAGGTCAATTCCTTCCACCTCCATCCACCCATAACTTACCCAGGCTGTACAATATGACTTGAACCCTGACTTTTGAGAGGAACTTTGTACTGGCAGAAAGCTGATTTCACCTCGCCATAATTAACCATCTCCAAGCCTTGGTCCTCAACAGCAGCACTTGGTCCAGACTCCCATCAGAATCTGTTTCACAGATCATCAGCAGAGGTTACAAGCACATCAGTGTCCAGAAGACAGGCTCTTTGCTACACTGATACAGAGACACACACTAGGGACGAGACAATTCCTGAACATCTTTATACTGCCTAGCAAATTGATGCTACTAGAAAAAGTTATGCCTGTACACAGGYACATTGAATGCTGCACGAGATTTGCCAGAATTAGACCTGTGGCCCTTTCAGCAGCTTTTAATAGGAACAGGAAGAACTATGCTCCTTTGGGGAGGTGTGAATTACACCTCTTACACCAGCTCACTGCCTCCCTCCCACTGCCTCCAGGAGAACTTGCATCCAGGGACACCACTTTCTGTGACTGTTTTCACACACAGAGGTCTGTTTGTATGTTTGGATTTCTCAAATCTAAGGATATTAAATTTAGCAATTAAAAAGACAGAGTGAGAAAGAATTAGTAGGAATTAGAGTGAAAGAGAATATGTAAGTGCACCTAGGAAAAGACTAACAAAAGACTTAACCTAGGCTACGTAGTTTTTAAGGAGTCTGACGTTTAATTTTATCTAGGGCTGCTAATTTTTACAAGCATCCAGGAAGCAGGAGACAGTGAGTGCTCCATCTCCAGCACTGCCGGGCTCTGCACTGACTATTGGCTCATGAGGTTCTCTGCATGTGCRACGCCAAAGGTGACACTCCCAGCACATGCTCTGCACTGCATCACACTCCAGATCCAGCACTAGCCATCAGGCAACACAAGCAAATAACATGTGCCAAGTGCAAGCAGAACGGTAGGTGATAAGAGCTCCAATTTTCTTCCATCTTCTCCAAACGCCCGGAACTTCTGCAGCATAAAAGTCCTTTGTAAAAAGCTGCCTGTTTCCAACCTTCTACACAAAGCTCATGCCATTAAGGAGGTATGTTTGCTAGAAAAGGAATTCTTGGCRCATTATTAATCTTATCTGACAGAAAGTTATTTCCGCCATCATCCAGGGTTATACATCTACAAATACCGCAAAGTCATCTCCATGACAAAAGAAAATCCATAAGAGGATCCTTTCAAAGGGAGGTAGCGCTTCCTGGTGAGTGACAACATGGGGCTGTATAATGGAAAGTGTCACTCGTGCCCCCTCATCTGATGTTTAATGGCTATCCATTTACACCAAGAAACCACACAGCAAAATGACCAAGGACAAGCGTATAACAAATCAATAGCTACCCTAAATCAAAGAATAATTATATAAAAAAGAGGTGTTCCAGAACACCAGAGCATCACTCATTCATGTCAGGCAATGTGTTGTTATACTCAAGAAGAAAAAAAAAAAAATCTTTTCTCCTTTTCATAAATTATTAAGGAACAGTACCCCTGTGAAACAGGGATTCAAATTAGACCATGCATAACATAATCTATGGAGGTAGATCTAAAGTAAGAAATGATAAATGAAGAACTGCCACTTCTGTGCGTATTCGTTTAATGTGATCCTTCTCCTTCCCTAGGGCTGCCAGTCTCTCAATAAAATCCATGTGTTGCTACTTTGGAGACCCTACTGCGTCGTGTTACACAGCCCCAAATTCGGAACCCATTAAATCAAGAGCTATTAGCGMCACATTGGGATAAAATACAATCCATTTTTCTTTTATCACCCCCTTTGCTGCTCATGCAATATAAAACAGAAATGACCGAGTAACTGTCCTCTGATCACCAACTGCTTATTCCCCTGCTACTTTGCTGAGATACTGAAATCAAAGCCATCACTGCTGGTCAAATGTAGCCATTTCAGGCACGATGGCAACTACCTATTCAACCATGAAACAAGACAACTCTTAAGGGAGGTTTAGTTTTGTTTAATATGAAAGCTTCGGAACACTATAATGTCACAAGTTTTGCTGAAAACAACTGTAAATGTAACCAGGTTACTCATACTTATTCCTGTCAGCACTCGGAATTCAACAATATTGAAATGGGAAATGAAAATATGGTCACCTTGCTGTTCAGAAATGGATCTGTAATGAGAAATATAGAAGTGTGTTCTTCAAGAGAGCAGGAACCCCACCAGAAGAGAAGGCAAGCTCAGCATTAAGAAAAGTTTAACTCCAGCCAAAACCCAATCTCACAAAACACAATACAGCAGCACGACCAGTATCCCCTACAACACTTTGGTCACTTGTAATCGTCAGGAGAATTGACACCATATACATCAGACAAGAACCATAAGAAAAGTTATCAGAAGGCAACTGAATAGAAAAGTGACTTGCAGTCAGCAAGCTGATAAAACCAGGCAAAGAGAAACAGAGAAAGCTTTTACATTTTCTTTTCTGTACAGTTCTACAAGCTTTAACAACTTGCTGATCTGGGACCTAGTTGCAGTATGTAAAAATAAACACGCGCTGAAATTACTGGAGGATCAGGACTCCCTTTAGGACCATGGAAATACCAGAGACTCTGTCCCTTGGGTTACAGGATGGGTTAATTCTCAACCTGCAGGAGAGCAGCCAAGAACCTCAGTAGTTTTTCTTTCAGCAAGGAAATGGAGTGGGGCTTCAGGAGAAGTGATTTGCCTCAYATTTTAATCTTCCCAAGCTCTCATGGAAGCTCGTTTGACAGGTAAGTGACCCGATAAGTAGAAACTATGGTTTTCCTTGAACAAGATAAGAAAACCTAAGGGGGGTTATTAAGAATTTCTGAAATATGCTGCAACGGTATCTTGAATCTGAACATGATAAAGCTTTATCAGGGTAAGCACTTCACAACTTCATTATAAATAGCAATTGTGTTCAAGCTTCAGGCCTGGTATTGAAAAAATAACATTCCAGTGCTGTCAACTTCATACTTGTGATTAGAGAAGTTAATTAATATAATACTGACTTAATCAAAAAAAATGCATTTTAATCCCATGATACTTCACGTAATAATGATATGAAGCACACCATTTTCTTAAAATAGTATGACATTCATAAATGAAATTAATTTTTGTAGCACTTACAAAATGCCACATGCTCTATGCAAAGCCACTAACACTTTTCTAACAGGAAAAAAAGGACCTGAAAAAAACAATAGATGAACTTTCCATTTCCTGTTAGATTATACTTAGTACTAGGTTTCTCAGGTTGCAAGGTATTAAAACCATGACTTTTTGAGCAATGTAATCACTTCAGCCACTGAAATCAGTGACGTCAAACTTTAGAGCATGTATAGCCTAAAAACTAGGTATATTTTCATCTCCCACTCTCTTGAAGTGGAAAGCCAGACTGTAATTTCAGCGACACGGCCTAGAGTCCTACCAGACTGGTGACTTCATCATCAGTTTGAATAAAATAATTACCTCCAATAGTCTAGCATTTGTCTTGTCCCAGGTCATAACACACATGCAATAAGACAATACTGAATCTGCCACCTTAAGTTTTTGGCAGTCTGTAAAACCAAACTGAACTGTTCATTTCTTTTTCAACAGAAGCCAATATGAGACAAATTCAGGGCACAGACGTATGCAATCAACCCTGCCAGATGGCTGAGTACTAGAAAGTGGCTTATGATTAAGCATCACAGCTTCCAAAGAAATTAGAGCCAACCAGAAGACCAAGTTAGAACAGAGAGGCTACCAAACAGGACTCAGCTGATGAAAGAAGATATGAAAGATAACTATGAAAGGGGAGATGGCAAAAACACAGAAAAAAATACAGAAAAAAACAGGATGGACATCACAACAGAGTGAAAATGAGCAAAGAATGAAGAATGCAAAGGAAAAGACACTAAAGAGAACTACAGGAGCTGCAGAGAAAAGATTTAGACGGAGAAGGGCAAGGGGAGAAAAAATCTCCTATTTCTCTGTACAGACAACACCTTCAGGCCAGCATATAGCCAGGGAGGAGAAAGTAATCACACAGAGGCAGGCATTCTGACGGAAGTATCACATGGATTTCTGGACAGAGCCTCCCAGAGATTGCGCCCAAGTGCARGAAACAGGTTTTTAGGATGACACATGTTCCGAGGTGCAAGATTATCAGCAGCCTTTTTCAGTACAATACAGTTTGTAGCCATTGCCACAACACATGGCTCCACCGTCATTTTCCATGTGAAAGGAGGCATAAAGAAAACTCCCCCTCAATGGACAAGTGAGTCAAATATAAAAATACTCCCAAGCAAATAACAGCTTTTTAGTTCATCTTTATATCTAACAATGACAGCTGTTGGCATGAGTCAGATGGATGATTCAACCGACGCTGTCCCCTCAGCTCGCTCTAGAAAGGAAGGTGGAGGGAGAGAAGGAGAGAAATAGTTTATTTTTAAATATTCCTTGCCAGAGATAATTTGAAGAGAACTCTTAAAATATTTCTTTCCTTGAGAGCTCAAGTCTGTGTTATTTAAAGTCAACCTCAGAGATCAAGAAGGGTAGATAGATTCCAGAGAACCTGAGACAGAGCAGGACRTTCTAAAAACAGAGGGGACATTCAGTGAGAATACACTGTGTAATACTGCTGGTGCTTAGTCCAGTCCTAAATAAAGGACAGGCCTCAAGACCATTGATTAAAAAGTGCTGCAGAGCTTCATCATTCTGATAGTCTTGAAACAACATTATTTAATGGTTGATTAATTACTTGAGAAGCCAGGCTCGTAGTAGATTCTTTTATGCTCCTCCCCACTAGCCATGGCAGCTAACGAGAGCAGCGCTATGACACAACACAAATTACCCAAGAGACTAGCTGGAAAAGCCCATGAGACACTTTCTTGCATCAAGAGCTTTCAGACGTTTTTGTCTGTAATATTCTTGTCATCTAAAATGGATCTGAAGTTAGACCTCATAGTCTGAGAGGCTTCAATTCTACTGTGATCTCCTTACCAAAATATATACGGAACTAAAACTCTTTCAGGAAGCATACCATCTACCCCTATCCAGTCTATGAATATTTCAAATAAAGAATTCTAAATTTTATCAGTTGAGAGTTTTTACAGGGAGCAAACACTGCCTACAAGAGATGCAATACTAGGAAGAACTCTTTCAGAAATGTCAACTTCACCTCGTGCAGAGCAGCAAGATATCCCATCTGTTCTTCAGACACGTGCACCTTAAGGACAGAACGGATGAAAGAGAGCAGGTCACCAGGAGCAGAACACAGGGCAGTTAATAGCTTTGACTTTCTCTGGACCACACTTAGTAGAGGTCAGAAAYATTTTTTTTTTCATTTTCCATTTTCAAGAACTCTTTTCAGCTGTAGTAAAATTCACATTTCCCAAATCATGAAAGTTTGACCTCAGTTGTTATAATGTTACCTCCATAGGAAAGTCCAACTTGTTATAGGGAGTAACTTCACAGCCTTGCTCACTCAGAAGCATGGGAAAGGACCAGCACGAATAACAGTTACTTCTGAGAGAAAATGAAGCCAATATATCTATTTTAGTTGAGAGTGAGGACAGTGGTAACTCAAGAAGCTTGTCTTGCTCCTGAACCTATCTTGACAACTAAGAAGCTCTTGGAGAACAAAGCAAATTCATTCTATAGATTTTTATAAAATATCCCTGCAGCCTCCTGAAACAATTCTGGCAAAAAATTCAGAAAGAAACAACACTTACCCAAACAGGATTATATATTTAGACTTCAAATTTTGTATCTAAGATAATGGCTTAAACTAACTACCTTTAAATGTGAATAATTTTCACACAAACAATCTGCCATAGCCAGTTTTTAAATACACATTTTTTTTTATCGTCAGTTCTCAAACCCATTTTACTCTGACTTACAAAGCATATGATTTAGCTTTCGAAACTTGGTTATTATCTATATTTTTCCTAGTTCTCTATCACATTTCATTCTGCCTGCTGGGCTATACTAACCCTCCTTCTGTGCAAGAAGGTTTTGTGCCTGTTTTGCTAGGCAGCATGGAAATGCACAGTTGCTGAAGTGGTTTTTGATCACAGTCTACTATAACAGTACAATTACAGTAAAATTACAGTACTGAAAATCATTTTGCTGGATGTAAAGTAGCAAATATTTCAAAGGGCAAACAAACATCTATTAAAGCAGCAGTAAATGAAGAAGCCTGCAGACTGGCCTCCACCTAGAGTTTCTACCACCACACATGAAGTYACAGAAGTCAAAATATCACAAATTGCTTAATCCTGCATTGCTACCTTCCTGCGTGTTTAAAAAAAGCAGTAAGAGATAATAAAAGGGCACTTAACTAAGCACAGAATTGAAGTCACTGTCAGRTTGACAAGGAGTGATGAACCAGAAAACAGGGATGAAAGGCTGGGTGCTTGCTGTGTTCTATGCAGGAAGATAAGGACGTTGCCTCCCATCTCCCACCTCGCGTCCCTGGGTACAGGCCCAGTAAAAGGATCTGCAGCACTCAAACGAGCATGCCAAGAGCTACCACTTGCTGCTGATTTATCTAAAGAAAGTGGGAGGAGAAAGTTGTATGGGCACAGCAGGGTGTAAAAGCAGCACAGTTAGCAGCACTTTTGCCTTGCCAAAAAAATTCAGGAAGATCGACGTTCCTCCAAATTGGGAATTTGCTTCCTGCAAATAGCCTTTTGGAAGAGAAGTGAGCAACGATTCTCCTTCTCTCTTCCACCGGAAAATAAACTCCCTAGACAGCAAATGAAATTCTGCCTTATAAAAGTCCTTTCATTTTCTCTCTTGCCATTCACCCAAGTTGTTACCAGAGGGGTTTATTCCCTGACACCGGATGCAATGTGGTTTTGCACAGTACTATGCTAGGTAGATTTTTCATGTTTATGGCTGGGGAGAGTAATTTAACGGTCCTTTTAAAAAGAACAAGTCAGCTCTCCGGTCTCCTACACTGCCTGCAGTTTGATTTCTGTGCTATTCCAAAAATCTGGACCCAGGAAATAAGCTGTCCGAAGCATTACTCTGTAGGGAAACTCRCCTAGGTGATTGTTGTTTCTCCCTCAGTTTTTTCGCAGTCAYGTCAATGCAAGTTATAGTTTAACCTGAAATGAACAACTTTGCAACTCAGCAGGCAATGGTAAACTCTATTATTATAGAGAATACTATGCAATTCTCCAGCTCTTCAAGCCACTTGAGGTTACAGCTGTGCTGCGGGCAGTAACTTCACACTCCGGGAGGCAAGTCATTTTGTCCTGGTTATTCCACACCTCCAGCTATTGAGAAACATCTCCTTGCGTGGCCAAGAACACACTACTCAGTGACATGGTGGTCAGGAGCACCATGAGGTCTCATGCTGGGACAGGAACCTTTAGATTGTGGATACTGGCTCAGCAGGCATCAGAAGAATGCTGTTTTCTGCCAACTCTTCTCAGAAAGAGTCTCTTAAAGAAGGCCATAGCCCTCTGCTGCTACTGGTGTAACAGAATGTCCAAAGGACAGTCTTGCATGAACTAAAAGTGGGAAGAGAAATGGGGAAAGAGGAGAAGAAACCATTAGGGTTCAGCAAAGACTTCRGCTAGACAGGATTTACTAGAGAGGCTCTAGGCTCATTGAACAGTTGTAGTAACCCACCCAGTCTCTCGGGGATAGAGAAATATCACATTTCTTACTTGATGAAAAGCATGTTTAAGGTAGCTTTATGTCTCTTCAGCAACCTTCCATTACCTTGTTCCTGCCACCTTTCCTTAAMGTCAAAAAATTTTAAGATTGAGGTCTGGAGAAGAGAATTACCCAACTAACCAGCCAGCTTTTACCTCCAGGATCACCATTCTGAATATTACTTCATACAAAACTCAGGGATTGGGCCCTGCAGGGCTACCACTGCTTTCTAAAGCAATTACATGGACCGAAAGAAAGCATTTTGTTTTGCCCTCTGGCCTTCTATGTGAAACAAGTGTCACAGTGAAATGCTGACAAAATCCTCTCTGTGTTCTAGTTTTGAGCAGTTGTAGAGCAATGCTGACATTGGAAGGAAGTGCCCAGGTAAAATATATAGAGGGAATTTTTTGCTTGTTTGTTTTTAATCAACTACGGTTACCAAAGTTTGCAYAGCCAATAGAATCGTGCCCTCCATCCAGAAATGAAGCCACAGAAAAAGATTTTTTATGGACATTTAATAACATTTACCATATATACGATAACATACATAATAACAGGTTTCAGCCAGGCAGGACAGTATTGGTTCAAATTAATCTCTGGGCACCCCAAGATTCTAGCACTTTGGAGGTATTTTGAGAGCTTAGATGCACCCCATGTTTTACATAGGTCCCACACTCTGAATTTTAGCAACTGTTAGAAATTCTTTTCCTCCTTTCCTCTTGCACCGGTGCATAAGAGCACACTCAAGGGAGCGGAGCAAACTGCTTCCCAAATGAGCTCGCAGCAGCACATGATCACTCACCGGATGCTCTGCTTTTGCCMTCTGTTCCTCTGCTAATCACGAATGCTGCAGATACCCACAACTACACTGCAAAAAAAGGAGAGTGACTAAGGCACACGTATTCTTTCTACAGTGCATTTTTGCTCTTTATTTCAGATTAAGCCCAACRCTTCCCACTGTGCAATGCACAAGTCACACAGCATGAAACCCACACAAGGGCAGATGTTTTAGCCTCTCAGTGGCAGTGAGCCCGTGGTGCTTGCTTGGAGTTCAGAATGTCCATGAGGTTGGACAAGTTCCACACCCGTGCCCAGAACTGCCCATACTTCTCAAGGCGGGGGATACCAGACGCTTCACAACAAGAACACTTGCTGCCCAGGTCAGGGTCTAGTGGGACACCAATAAGCAGCAAACCAGCTTTCAGCTCTCCACTCTCTAGATCACCTCCTGCTCTCCTATCCCTAGATCATCAGCAAGCTTCCTCTCCAGAGATGCTTTTCCTTACCTATTTTTCCCTTTGCTATCTCTGTGACTTCCACTAGGCACATATTTGATATTCTCCATTTCCTTTTCTGCCGGGCATTTGCTATGAGGATGGATCACCAGGCTCCAGAAAAGATGGTCCAGGTTATTTCTCACTTAATGAAGCAGGGTGCCATCTGAGCCATGGCTTCTCTGACTGCACCTGCAAAATTATCCAGCATTCATTTGCACATGACAAACACTAAACATTTTGGTATTTCTTCACTTGCTTGCACATGTAGTTTCTCTTAGTAAGAAATGACTGACAAAACCAAGTTTATTGTGCAATTTCAGTTGCAGTACCTCCTAATTTAGGAAGCTAAAGCTGTAAAAGCAGCCATGCCCTAGGGCTTCAACGTCGTATCTCTTTTATACATAGATATATCCCCTAATTGAGTTGGAATTTTCGAGACAATGGTTGTGTCATTCTGGGTTGAACACATCAACTGCACAGTCCCCGATATATCAGTAACGGTTCTGCAAGGATGAAGGCAGATTTGAAAAAGATGTTCTGCTTGTAGATTCTTCCACTGCTAATGAAAACTACAGCCATGCTGATCACACACCGCATTTATCTTTATTCCTGCTATGACCTACTGCAATAGAATATGGCTCATTCTTGATTATATAGGGCCATATTCTGACACTGCCAAAAGCGGGATTTTCTCAACAGAAGCCAATGTAAAGGCTCTATGAAAGCTAAAACAAACTTACTGATAGCAGAGTAAGGCCTAGAGAAATTGTTCATTTGTTTTTAACAGAGACATGATTCTTCATGATGGCAGATATTGCTTCAAAACTGGAAGTTTCAATATATCTTAAACTGGTCCTAAGAATTTTGTGTACTACCCGTGTTCTCAAAATTGTCCATTTATACCCATCAAGGTTTCCTACACTTACGTTCAGTCTCTTTCCTTTTCACAAGACATTACAGGGGGACAGCAAATGCTTCCTCACCATCCCTAACAGCACAATCTTTGGGAGGAAAAAAGGCGATGTTTCCTTTCATCTCAGCCTCTAGATATTCCTTACATGATACACAACCTTTGCTTGCCAAACATCTTATCATTTATTAAGGCATGCCACATACATAAAACAAAATACTTCTTCATGAAAAGGTTTCTTCAAATCCATATGCAAGGCTTTACAGAAAGGAAGCGACTCTAGATATAAATGTAATTCTGTACAACGAAAAGATCATCATTTCAATCCATATTCAGATGTAATCAAATCATTAACGAACCATTCACTATCTTGTTATATCTGACATACTACTACATAAACACTCTTATAATCGAGAAGACTAATAAAATTGTGCCCTCTGATATGAATTACCACATGCCTCCTAATGAGCAAATTTATCTGGTGTATCAGATTCCTTCACCCTGCAGGACTGTCGTCATACACATAGCTGACAGTTCTGCAGTGTTTTTCCAGGTCAAAAATTTATTCTAACAAAAAGTGACATGATCTTTCTTTAGATGCCGTTGTCCTTCGTGAACCATCATGTTGTTTCTGTAGCTGTGGCTAAGGAACACAACTGGGTGATTCTTTATTTAAATCACTAATCATCACATGCTTATGATATCCTCACTGAAGACAACATTCCCCTCTTTATTTACGGGAAACAATTTCCTCCTTAGCCATAYGAGGTGAGTTTTAAAAGGGTCACTAGATTTGAACTTACCGAGAGTCATAAGTTTCACCAGATGTAGTTTAACATTAAGATCAAACAAGATACAGAAAATCTGCTCTGGATAATATTTCCTTTTTAATAGTACATCACCTCAGGAAATACCTCCTCCTCCTTCAGCATGGCATCAAATTAGTGCTGTGCCTACCTAGTTAAAAAAAACAAAAGCAAGCAAACAAAAAATGCCAGCTGACGTCAAAAGGATCAGCTACTCTGGCTTTATTCAGAAAAAAAAAAATGGACAAAATTTGTCCCTGTTGTAACCTGAGCGAGGTTTACGTTGCCAAACCAGGAATGAATTTGACCCTCTAAACACTGCTGTCAGTTACACGGATATCCAAGGAATGACTACAGATCTGTTAGTTTATACCTTGTCTTTCAGCATTCCAGCACAGCACGTAGCTCAGCGGAGGAGCGCTGTCCTGGGACTAACACAACACGATTTTGTTATTAGATCTGGCACTGGCTCGATGGAAACTCCCAACTACCTCCACCTTCTGTTTCCACATCAATCTCATCTAGATATCKAACTGTATGCTCAAGTACACTGGAAAAGTCCTGTGGGACATGACGAAGGAGGCTACAAATTGTCCCGCTCGGCGCAAACCCAGCCCAGGGAGCCCTGCGGCGCRGTGCGGCCGTTCAGCACTGGACAGCACCAAGACGGCCGGCTCTTCCCGGTGAGGATTTTAGCTGGAAAACTGCACTTGTTCCCTCCAGTTCCAGGGGCTGCAACTGCCTCTTCTCCCAGTTCTGACTACTGTAAAAGAGCTGGAGAGMAAAGGCAGTGGGGACAAGATCGGTAAATAGAAGATGATACTGAAATAAACTTTTTGAATAATCATGGAAAGTCAATGAGGGAAATGTGAATCAAAGGGCAAAGGCAGCTCTCCGAGCTAAAAAAGCACATAAAAAAAAAACCACATGAACTGTTCTGAGAATAAAGTATGGAATTACACATGCCACTGGACATAGACAAGTGAATATCCTGATGAGGAAGCTTCACAGTAACGTGCATCAGCACCTCTACCAATGCCGGCGCTAGCCACTGTTCAAGCCAGGATACACTGGAACTACTTGCATGAAAACAAGTTTGAACGCACTTCCTTTAACACCAGTTCTTAATAAAGTATTTTCCTATSAGCCCAAGACAGGTGACATGGATATATGACATGAAGTCCATTAAGGGCATGGCTAAGATCATAGAATTAACTGAAGCCTCCTTGTACCTCTTTAATGAGAATGATTTTCTGTTACTCTGGATTACAACCAAGCTATAGAAGTGACAGATGAAGACTGATCTACTTCCTGCCAAAACCTCTATTCAGTAACTTCACAGTTATTTTATCCATAGTTGAATTTTGAATCTTATCTTACTCTTTAAAGTCATTAGACATCAGATGTTCGGTCCAAACAAGTTACTCAATTTTAGCTGACAATCTKTGGCAACAAACCCACCAATAATAACTGCTGGTGTTGCATACCCACAAACTGTGTTTATACAACATTAGGGCTTGGTACCTTAATAGCCATAATGTACTGCATAAAACTGAGAACAGAATTAAGAACTGAAGTTCAGAAGTTGAAGGTAGCAACTTTTAAACAAACCAACTCCATTTCTGGGGTCTGGTTGGAGTCTATAAAAGGCTGCAGTCTGAAAAGAAAGCTAGCAAGATTYTGCTGGGGAGCTTCTTGTGCTTATGMCTGCAAAAYAGAMCTCATCTTTCAGCCTTTTCCAATTACACAGAATCCTCCAAAAGTCAACAAGAAATAGTTAAACTAATCGGTCTATCAAGTRTCTTATTTATTTATTTATTTSAGAGCAATATAAGAATCAAACTCTGGCCTCAGTAAAGTCAGTGAGAACTCAGTCATCAACTTGAAGACAATTAAGATTTCATTACAGAACTGCCAGACCTATCTCATTTGTGGCTCCTCAGCAAACAGTTCTTAAGTAAAGACACATTATCAAAACGAAAAGAGTTTCTGTACCACAGATGTAACGTCCACCTCCCATTCTCATCATGAAATTCTGTGTCTTGTAATAAGAGCTGTCCAGAAGCAGCCAAACTCTGACTGGTTTTATTCTGTTCACAGCAAATACAGATACATCATGATAGAGGGACTGAATCAAGAAGAAAAAGTCTCAGTTTTGGTACTGTAGTTGAGAATCACTCATTACATATTTCTAACCTCCTAATGACAGCTAACACTGTATTTACAGAGTACACAGACTAAAACATCTGAGAGAAAACATATCAATAATCTCCTTGCTGCTCAAAACACAGCAACATACCCAAGCTTTTATTTTTGACATTTTCTTTTTTACATTAGTGAACAAAGAGCTTGATTCTGTCAGTATTAATCCTGGACAGATTACCTGAAATAAAATTAGGATCAGACTCAAGTAWCAGTAGGTAAATAATCATTACTGTTATTCAACCACATATCAGAATCCAGCATCCTATGATTTTTAACCCATCTCATTTTTTGTAATACTTGCCTTTTTTTCTCTCTCCTTTTGCAAGAGTTTTGATCGAAACAAACAAAATCTACCCCCAAATACATACGAGGCTTTGATTTACTGAATGAAAATTTCCTAGAAATGAAGGTACTGACACTGTTTGCAGGGCATTGAAACTGCCTCTTCCACTTTTTATGTCCTTTTAAACCTAACATTCATCAAGAAACAGAATATTTCTCTTCTGCTCCACCAAAGACGTAGCATGCTCTTCACATCATTTTATTTCCTACAGCTCCCACTGCAACCTTTAAACTGTACAATCTGCATCCAGATACCAAGCAGAAGACTCACTTCCCCGGAATCTCACAGAGCCAGTGTCTAAATTTGCAATAAAGCCAGCCCCAATGGAAAAGAAACCCAACAAAATTTAAGAGGGAGAAAACGAGCAGTAGAATCCAAGAAAGGCTGCTCTCAAAACCCGTAAAACGTATTAGTGAAAACTTTGCATGCATGGAATTCCACAGCAAGGATGTGACTTGTGATTTAATTCTATCAAATATTTCCAAAAGGGAAGAATCTATTGAAGCTGTACCATGAAATCACCGTGGTATTTCCATATTAGAAATGAATACACTAACTTTCCACTGACCTATTTAGCTTAGGTCATTCATAAGTAAGCTGGATAAATGTCACATAATTACACAAAGTGGACTCCCTGTACCTGCCAAGTTAATTATTCTAGTACAAATGCCGTTATTTTTCTTC
This sequence comes from Nothoprocta perdicaria, assembly GCF_003342845.1. Classification (NCBI taxonomy): domain Eukaryota; kingdom Metazoa; phylum Chordata; class Aves; order Tinamiformes; family Tinamidae; genus Nothoprocta; species Nothoprocta perdicaria. The sequence goes on from NW_020455754.1 coordinate 10,063,879, forward strand.
TTGATGACTGCAGAAGTAGCAAATCAGAGAGGGACGTTTTTCTAAGCATATTTTTGCTGTTTTTAAGGGACTGATTATGAATTATATTCAGCCAGGGTTGGTCTCACCCTTTGCTACTACTTAAATTTCATGCATCTTTGGCAAGTGCATCGCAATTGTACTTTGCAATCACATTTATATTCCAGTCTTGTCCTGCTGGTGAGGAAGGACTGCCATAAGAGACAAACTGTGCTAGAGAGTTGGGATGGATTTACATATCACAGTTCAACTCTGTGTGCACATAATCCTCACCCTCAATTAAACCTCAAGGTGGGCTCAGAATGATAATCTCCAGGGAAAGAAGCCTGAGGTACCAGTGTCCCATCACGATGCCCAGCCATTTATTGACTGGATACCTCTATTTCCTACAAGTCCACCAGAACCCTCCATGGGATTACTGACTCTCACATAACTAACACAGCTTCTCCATAAATATACATATTCATCTCTGAATCACAGGAAAATCTATCTTTACATCTGAGGTGATAAAAATATAGAAAAAGCCACAGTCCCTGCTAGACCTAACGACAATACAGGAAAATAAAATTCAGTCCCAAACTGAGTACCTTCACCTTGGCATCAGACAGTATCTTGAAATTGTTTTAGAGTCCTGGGTAGGAAAATGCACATGGAAAGCATGTACCCTTGCAGGGAGCACAGAGCAGAAAGAATCCAGTCTACACAAACAGACTTAGCTCCAAAAAAATCCCAGTATCTACTTATTTCTTGATCTCAACCTCATGCCAAGCAGCTTTTGCTGTCCCTCTCAATAAGTTTCTGAAACAAAACCACTCTTACATTATTAGCTTTGTGTGAGTAAACTTGTCTAGTTCAATATCTTAAAATCTSCTGTCTTCCCCTATAATGCGGGAAGCCCTTTGGTGTGCCAGTTYTGTAAAGTTTGTCTTTCTTGAGCTTGGGTGATCAGAACTCACAATATTTCTATTGAGTATTCTCACCCACGCATTGGCTAATTTTTTTTCTTCGGCAGAATYAGAAATCTTTCATCTTGTGCATTCCTACAATATATTTGCTCTCTTCTGAGTAGCATTACTTTCATAACTTAGAATAACTCTGCAAATCAATAAGAGTACACAGGTTTTCCCTCTCATCCATTTCAAGTAGGGTTGCCAGATTAAATTCTTGTTAACTCTCAATTCTATGACCTTCTACTGKGTACTTTTAAATTTCATTTTATTTCTCTTGAGTTGTCCGATTTCTCAAGATATTCTGATTTTGCCTGCTTGATATTCCAATCCTCCTCAGTACGGGCCATGTTTTCCAAGTCTTTCCTAACAAATTTCACCATCACACTCCTAATTTTGGACTAAACAAAGCAGAGACAGACACATGCAACAAGGGGGAAAGCAGGGGCAGAAACATGAAGAGTCTGGCCCAAGTCCAACACTTCACCTACGGCTAAGCAAGAAGAAATACAGATCCCCCAGTTCCTAGTCRTGTACTCGCTTTTCTACCTAGGACTCTTCTGATCATCACAAGGGGGTGAACTCAAGAGGCTCAGAAAGATAATACACAGAAACATAATAACACAGGAAAAATTGATCAAATTGTCTGTTTGCTGAACCACACCAGGGACTGGTAGTTTCATTACGACTCAAGAAGCTAAATACATATAACTAATCATGCTGCTCAGTTACATACGGCTGTTTATCTGCAGTAACTCTGAGAAGYTGATCCATGCAGATGACGACGTTCTGTGCCTTGTTTCTTAGGCATGCACGTTTCCAACACATCTCCAGGCATAGACGGCACGGGGGAATTAACATGACTGCCTGAACTGAAACTCCATAAGCAATAAAATTTAGAGAAACAGCTTAGTTAACGCTCAAAACGTCGTCTGGCAACCTGCCATGCATAAACATGAATTGAAATCAGAGATCATGCCAAGACTCTTCGCTTTCAGTTTTGCAGAATTTCCGCGTACAGCTTATACTAGACTCTTTAAGTTCATTTAACTTTTTACCCTGCTTTTTGCAATTTAATCCATAGCTAGTTGAGCCTATTACCATTTTATGTATCAACATTAATAATGAAAATAGACATAACTCCAAGCAGAAGTAATAGAATTAGTCTGTTCATATAATTTTGATTAAAGACAGAAGACAGGCCTAACACTAAGAGAAGACTTATTCTATGCCTTACGTGCCAAGCCTCTAGGAACACATCAAGATTCTGCAGCGTGACCTAGTAGGATAACATGGGTGGCTATTCACATAAAAATGCTTGCCAAGACTTATAAGACTTCACATTCAGACATCACATTCGTGCTCAAGTTCCTCTTAAACCAAAGGATCTCTCTTGATAGATTTGATCGAAAGTCAGAGCCTTAACATTTGTCTCCATAACATCACAAYGTCTAATGTGGCTTCCATATCCCTGCTGCCTGCTTTTCCAAACCTAAAACCTGTGCAAGTAAACAGCTGTTGTTCCTTCCCTTTGAAATAACTTAGTTTTTATTTTTTTATATGCTTACAAAACAGACTAGCTCTGGTCATTAGATTTTTGAGCGTTCAAGTCATTATTTATTTGGATTAGGAAAATAATATTCTATATTACCACAGATCTCAGTCACTTTTGCTTTTTATATACAGCTTTAATAATGCTTGCGATGGAGRAAAATACCATTATTCCCAACTATAAAATGGGATGTAGGACACAATCCTTACTTTTGTTTCTTTGGTTACATATCARTCATAGCAAATCTGGAAAGAGGGTGGAAGACGTACAGAAATACCAATTTCAGAATATTTAGAACATACTAATCTGACATTCCCCCAGTGTTGATGCTGGGCAAAAAACAAGAGTGTGGCAGCATATGCTTCACAACAAATCCACTGCATTAGGTACACTATTCACTTACAGGCTCTGCTTGTTTTTTCAAACTTAAGTACTTGAGCATTGTACAGATCATGTTCAAATCATGTGAAAAGAGTGTGTTAYGGAGTGTCATTTTACCTAAATTCCTAGAGGCCTGAAAATGTTRAAAGGTCRTCATTTCACACTATTACATTCAGACAGCTTAAAAACTAGTCAGATTACGTGCCTGTAATACAGACTGGAGATAAGATGTGTTTCTCTGCTCTCTTTCTACAGGGAGTAACGCWTGTTGGCTCACTGTGTGCAACTACTTGGCTGTCTTGGCTCAAAAGAAACCTGAATCATACCAAAACCCAAGCACAGATAAAAACAATCAACAGCTGTCTTCTCAAGTCAGGCCATAAAGACAAGGGAAGCCCAATTTCAAATTTTACATTTACTTATACACTATACGCACATATAAAACAAACAAAAGCCTTTGGGGAATGCAACTTTATGACAAATTCATACATGCACATACAAGTAGTTTAACAAAGCCTCTCCCATAGCAATCAAATCTCAGCTCCAAACCTGCAGTCGTGCTCACAGATACAGCTGCCTAAACAACTACCTGTGCAACTTTATTTACATTACATGACATAAAATTTAGAGGTACTAAAGGTACTTAAGACTATTACTCCAATCCTGCTTCCGCTGACTGACAGTGCAAGCTAGAGCTTCCCCTCTGTTGTAGCTGTAGTGCAAGGCCCAAGAAAACACTGGCTCCAACACCCAACTTGACTGCCCTGACCACGTGTGCAAAGCCTAAACTGAGAATTCCATCCAATAATAGCGCAGTCACAGTTCAGGAAAGGAGGAAAGGGCAGATGGGAAGATAATTTCCTCACAGTTCAACTATGAGGAAGAAAATGCAACCCTACCCTACATAGGACAGCCAATACTGTAAGTTACGCTGCACCTCACTAAGGAGTTTTTACGCCAATGCTTTAGTAGCGTGTCCCCAGCCAGTGCTGTCACAAAGCAAGGACCACATTTCTCCCAGGGACACCTCTCTCTCCCAGAGGTTGCCCTCTGCCAGACCTAACAGTTTCTTCCATGGCCCTTGGAAGCGCCGATTCTTAAAAAACATCTGACACTGCACAGGGATGGGGGTAGAAGCCATTAACTCTGAATGCGCCCAGGACCTCTCACAGGAAACTACAATGCCCTAACATCACCCGGGATGAAAGCAAGTTATTAGGAGTCTGATTACACATGCAAGCAGTTTATATTTTCATTTTTGAGAAAGGTTTGTAGGCTTCTGCTATTCATTCGCTAAATAAAATGAGGATGGATAATCATACACTTGTAGAGCATATTGATTTTGAAGTAATTAAATAGAACCATTAACCTAGTTAGGTTTGATACCCGACCTCTGTACAAATCTAATACTTCTAGCTTCTGCTTGATGGAGAACTTGCTTCTACAAGCAGATGAAGACATCTTCTATAGGCACAGGGATAATGTCCTTGCATTCATACTTGTGAAACTAAAGAAAGGGGAATGGGAAGAGAAACTGCAGGGACTCCAGACTTCAAAAAATGCATAAAATGAAATGATAACTTAAAGTTCAAAGAGTACATATTAATGCAAGGTCTCAATTGGGAAATAGACTGTCAAAAGATTAGAGAGCCCCTTGCCACAAATCTAGCCCTAATTAAAAAAATAGATTTGTCAATCCTTAAATTTAATTTAACATTTTTAAATTATATCAAGTTGTCATATCAAGTCGGACTTAGAAATTACCAAGTGAAATCTTTAGCTTGCAGTCCTCAGGAGGCTAAACCAGATAATCACAAAGGTTCCTTGGGAGCCTAGTAAAAATCTGTGAACCCTTATTAGCTGTAGTATTCTCTTAACAAAATACTGTGACTATGTAGGCATTTCCAGAAGCGTATTATATGAGAACCTCAGCAAGGCCATTAGGTGGACATCACCATTGTGACTGCTCACAGATGTGTGTTCTCACATACCTGCCAGCACCATCACTAAGGCAATATTTTGTTATATCGAGACTTGCAGGCAGCGCAATTTTTCAGATACTGAGATGACCAAATACATTAAAAATCTAAGGTTTTATGTGAAAGCCAGAGAACAGTATTTCTTTAGGAAAATAAATACATAAAAATCAGATAACCTGCATGAACCTGAAAAAAAGTGAATCAYGGAGAATTCATACGGTTTACTCTATAAAAGCTACGCAGAAATTGGTTACATTTAACACTGATACCTTGTGACCCTCTTCTCAAAGTTGGATGCAACGTTAAGTGGATTTGTTAAGAGACAAATACCCACGATATCCAAGTGGGTAAGTGGGCTGCGTTCACCATCAGGGCTGCGTTTCCTCCCCGCTGTCGCCCGCTGTGCCCGGCTGCCCGCAGACCACGGGGATGCAGCGCAGCCCCTCACGCTGCACCCACCTCGGGGACAAAACCAGCGAGCGGTTTGTCCTGCGCAGCCACAAACCACAGCGGCTCTCAAAGTTAACCGCGGTTTAGACGCTGCAAAACAGAAGAGCCCTGGCTCAAAGCAGAGCTTCTTGCAACACTACGCCCTCTTCCAAACCCCCACGAGCACGGCTCACAATGAGCGCAAGCAGCAGGCGCGGAAACTTTTGCCGCCGAGTTGCTGCGCGGGGCTGAGGTGCGGTGCGGGGTCCCGCAGCAACCGGTGGCGGCGCCGCGGGCGCGGGCGCTACTTACATCCCGGAATTTGTTCCAGTACTTGTCCCTGTCGTACTGCGAGACGGTGCTCAGCCATTTGTCGTTGTCGAGGAAATCGCCGCGGCTGCCGGCACCGGCGAGGCTCTCGGCGCGCCGGCTCTCGGCTTGCAGGAAGCACCAGGCGGCGAGCACCAGCACGGCCGACATCTGCGGGGAGCGGAGCTGAGCGGCAGCGCCTGAGCCCTCCCTGCGCAGCCCCCGCCCCGGAGCCGCGGAGGCAACTTCGGGCTCCCCCTTCCCACTGAAGCCCCAGCAGAGTTTGCCCGCCGGTTCCTACCTTGTGGCCGCCGCTCCGCGCGCTGCCGCCTGCTCCGGCGCTGCGCTGCGCCGCCGGCTCGGGGAGCGGCTGGGAGAGGCGGCGAGCCCCGACGAGGCGGCTCCGGGCGTGTGTCCGCCCGTGTGCGCGCCCGCCTCGCGCCTCCTCCG
>NW_020455754.1:10069949-10077430 GCF_003342845.1 Nothoprocta perdicaria
GTTGGCCAACATCAACCATGGGGCAACCCAATGCGTTGGCCAACCTAGACCATAGGGCAACCCAATGGGTTGGCCAACATCAACCATGGGGCAACCCAATGGGTTGGCCAACGTCAACCATGGGGCAACCCAATGGGTTGGCCAACCTAGACCATAGGGCAACCCAATGGGTTGGCCAACGTCAACCATAGGGCAACCCAATGGGTTGGCCAACCTAGACCATGGAGCAACCCAGCACATTGGCCAACTTAGACCCCAGGACAAGCCAACACATGGCGCGATCTCAACCATACGGTGACCCAAGGTGTTGCCCAACCTAGATCACAGGGCAACCCAACGTGTTGGGTGACCTAGATCACAGAGAGACTCAACTCGCTGGCCAACCTAGACCACAGGACAACCCAATGAGTTGAGTGATCTCAAACATAGGGTGACCCAATGCATTGGGTGACCTAGATCATGGGGCAACCCAACATGTTGGGCGCTCTCAACCATAGGGTGACCCAACACATTGGGTGACCTAGATCGTAGGGTGATCCAATGTGTTGACCAACCTAGACCATAGGGCAACCCAACACATTGGGTGATCTCAACCATAGGGCAAACCAACACACTGGGTGATGTCAACCATAGGGTGACCCAATGCGTTGGCCAACCTAGACCACAGGGCAACCCAATGTGTTGGGTGCTATCAACCATAGGGCGAACCCAACACGTTGGGCGATCTCAACCATAGGGTGACCCAATGAATTGGGTGATGTCAACCATAGGGCAACCCAACATGTTGGGTGATGTCAACCATAGGGTGACCCAACACGTTGGCCAACCTAGACCATACGGCAACCCAACCCATTGGGTGATGTCAACCATAGGGCAAACCATCGCATTGGGTGATCTCAACCACAGGGTAACCCAACGTGTTGGCCAACCTAGACCATAGGGCAACCCAACGCATTGGGTGATATCAACCATGGGGTGATCCAACACGTTGGGCGATCTCAACCATAGGGTGACCCAACGCATTGGCCAATGTCAACCATAGGGCAACCCTACGCATTGGGTGATGTCAACCATAGGGTGACCCAACATGTTGGGTGATGTCAACCATAGGGCAACCCAACGTGTTGGCCAACCTAGACCATAGGGCAACCCAATGCGTTGGGTGATCTCAACCATAGGGTGAACCAACGCATTGGCCAACCTAGACCATAGGGCCACCCAACACATTGGGTGATGTCAACCATAGGACGACCCAACATGTTGGGTGACCTCAACCATAGGGCAACCCAACGCGTTGGCCAACGTCAACCATAGGGCAACCCAAAGTGTTGGGTGATCTCAACCATAGGGCGACCCAATGGGTTGGCCAACGTCAACCATTGGGCAACCCAAAGTGTTGGGCGATCTCAACCATAGGGCGACCCAATGGGTTGGCCAACGTCAACCATAGGGCAACCCAATGCATTGGGCAATCTCAACCATAGGGCGACCCAATGGGTTGGCCAACGTCAACCATAGGGCAACCCAAAGTGTTGGGCGATCTCAACCATAGGGCGACCCAACGCGTTGGCCAACGTCAACCATAGGGCAACCCAACTCATTGGGCGATCCCAACCGCAGGGTGACCCCCCGCCGCCCCGGGCCGCGCGGGGCGCCCTGACCTGCGCTGCAGCGTGGTGGCCGGGCTGGTGCTGGTGCTGGTGCTGTGGCCGCCGGCGCCGGGGCTGGAGCTGCGGGAGGCGGCGCGGGGCGGGGCGCCGCTAACGGTCTCTGTAACAGTCTCCGTAACGGTCGCTCTCTGTGGCGGTCCCTCAGCTGAATCCACGCGTTTCRGTTGGACGACTGAGGGAAAATAGGGCTTTAATCGGCAGCTGCCACCGCTTCCTCCCTTCTCGGGGCAAAATTTGTAACTCTAGGGCGTGTGTGGCTGCCGGGCCTTGCTCTGCCGCTGAGGAAAGGCAGCCTGGCCCTGTGAAGGGAGATGGCAGCGGCCTGGGCAGAAGGCTGGCTGCTCTGAATAGTCGGGGTGGTTTCGCTGTGGCATAGGGTGCTGTTCAGGGTGGCAGCAGGGCCAGGCAGAGGAAAGTGGCCCCTTAGAGAGACCGGGATGTGCCAGGCAGAGATCTGTTAGCTACTGCTGTGCTTTGAATCGTTCTGCAGACATGAAGCTGGCCTAAGGGAAGAAAAAAAAAAAAAAAAGAAAAGAAAAAATCAGCAAAACACAGTTTTTATGAGGACTGGGCAGATTACGGCTGCCCCTGGTCAGTGAGTCTTCAGTGTCTAGCAATAATGAGATTTCAACATCAGGAAAACCATCCCAAAATTCTATTGAAGAGCTCCTTTCTGCTGGTCGACACATCCCACACCACGAAGAGAGTTCTTCATGAGACCCACACCAAATAACGAAGCAGAGGCTCTTTCAGTGCCCTGGCTTTCAGAGGAGTGTAGGGGGAAGGCATATCTGCTTTTGAAAATACGGAGGAGGTGTGCAGATACAGGGAGCTACGTATTTTCCTAGGAATTATGGTGAAAGGAGTCGCTTTTCCTTAAAAGAGGAGAAAGATCTCCCTAATGAAATGAGGAGATGGAGAGCAGGGCTGGGCATTTTCCCAGTTGCAGGTCTGCAGTTCTGGTCTTAGCTCTGATGTTTAAATTCAATTCCTAACTAGCACGTAGCCACCTTGAAAGTCTTTGAGACTGAAAAAAACAATTAGGGTTTATTAATTTTAACAGCAGAGAACAAACATATGYCTACATCATTACCACGTATTGCATTCTCCTCTTGAAGAACCTAATAGTAGTTACATGCCTGCAGGAGGGCTCAATATAGCCCAATAAAAGCAACAGATAAAGGAAAGACAAATAAAGTCCTGTATATTCGAGTGTAAATCCAGATTCAGGCACCTTGCTCCACCTTCACTTCTCTGCCAGACTATACTGTTCTTGCGATGCTGGTCCAGGATAAGGATCCCTCTCCAACATCTCTCTCACACACAGGCATTTCTATAAAACTGTTAGTGTCGGTGACAGATGAGGTTTATATAACTTCCTCCTGGCAGGGTGAAAACAAGCCTTTTCCTTAGACKGAGAGCACTGTGCAGTTTATTCCGTATGGTCTTTTCCATAAGGCTTTTAACAGCAGAGAATTTGTCTTCTCTGCACAGCCATTAAACATCTTGCACCATCCTAAGTCCCACGGGTAAGAGGTTTCCCCAGTGAGCATACGCATGACTCACTGCCRTTGAGCTGTACCCAGCTCCTCTTGACTCATGCCTTCCACCCCAGACATTGCTGCATTTCAGCCCTGCCATACACAAACCACACTAAATAATCTGAGCTTTTCTAAGCTCAAGAGACTACATGGCCTCTTTTTGGAAGAACTTTTATGGAGACACACTAGTTATTACTTTCTTGACCCGGTGGAGGTCAAGAATGATTTGATCTCAAGTCAGCCATGTCTTCAACTTGTGGACGGTTGGGTCAAACTAATAAAAAGCAGTGGCACATTGGTTCCACCCAAACTTGTGGRAGTTTTACCCACGATAAGGCAATCTATGAACTAATGACTGAATTAATGTTCAGCTATGTGTAACACACGCATTAGCACAGCTTAGCAAATTCAGCCCTTCAGCAACGTTAGCACAGTCAACTTCACTTAGTATGGAACAGGCTGATAGATTTCCCAGTCAAACACCTGAATGACATTGTGTCAGAAAGGTGTCTTCATTTATTTAATTACTTCATAATCTCATATTCAAAACATGGCTAATCTTTCTTGAGCCAGTAAAATACCGGCTTCCTACTTAATCCTGACAACAATCTCTATCATTCGGCAGCTGTAGCGTTTCACCTCCATGCTGTTTATCATTCGTGACTAGAATTGAAACACCTTTGTCAGTTTTTTATCACTGGGCAGTGCTATAATTGTTTCCAGTTCATGATCCAAGAAGTAGGAGGGATCTCTCTATAAATGACTTAACTATTCTGCATTTTGAATGTAAAAATAGCTCTTTTGTTCTACCTTAGAAGAACTAATAAGTTTAAATCTATTCTTTCTGTGTGTTTGCAGCTTAAGGGTATCTGCGTACCCACTGGTCACTATGTTACGTATGGCACATATAGAAAACAGTATGGTTATGTTATTCACAACATAAAAAAAAGATTAAAGTCCAATCCCATGAGCACATAAGTGCAATGGAGAGGACTCTGCTTCCTCTAATCGCACCTGCACGGCAGCAAGTCTTGCTTTGTCAGCCTCGATTGCCTCCCATAGAACTCCAGGCAGTGGCCTCAGGCTTTATTGTAGAGCCTTGAAAACCTGTGGACTTTTGGGGATTTTCCTCCTCTCCTCTTTCGAGGCACAATTACATTGTCTGGATTTTTAAATATTCATTCAAGAAAGAAAATCTTTTAAAAAAGCTTAAGGTACATTTTGGTACTATAAAGAGTCTTTCACTACTGGATTAGGAAAATTCTGTTCTTAGAATTAGGCTTAAAAATATATCACTATAAAGGTGCATGCAGTGATACAGACCTTTATTTAACACTTCCATACACTGTTGTATCTTTCTAGTAGACAAGAGTTTTACTTGCTCTTCYGACTCACGACCATAGATTCAGCTTTGTTAGCTCTGCTGGGCAATTGTGCAGAAAAACTGGTTTAACCTCTGCAAAAAGTGATTGTTGGCTTATACAAAGTTGTGCATTTTACAATAGGCTGTAGATGTCTAAAAATACTACGGTTACAGGTCACAKTAAAAATAGTACAGTCCCAAAGAGGTGTGACCTCTTTATTCACTGTATCTGCTTTTGGTCTCTTCTCTATATAATACAGCCATGTTTCATTGCAACAGTGTCTAAGTTTTTGCAAGAATTCGCTAAAGAATTAGAAGTACTAAAGTATGTTTTATGGCAGGAAAACCATGGAATTCTGCCAGGGAAAGTGGCCTCAGCTACTGTGCAGCTATTGCAGCTGCTTTGATCTCTTCCTTCTGAAGCGCTTAATCCAACCTCAGTGATTTCAGTGTATGAGAAACATCCATGAACATGGAAAGACCCTACAACATGTTTTGCAACCCATTCACTGGCAGGTTTTAGCTATAATATCCTAATTAAAGTGAGTTGAAATATTGTAAAGTCTTGGCCAAAGGGAAAGGTGATCACAACTTACAGTGGAGATGTATGTAAAGACAAAATAACTAGTACTCGGAGACAGATTTCAGGACCATATTTTTTCCTCCTTGAAAAACTGTCTTGCCTTCAGTTCTCTAGAAAAAAAAAAGAAAGAAAGAAAAAAAAGCTTTTAAAATTGAAAAGACTTATGTTCACAAAAAGGTATCATCAAAGACAAGGTCCTTTAAAACTGAAAGGTCAGATCAAGACAGGTATTCACAAAGCTTAACTTCTGCCTCTCAGGCTAACCTTCTATTTCATCAGTAGAAAGAAACACTCGCTTCTGAATTGTGAGTCAGAGCAGAAGCCTAAGCTAGTCACTGTGCATTGTTTTCTGGAGGATGTTGTTGAGTTCCCAAGAACCTACAAAAAGGCAGACCAGGTAAAAGTTAGACTTCGTGATTGCTGCTTTCAGGACCTGCGTCTGTGTCCATCAACCAGTGACATGACCCACGTAACTCAGGGCATTCAGATCAGAACATTCATTAAATTCAAGATTGCTTTTAGTAATGCAGGTAAAATGCGGAGAGGTGCAAATAATCCCTGCATATTTGACAAGTGATTTTGATTTCTTATCTTTCTAGTGGTCATATTCATCATGGTAAAAAACACTTCATAATGTTATATAAAKTATCTTCTAACATTACTACCTAATTTTATAGAGGCTTTTATTACTACTGGAACTTTAATCTATGAATTACATTACAAAAAACGGTTAACATAAATATTATAATAAAGAGCACTCCACATTTAATGCCAGAATTAACTCCGCCTCTGCAGCCTTCATTTGCAGATGAAAAAGGTCAATGGAATTAAATTTGTCCTTTGACTTCTTGCTGAGCAGGGCATAAAACACTGAGCTGAGGTGAAGTTTTGTAGAGTAGCAGGCTGAAAAAATTCATCCCAGCAAGACAACACGATGTCTTTTTGAACTGGTAAAAGTAAAGGTTTGCCACTATTGAGTGGCCTTAGCAAGGAGTGCCTAAAACCCTCCTCATAAAGTGTGAGATGGTAACAGAGATTTATAGTTTAACATATGAGATAAACACCTGCTAAGATCTTTACAAAATCATCAGTTTTCCTGGAGATTACTTGGCCGGTCTGGGATCACTGCTGCCTGATGGTCAGAGTCCCAAAATATCTTCCTACTTCAGAGGCCAAGCCTGGCATCGGCCCAATTAGATACAGTTAACATCAGATTTGAAATTTGCTGAGCAGAGTGAAAAAAAGAACTGAGGATTTATTGTATCAAACAGTCTTCCAGCTCCTCTCTAAACCCTCTTTTCATTAAAGAAAATGAAACAAAAAGAGCATTGATGTATAAAGATGAAAACAATAAAGATGAGCCACAGAAGAGCGGTATTAGTTTGCATATTGATAAAYGGTTCTCGCTCCTTGTGGCTTTGGTGTTTTCAAATGGGGGATAACATTAAAAATGTGTTAAGATCTCTAAGGTAAGGTAGAAAACCCCCTTTTTTTTTCTCCCTGCCRATAGATTTTAGGCCTGAAACTGAAGTTCACTAGGAAAGCTAAGGATTCTCTTCCCCAATAACTTAAACCTGTAAGGAGAGCCAGATGCTACTTGCCACGTTCCCCACTGGGAGGCTTTAGTGTGGCAATAGCTGAAGGGGAAGCACCGGGTGCAAGGTGGGAGCAGCGTCAGGGTCTGCTGGCACCCATGATGGCTACAGGCAGTTAGGGAGGTGGGATAATACATCCCTGGTCTGGCTGTAGGATTCTGCATGCCTTATTTTTAGCCACCTTAGGGTACTACGTTACTGGATATTATAGCACAATTATAGAAAAAAAGAAAGATATACTGCAAATCCTAACAATACTCTTAGGGGCAGGACTTGCAAAGCACCGAAGTGCCTTACCCACCACGAAAGTCTCCCAAAATGTGGAGAGTGCAAAACTTCAGCATGTATGAGCAAGTGTGGAGACTGGCAAAAAGGCAGGCAGACAGCAGCCTTATTTCTCACAGTAACCAGCGCTGAAAGGCTTGATGTGTTTTCTGTTAACTCTGGCCAAATTTGAAACTGTATGTAAGAAATCTGAGGAGTACTGTGCATAGAAGTGAAAGCTGAGTAGTTTCCAATAGAGTGCGTGCACACACACACAGAAAAAAAGAAAAAAAAAAAGAAGAAAGAAGAAAGAAGAAAGAGAAAAAAGAGAAGAGAAGAAAGAGAAGAAAGAGAAGAAAAGAGAAGAAAAGAGAAAAAAAGAGAAAAAAGAGAAGAAAGAAAAAGAAAAAAAAAGAAAAGAAAGAAAGAAAAAAAGAAAAAGAAAAAGAAAAAGAAAAAGAAAAA